>NC_091340.1:15836579-16159079 GCF_038502225.1 Cherax quadricarinatus
ACAGTGCACACAACCGAGGAAGAAGTGAAGAGGCTTCTGAGTGAGCTAGATACCTCAAAGGCAATGGGGCCAGATAACATCTCCCCATGGGTATTGAGAGAGGGAGCAGAGGCGCTATGTGTACCCCTAACAACAATATTCAATACATCTATCGAAACAGGGAGATTGTCTGAGGCATGGAAGACAGCAAATGTAGTCCCAGTCTTTAAAAAAGGAGACAGACATGAAGCATTAAACTACAGACCAGTGTCACTGACATGTATAGTATGCAAAATCATGGAGAAGATTATCAGGAGAAGAGTGGTGGAACACCTAGAAAGGAACGATCTCATCAACAGTAGCCAACATGGTTTCAGGGACGGGAAATCCTGTGTCACAAACCTACTGGAGTTCTATGACATGGTGACAGCAGTAAGACAAGAGAGAGAGGGGTGGGTGGATTGCATTTTCTTGGACTGCAAGAAGGCGTTTGACACAGTTCCACACAAGAGATTAGTGCAAAAACTGGAGGACCAAGCAGGGATAACAGGGAAGGCACTACAATGGATCAGGGAATACTTGTCAGGAAGACAGCAGCGAGTCATGGTACGTGGCGAGGTGTCAGAGTGGGCACCTGTGACCAGCGGGGTCCCACAGGGGTCAGTCCTAGGACCAGTGCTGTTTCTGGTATTTGTGAACGACATGACGGAAGGAATAGACTCTGAGGTGTCCCTGTTTGCAGATGACGTGAAGTTAATGAGAAGAATTCACTCGATCGAAGACCAGGCAGAACTACAAAGGGATCTGGACAGGCTGCAGACCTGGTCCAGCAATTGGCTCCTGGAGTTCAATCCCACCAAGTGCAAAGTCATGAAGATTGGGGAAGGGCAAAGAAGACCGCAGACGGAGTACAGTCTAGGGGGCCAGAGACTACAAACCTCACTCAAGGAAAAAGATCTTGGGGTGAGTATAACACCAGGCACATCTCCTGAAGCGCACATCAACCAAATAACTGCTGCAGCATATGGGCGCCTAGCAAACCTCAGAACAGCATTCCGACATCTTAATAAGGAATCATTCAGGACCCTGTACACCGTGTACGTTAGGCCCATATTGGAGTATGCGGCACCAGTTTGGAACCCACACCTAGCCAAGCACGTAAAGAAACTAGAGAAAGTGCAAAGGTTTGCAACAAGACTAATCCCAGAGCTAAGAGGTATGTCCTACGAGGAGAGGTTAAGGGAAATCAACCTGACGACACTGGAGGACAGGAGAGATAGGGGGGACATGATAACGACATACAAAATACTGAGAGGAATTGACAAAGTGGACAAAGACAGGATGTTCCAGAGATTGGACACAGTAACAAGGGGACACAGTTGGAAGCTGAAGACACAGATGAATCACAGGGATGTTAGGAAGTATTTCTTCAGCCACAGAGTAGTCAGTAAGTGGAATAGTTTGGGAAGCGATGTAGTGGAGGCAGGATCCATACATAGCTTTAAGCAGAGGTATGATAAAGCTCACGGCTCAGGGAGAGTGACCTAGTAGCGATCAGTGAAGAGGCGGGGCCAGGAGCTCGGACTCGACCCCCGCAACCTCAACTAGGTGAGTACAACTAGGTGAGTACACACACACACACACACACACACACACACACACACACACACACACACACACACACACACACACACACACACACACACACACACACACCCTCACACATTTTACAAAATTATATTTAAATGAATTATTATTCAGTTATCAGGTACATCAAATATTTACCCCTTGCCATGTAATTTTTTACCCCCAAGGTGTAAATTTACCCCTGGGTGAGAATCACTGCGATAGGACCAGGTATCACATATTGGAATAAAGGGCAGGACGACCGTATGGAAAAGTTATCTTAGACGATTGTATCTGCTAACCTAAATGAGTAACATAGAGTTAGTAGAGTGTTGTGGGTCACCTCTAGGGAAATGATATATCGTACTATTGAATTTTTATTAAGGCCAGGCTTTGTTCACAGTGTTTGTTCACTGTGAACATAAGAACATAAGGACGAAGGAAAATTGCAGGAGGCCTGTTGGCCTATGCTAGGCAGGTCCAATTTTCCCACCAACTTAAGCCAATGCTTTGACCCAGTCAGGTCAGTCACATTCACTTAAGGAAGTAGCAAGGCATCCGACCTAGTAGCACAAGCCAGTCAGGTCCAACTCACACCCACCCACACCCATTCATATGTTTATCTAACCTATTTTTAAGACTACACAACGTTGTAGCTTCTATAACTGTACTCGGGAGTTTGTTCCACTCATCCACAACTCTATTACCAAACCAGTGCTTTCCTATATCCTTCCTGAATCTGAATTTTTTCCAATTTAAAACCATTGCTGCGAGTCCTGTCTATATTAAATATTTTTATCACGCTATTTACATCCCCTTTATTAATTCCTGTTTTCCATTTATACACCTCAATCATATCTCCCCTAATTCTACGCCTTCTGAGAGAGTGCAGATTCAGGGCCTTAGTCTATCCTCATAAAGAAGGTTTCTGATACATGGGATCAACTTTGTCATCCTACTTTGTACGTTTTCCAGAGCATTTATATCCATTCTTTAATACGGTGACCAAAACTGTGCAGCATAATAATTAATGAGGTCTAACCAAGGATATATAGAGTTGAAGAACAACCTGAGGACTTCTATTATTTATGTTTCTTGATATGAAGCCAAGGATTCTATTCGCTTTATTGCGAATACTTATGCACTGTTGTCTTGATGGACGGTAGCGCGAGAGCATGTGGATACACAAAAGGCCTAGGAACTAGGCCCCAAAGGGTTAACAGGAATACATATGGATTTATATCTACATATCTATAGTTCACTTATCTGTTACAAGCAAATTTAGGAAATTTGCTTAGTATATCTGGTATCTTATTTTCATTAATAAGATATCTTGACATGTCACATAGGTTATTATACTGTCTGTCTCTGTATTCCTCAATAAGTGGACAATTAAGCACATAGTGTTCAAGAGAGTGACCATATGCCTGATCACATAATTTACATTTAGTTTGATCATCATCTGTGTGTCTCCCAAACTGCCAGAAGTACTTGTAACCAAGCCTAATCCTGGCCACTACAACATCAGTCAGTACTTGTAACCAAGCCTAAGCCTGGCCACTACAACATCAGTCAGTCTGTTCACATTGCAAGTTGCTCCATAAACATACTTATCTACGTTCATGTTATCATAGTGGGTTATAGATCTACTCAGGCTTCTAACTGCATTCCTATAACAATCATCTTCATTATTTACTTCTCTCCTAATATTATTCCTAATGTTAGACACAGTTATACCAAAGTTATATTCTACGTTCTCCTTCTGGATACTCTTCTTGGCTAACATATCAACTTTATCATGAAGGAGTAATCCAATGTATGATGGGATCCATAGCAATTGTACATTAATTCCTTTGTCCCTAATTTTTGAGTATCTGTACCTGGCTTCCCCAATGAGCATGTTGTTGGAGTCATTACATGAGTCAAGAGCCTTCAATGATGACATAGAATCAGTAATGATGATAGTCAAGCTCAGTGTCATAGGTTAGCTTTAGCGCCATTAGGATTGCAAACAATTCAGTTTGCAGTGTAGACGCCCAGTTGTTAATTCTTATGCCTAACTCAACAAATTTATTATCGTTGGATATGGGGTGCACAATAAACTAGCCACTTCGGTGGCAAAATCTAAAAAAAATCTGTTGTCTTGATTTCAGATTACTGCTAACCAGAACTCCTAAATCCTTCTCGAAATCGGTAATATTGAGATCTACACAATGCTGGGTCACAGAGCTAAGTCACAAACACGATGTTTGGCCAGCACTGGGTTACACAGTGTTGCAACGGTGATAAGTCACAAAGTCTCTGGTCAGGAACAGTTTGGACACCAACACAAAGTGCTAGGTTACTAATACAGGTCTAGGTCACTATGTTAGGCTACTAATACAGGTCTGGGTCACTATGTTAGGTTACACAAGCGGTTTTTGGTAATAAACAGTTTCGGGTCACAAACGCAGTTCTTGGTAACGCAGTACGGGGCTATAGATACCATGTTAGAGCAAAAAAAAAAAAGAAGAGTACAGGGGTCACACTGCTCTATGGCACAAACAGCGTACTGGATCAGAAATACAATGATCACAAACACCGTTGAATTTCAAAAGCAGTACTGGGTCACAGTGTTGTTACACAGTGGTAGGTCACAGTACTGAACCATAGTTTTGATACAGAGTGGTGGGTCACAGTACGGAGCCACAGTGGTGAGTCACAGCACTTAGTTACAGTGTTGATACACAGCGGTGGGTCACAGTACTGGGCCACAATGTTGATACACAGTGGTGAGTCACAGTACTGGGACACAGTGTTGATACACAGTGGTGAGTCACAGTACTGGGACACAGTGTTGATACACAGTGGTGTCACAGTACTTGATTATAGTGTTGATACACAGTGGTGGGTCACAGTATTGGGTCACAGTGTTGACACACAGTGGTAGGTCACAGTTCTGAGCTACAGTGTTCATACACAGTGGGGAGTCACAGTACTGGATTACAGTGTTGATACACAGTCGTGGGTCACGGTACTGGGTTATAGTGTTGATAAAGAGTGGTGGGTCACAGTACTGCGCCACAGTGGTGAGTCACAGAACTAGATTACTGTGTTGATACACAGCGATGGGTCACAGTACTGGGTCACAGTGTTGATACACAGTGGAGGGCCACAGTACTGAGCTACAGTGTTGATACACGGTAGTGAATCATAGTACTGGATTAGTGTTGATACACAGTGTTGAGTCACAGTACAGGATTACAGTGTTGATACACAGTGGTGGGTCACAGTACTCGGTCAAAGTGTTGATACACAGTGGTAGGTCACAGTACTGAGCCTTAGTATTGATACACAGTGGTGGGTCACAGTACTCGGTCAAAGTGTTGATACACAGTGGTAGGTCACAATACTGAGCCACAGTGTTGATACACAGTGGTGGGTCACAGTACTGAGCCTTAGTGTTGATACACAGTGGTGGGTCACAGTACTGAGCCTTAGTGTTGATACACAGTGGTGGGTCACAGTACTGGATTACAGTGATGATACACAATGGTGAGTCACAGTACTGGATTGCAGTGTTGATACACAGTGTTGGGTCACAGTACTGGGTCACAGTTTTGATACACAGTGGTAGGTCACAGTACTGAGCCACAGTGTTGATACACAGTGTTGGGTCACAGTACTGGGTCACAGTTTTGATACACAGTGGTGGGTCACAATAACAATAATGAGTCCCAACAAGCAACACTGTGACCACCAACTTCCGTGTTCCTGGAGTCTACCTGGAGGGTGTTCCAGGGGTCAACGCCCCCGTGGCCCAGTTCTTGACCAGGCCTCCCGGTGGATCAGGGCCTGATCAACCAGGTTGTTACTGCTGCCAGCGCATATTCCAGCGTATGAACCACAGCCCGACTGATCGGATACTGACTCTAGGTAACTGTCCAGCTCCGTCTTAAAAGGCAGCCACGGGTCCATTGGTAATTCCCCATATGCCTGGTGGGAGGCTGTTGAGCAGTCTTGGGCCCAGGACACTCGTTTTAATGTTTCATGAGTGTACACATGTTACCCCTATTTTTCATTGGGACATGTTGCACCGTCTGTCCATACTGTTGCACCGTCTGTCCATACTGTTGCACCGTCTGTCCATACTGTTGCACCGTCTGTCCATACTGTTGCACCGTCTGTCCATACTGTTGCACCGTCTGTCCATACTGTTGCACCGTCTGTCCATACTGTTGCACCGTCTGTCCATACTGTTGCACCGTCTGTCCATACTGTTGCACCGTCTGTTTAAACTGTTGCACCGTCTGTCCATGCTGTTGCACCGTCTGTCCATACTGTTGCACCGTCTGTCCATACTGTTGCACCGTCTGTCCATATTGTTGCACCGTCTGTCCATACTGTTGCACCGTCTGTCCATGCTGTTGCACCGTCTGTCCATACTGTTGTACCGTCTGTCCATACTGTTGTACCGTCTGTCCATACTGTTGCACCGTCTGTCCATACTGTTGCACAGTCTGTCCATACTGTTGCACCGTCTGTCCATACTGTTGCACCGTCTGTCCATACTGTTGCACCGTCTGTCCATACTGTTGCACCGTCTGTCCATACTGTTGCACCGTCTGTCCATACTGTTGCACCGTCTGTCCATACTGTTGCACCGTCTGTCCATACTGTTGCACCGTCTGTCCATACTGTTGCACCGTCTGTCCATACTGTTGCACCGTCTGTCCATACTGTTGCACCGTCTGTCCATACTGTTGCACCGTTTGTCCATGCTGTTGCACCGTCTGTCCATACTGTTGCACCGTCTGTCCATACTGTTGCACCGTCTGTCCATACTGTTGCACCGTCTGTCCATACTGTTGCACCGTCTGTCCATACTGTTGCACCGTCTGTCCATACTGTTGCACCGTCTGTCCATACTGTTGCACCGTCTGTCCATACTGTTGCACCGTCTGTCCATACTGTTGCACCGTCTGTCCATACTGTTGCACCGTCTGTCCATACTGTTGCACCGTCTGTCCATACTGTTGCACCGTCTGTCCATACTGTTGCACCGTCTGTCCATACTGTTGCACCGTCTTTCCATACTGTTGCGCCGTCTGTCCATACTGTTGCACCGTCTGTCCATACTGTTGCACCGTCTGTCCATACTGTTGCACCGTCTGTCCATACTGTTGCACCGTCTGTCCATACTGTTGCACCGTCTGTCCATACTGTTGTACCGTCTGTCCATACTGTTGCACCGTCTGTCCATACTGTTGCACCGTCTGTCCATACTGTTGCACCGTCTGTCCATACTGTTGCACCGTCTGTCCATACTGTTGCACCGTCTGTCCATACTGTTGCACCGTCTGTCCATACTGTAGCACCGTCTGTCCATGCTGTTGCACCGTCTGTCCATACTGTTGCACCGTCTGTCCATACTGTTGCACCGTCTGTCCATACTGTTGCACCGTCTGTCCATACTGTTGCACCGTCTGTCCATGCTGTTGCACCGTCTGTCCATACTGTTGTACCGTCTTTCCATACTGTTGCACCGTCTGTCCATACTGTTGCACCGTATGTCCATACTGTTGCACCGTCTGTCCATACTCTTGCACCGTCTGTCCATGCTGTTGCACCGTCTGTCCATACTGTTGTACCGTCTTTCCATGCTGTTGCACCGTCTGTCCATACTGTTGCACCGTATGTCCATACTGTTGCACCGTCTGTCCATACTCTTGCACCGTCTGTCCATACTGTTGCACCGTCTGTCCATACTGTTGCACCGTCTGTCCATACTGTAGCACCGTCTGTCCATACTGTTGTACCGTCTGTCCATACTGTTGCACCGTCTGTCCATACTGTTGCACCGTCTGTCCATACTGTTGCACCGTCTGTCCATACTGTTGCACCGTCTGTCCATACTGTTGCACCGTCTGTCCATACTGTTGCACCGTCTGTCCATACTGTTGCACCGTCTGTCCATACTGTTGCACCGTCTGTCCATACTGTAGCACCGTCTGTCCATACTGTTGTACCGTCTGTCCATACTGTTGCACCGTCTGTCCATACTGTTGCACCGTCTGTCCATATTGTTGCACCGTCTGTCCATACTGTTGCACCGTCTGTCCATACTGTTGCACAGTCTGTCTTACGACAACCAAATTCATTTTGATAACGAACTTACTATGACAACCAACTTCCTTGAGACAACCAACTTTCCTATAACAACTAACTTCACTGTAACAACCAACTTCCATTTGACAACCAACTTCCCCTTGAAAACAAACTTCCCTGTAACAACTAACTTCGCTGAGACAACCAACTTCCCTGTGACAACCAACTTCCCTGCGACAATCAACTTCACTGTAAAAACAACTTCCTGTGACAACCAATTTTCCATGTGACAACCAACTACACCTTGACAACAAGCTTCACTGTAACAACTAACTTCCCTGTAACGACTAACTTCCCTGTGACAACCAACCTCCTTGTGACAACCAACTTCCCTGTGACAACCAACTTCCCTGTGACAACTACCTTCACTGTGACAACCAACTTCCCTGTGACAACCAACTTCCCTGTGACAACCAACTTCCCTGTGACAACCAACTTCCCTGTGACAACTACCTTCACTGTAACGACCAACTTCCCTGTGACAACCAACTTCCCTGTGACAACCAACTTCCCTGTGAAAACCAACTTCCATTTGACAACCAACTTCTTTGTGACAACCAACATCCCTGTGACAATCATCTTCCCTGTGACAACCAACTTCTCTGTGACAACTTCCCAGTGACAAACACTTTCCCTGTAACAACCAACTTCCTTGTGACAACCAAATTCCCTGTAACAACCAACTTCCTTGTGACAACCAAATTCCCTGTAACAACCAACTTCCTTGTGACAACCAAATTCCCTGTAACAACCAACTTCCTTGTGACAACCAAATTCCCTGTGACAGCCAACTTCCCTGTGACAACCGACTTCCCTGTGACAACCAACTTTCCTGTGACAACCAACTTCTCTTTGACAGCCAACTTCCCTTTGACGACCAACTTCCCTCTGACAACCAACTTCCCTCTGACATCCAACTTCCCTCTGGCAACCAACTTCCCTCTGACAACCAACTTTCCAGAGACAACCAACTTCCCTGTGGCAACCAACTTCCCTGTGGCAACCAACTTCCCTGTGACAACCAACTTACCTATGACAACCAACTTCCCTGTAACAACCAACTTTCAAGAGACAACCAACTTCCCTGTGGCAACCAACTTTCCTGTGACAACCAAATTACCTGTGACAATCAGCATCTATGTGACATCCAACTTCTCTGTGACAACCAACTTCCCTGTGACAACCAACTTCCCTGTGACAACCAACTTCCCTGTGACACCCAACTTCCCTGTAACAACCAACTTCCCTGTGACAACCAACATCCCTGTGACAATCATCTTCCCTGTGACAACCAACTTCCTTGTGACAACCAACTTTCCTGTGACAACCAACTTCTCTTTGACAACCTACTTCCCTTTGATAACCAACTTCCTTCTGACAACCAACTTCCCTTTGACAACCAACTTCCTTCTGACAACCAACTTCCCTCTGACATCCAACTTCCCTCTGACAACCAACTTCCCTCTGACAACCAACTTTCCAGAGACAACCAACTTCCCTGTGACAACCAACTTCCCTGTGGCAACCAACTTCTTTGTGACAACCAACTTCCCTGTAACAACCAACTTTCTCATAACAACCAACTTTCCTGTGACAACCAAATTCCCTGTGACAATCAACATCTATGTGACAACCAACTTCTCTGTGACAACCAACTTCCTTGTGACAACCAACTTCCCTGTGACAACTAACTTCCTTCTGGAAACCATCTTCCCTGTGGCAGCCAATTTCCCTGTGACAACCAACTTCCCTGTGACAACAGCTTCCTTGTGACAACCAGCTTCACTGTGACAACCAACTTCCCTGTGACAACCAACTTCCCTGTGACAACCAACTTCCCTGTGACACCCAACTTCCCTGTAACAACCAACTTTCCCGTGACAACCAACTTCCCTGTGACAATCAACTTCCCTGTGACAACCAACTTCTCTGTGACAACCAACTTCCCTTTGACAACCAACTTCCCTGTGACAACCAACTTCCCTGTGACAACCAACTTCCCTTTGACAACCAACTTCCCTGTGACAACCAACTTCCCTGTGACAACCAACTTCCCTGTGACAACCAACTTCCCTGTGACAACCAACTTCCCTGTGACAACCAACTTCCCTGTGACATCCAACTTCCCTTTGACAACCAACTTCCCTGTGACAACCAACTTCCCTGTGACAACCAACTTCCCTGTGACAACCAACTTCCCTGTGACAACCAACTTCCCTGTGACAACCAACTTCCCTGTGACAACCAACTTCCCTTTGACAACCAACTTCCCTGTGACAACCAATTTCCCTGTTACAACCAACTTTCCTGTGACAACCAACTTCCCTGTGACAACCAACTACCCTGTGTCAACCAACTTCTCTGTGACAACTAACTTCTCTGTGGCAATCAACTTCCCTGTGACAACCAACTTCCCTGTGACAACGAACTTTCCTTTGACAACCAACTTCCCTTTGACAACCAACTACCCTGTGTCAACCAACTTCTCTGTGACAACTAACTTCTCTGTGGCAATCAACTTCCCTGTGACAACCAACTTCCCTGTGACAACCAACTTCTCTGTGACAAACAACTTCTCTGTGACAGCCAACTTCCCTGTGACAACCAACTTCCCTGTGTCAACAGCTTCCTTGTGACAACCAACTTCTCTGTAGCAACCAACTTCTCTGTGACAACCAACTTCCCTGTGGCAACCAACTTCCCTGTGACAACCAACTTCCCTGTGGCAACCAACTTCCCTGTGACAACCAACTTCCCTGTGACAACGAACTTTCCTTTGACAACCAACTTCCCTTTGACAACCAACTACCCTGTGTCAACCAACTTCTCTGTGACAACCAACTTCTCTGTAGCAACCAACTTCCCTTTGACAACCAACTTCCCTGTGACAATTAACTTCTCTTTGACAACCAACTTCTCTGTGACAACCAACTTCCGTGTGACAACCAACTTCCCTGTGACAACCAATTTACCTGTGACATCTTTCGTTCCTCTATATTTCAGACGTTTATTGATAGCTAAGTTACTTTACTAACAATAATTTACATTCTTTGTAATGTAATACGTTGTTCGTAATATATTACGTTATTCGTCATTCATTACGTAAGTCGTCGTACATTTCGTTATTCGTAATATGTTCGTGTCTGCTACACTTCTGACGCTATGAACAATGTCGGGGAAAATGTTGTTATTATCGAATGTTTCTCTTTCAGTACAAGCTTATAATAATAATAATAATAATAATAATAATAATAATAATAATAATAATAATAATAATAATAATAATAAAAATAATAATAATAATAATAATAATAAAAATAATAATAATATAAGCACGCTCTGCACCTGTGTTTTCTTCAGTTCTGATGTTCATTATATAATACAATGGTACAAACAGTTACAATGTTCATTATATAATACAATGATACAAACAGTTACAATGTTCATTATATAATACAATGATACAAACAGTTACAATGTTCATTATATAATACAATGATACAAACAGTTACAATGTTCATTATATAATACAATGATACAAGCAGTTACAATGTTCATTATATAATACAATGGTACAGTTACAATGTTCATTATATAATACAATGGTACAAGCAGTTACAATGTTCATTATATAATACAATGATACAAGCAGTTACAATGTTCATTATATAATACAATGGTACAAACAGTTACAATGTTCATTATATAATACAATGGTACAAGTAGTTACAATGTTCATTATATAATACAATGATACAAGCAGTTACAATGTTCATTATATAAAACAATGGTACAAACAGTTGCAATGTTCATTATATAATACAAAGGTACAAGCTGTCACAATGTTCATTATATAATACAATGATACAAGCAGTTACAGTGTTCATTATATAATACAATGGTGCAAACAGTTACAATGTTCATTATATAAAACAATGGTACAAACAGTTACAATGTTCATTATATAATACAATGGTGCAAACAGTTACAATGTTCATTATATAATACAATGGTACAAACAGTTAAAATGTTCATTATATAATACAATGGTACAAGCAGTTACAATGTTCATTATATAATACAATGGTACAAACAGTTACAATGTTCATTATATAATACAATGGTACAAACAGTTACAATGTTCATTATATAATACAATGATACAAACAGTTACAATGTTCATTATATAATACAATGGTACAAACAGTTACAATGTTTATTATATAATACAATGGTACAAACAGTTACAATGTTCATTATATAATACAATGGTACAAACAGTTACAATGTTCATTATATAATACAATGATACAAACAGTTACAATGTTCATTATATAATACAATGGTACAAACAGTTACAATGTTCATTATATAATACAATGGTACAAGCAGTTACAATGTTCATTATATAATACAATGGTGCAAACAGTTACAATGCTCATTATATAATACAATGGTGCAAACAGTTACAATGTTCATTATATAATACAATGGTGCAAACAGTTACAATGTTCATTATATAATACAATGGTACAAACAGTTACAATGTTCATTATATAATACAATGGTACAAACAGTTACAATGTTCATTATATAATGCAATGGTACAAACAGTTACAGTGTTCATTATATAATACAATGGTACAAACAGTTACAATGTTCATTATATAATACAATGGTACAAACAGTTACAATGTTCATTATATAATACAATGGTGCAAACAGTTACAATGTTCATTATATAATACAATGATGCAAACAGTTACAATGTTCATTATATAATACAATGGTACAAACAGTTACAATGTTCATTATATAATACAATGATGCAAACAGTTACAATGTTCATTATATAATACAATGGTACAAACAGTTACAATGTTCATTATATAATACAATGGTACAAACAGTTACAATGTTCATTATATAATACAATGGTGCAAACAGTTACAATGTTCATTATATAATACAATGGTGCAAACAGTTACAATGTTCATTATATAATACAATGGTACAAACAGTTACAATGTTCATTATATAATACAATGGTACAAACAGTTACAATGTTCATTATATAATACAATGGTACAAACAGTTACAATGTTCATTATATAATACAATGGTACAAACAGTTACAATGTTCATTATATAATACAATGGTACAAACAGTTACAATGTTCATTATATAATACAATGGTGCAAACAGTTACAATGTTCATTATATAATACAATGATACAAACAGTTACAATGTTCATTATATAATACAATGGTACAAACAGTTCCAATGTTCATTATATAATACAATGGTACAAACAATTACAATGTTCATTATATAATACAATGGTACAAACAGTTACAATGTTCATTATATAATACAATGGTACAAACAGTTACAATGTTCATTATATAATACAATGGTACAATCAGTTACAATGTTCATTATATAATACAATGATACAAGCAGTTACAATGTTCATTATATAATACAATGATACAAGCAGTTACAATGTTCATTATATAATACAATGGTACAAACAGTTACAATGTTCATTATATAATACAATGGTACAAACAGTTACAATGTTCATTATATAATACAATGATACAAGCAGTTACAATGTTCATTATATAATACAATGATACAAGCAGTTACAATGTTCATTATATAATACAATGGTACAAACAGTTACAATGTTCATTATATAATACAATGGTACAAACAGTTACAATGTTCATTATATAATACAATGGTACAATCAGTTACAATGTTCATTATATAATACAATGATACAAACAGTTATAATGTTCATTATATAATACAATGGTACAAACAGTTACAATGTTCATTATATAATACAATGGTACAATCAGTTACAATGTTCATTATATAATACAATGATACAAGCAGTTACAATGTTCATTATATAATACAATGGTACAAACAGTTACAATGTTCATTATATAATACAATGGTACAAACAGTTACAATGTTCATTATATAATACAATGGTACAAACAATTACAATGTTCATTATATAATACAATGGTACAAACAGTTACAATGTTCATTATATAATACAATGGTACAAACAATTACAATGTTCATTATATAATACAATGGTACAAACAGTTACAATGTTCATTATATAATACAATGATACAAACAGTTATAATGTTCATTATATAATACAATGGTACAAACAGTTACAATGTTCATTATATAATACAATGGTACAAACAGTTACAATGTTCATTATATAATACAATGGTACAAACAGTTACAATGTTCATTATATAATACAATGGTACAAACAGTTACAATGTTCATTATATAATACAATGGTACAATCAGTTACAATGTTCATTATATAATACAATGATACAAGCAGTTACAATGTTCATTATATAATACAATGGTACAAACAGTTACAATGTTCATTATATAATACAATGGTACAATCAGTTACAATGTTCATTATATAATACAATGGTACAAACAATTACAATGTTCATTATATAATACAATGGTACAAACAGTTACAATGTTCATTATATAATACAATGGTACAAAAAGTTACAATGTTCATTATATAATACAATGGTACAAACAGTTACAATGTTCATTCAGTTGCATTAATTAAAACATTATTTGCAACAAGTCCTGTATAATATATAATAATTTAAATGTTAAGTTAGTGGTGGTAAAAAGTTACTTGATATATTTAAGTGAAGTTGATTGTGAGGTTTCTTATGCTGGTTGTTAACCACAGTTTTATTAACCACTGATAGGGACCGTCGTGATAATTAACCACTGATAGGGATCGTCGTGATAATTAACCACTGATAGGGACCGTCGTGATAAATAACCACTGATAGGGACCGTCGTGATAATTAACCACTGATAGGGACCGTCGTGATAATTAACCACTGATAGGGACCGTCGTGATAATTAACCACTGATAGGGACCGTCGTGATAATTAACCACTGATAGGGACCGTCGTGATAATTAACAACTGATAGGGACCGTCGTGATAATTAACCACTGATAGGGACCGTCGTGATAATTAACCACTGATAGGGACCGTCGTGCTAATTAACCACTGATAGGGACCGTCGTGCTAATTAACCACTGATAGGGACCGTCGTGATAATTAACCACTGATAGGGACCGTCGTGTTAATTAACCACTGATAGGGACCGTCGTGATAATTAACCACTGATAGGGACCGTCGTGCTAATTAACCACTGATAGGGACCGTCGTGCTAATTAACCACTGCTAGGGACCGTCGTGTTAATTAACCACTGATAGGGACCGTCGTGATAATTAACCACTGATAGGGACCGTCGTGATAATTAACCACTGCTAGGGACCGTCGTGCTAATTAACCACTGATAGGGACCGTCGTGATAATTAACCACTGATAGGGACCGTCGTGTTAATTAACCACTGATAGGGACCCTTGTGATAATTAACCACTGATAGGGACCGTCGTGCTAATTAACCACTGATAGGGACCGTCGTGATAATTAACCACTGATAGGGACCGTCGTGCTAATTAACCACTGATAGGGACCGTCGTGCTAATTAACCACTGATAGGGACCGTCGTGCTAATTAACCACTGATAGGGACCGTCGTGATAATTAACCACTGATAGGGACCGTCGTGTTAATTAACCACTGATAGGGACCCTTGTGATAATTAACCACTGATAGGGACCGTCGTGCTAATTAACCACTGATAGGGACCGTCGTGATAATTAACCACTGATAGGGACCGTCGTGCTAATTAACCACTGATAGGGACCGTCGTGCTAATTAACCACTGATAGGGACCGTCGTGATAATTAACCACTGATAGGGACCGTCGTGCTAATTAACCACTGATAGGGACCGTCGTGATAATTAACCACTGATAGGGACCGTCGTGCTAATTAACCACTGATAGGGACCGTCGTGATAATTAACCACTGATAGGGACCGCCGTGTTAATTAACCACTGATAGGGACCGCCGTGTTAATTAACCACTGATAGGGACCGCCGTGTTAATTAACCACTGATAGGGACCGCCGTGTTAATTAACCACTGATAGGGACCGCCGTGTTAATTAACCACTGATAGGGACCGTCGTGCTAATTAACCACTGATAGGGACCGTCGTGTTAATTAACCACTGATAGGGACCCTTGTGATAATTAACCACTGATAGTTACCGTCGTGCTAATTAACCACTGATAGGGACCGTCGTGATAATTAACCACTGATAGGGACCGTCGTGTTAATTAACCACTGATAGGGACCCTTGTGATAATTAACCACTGATAGTTACCGTCGTGCTAATTAACCACTGATAGGGACCGTCGTGATAATTAACCACTGATAGGGACCGTCGTGCTAATTAACCACTGATAGGGACCGTCGTGCTAATTAACCACTGATAAGGACCGCCGTGTTAATTAACCACTGATAGGGACCGCCGTGTTAATTAACCACTGATTGGGACCGCCGTGTTAATTAACCACTGATAGGGACCGCCGTGTTAATTAACCACTGATAGGGACCCTTGTGATAATTAACCACTGATAGTTACCGTCGTGCTAATTAACCACTGATAGGGACCGTCGTGATAATTAACCACTGATAGGGACCGTCGTGATAATTAACCACTGATAGGGACCGTCGTGTTAATTAACCACTGATAGGGACCGTCGTGTTAATTAACCACTGATAGGGACCGCCGTGTTAATTAACCACTGATAGGGACCGTCGTGCTAATTAACCATTGATAGGGACCGCCGTGTTAATTAACCACTGATAGGGACCGTCGTGCTAATTAACCACTGATAGGGACCGCCGTGTTAATTAACCACTGATAGGGACCGTCGTGTTAATTAACCACTGATAGGGACCGTCGTGATAATTAACCATTGATAGGGACCGCCGTGTTAATTAACCACTGATAGGGACCGTCGTGTTAATTAACCACTGATAGGGACCGTCGTGTTAATTAACCACTGATAGGGACCGTCGTGTTAATTAACCACTGATAGGGACCGTCTTGCTAATTAATGATTCCAGAAATATTTAAAGAGGAACTTAGTGTAAAAATGTATTTACGACACTAACGTGGCTCGTTACCAGCTATAAATACATCTTTGTTTACACCGTTAATGCACATTTTATTTTTAGTGGTGAGGCAGAGTGGTCCCAGATATTCTTTCTGGTCGACCTCTCAGATATACTTACTGAGCACGCAACGTTGTCATATATACTTATTGATCATGTACGGTGGTCCATTTTAAGTGTATCTGAGACTTGTACGTTCCCAATAAGCATGTCCGAGACTCCTGTGTGTACATGTTAAGGACGCACAGCAGTCTGAGATATTTTTATATGCTGTCTGCAGAATATATCAGTCCTTTGTACAGGGATATGCTGCACTTTTATCAAGATTGATGGACTGAACACATCCACTCAAGGCTGAGGGACTGACTATCTCAAACCCCTCCTCATCTTCCACCGTTCTTCTCTGTATTGGACTGAAGAAGCCAATGGGTGGTGCAACATTTCCAGAATAAAGGTTCCTAAATGTTGCCAAAGTGTCTTAAATATTAACTGAGATACTCAGCAATATATCACTAGAACACAGAAAAATCTCCGACAGTGACGTGTATTTATAAGACACAAGGCAAGAAGACATTTTTTACTCTATTAGAAATCTTCCATTCAAAATTAAAATATCTCCTTGTTCAGATAATATATTATTTATGCTATATAGTCTGCATTTTTTTGATATTTATTTTTTTCGGAGAATTTATTCCAAAAACTTGTCAGATTAGAGCATTTAACACTTAAAAAATGTGTTTCTGTAATACTGTGATACTGGATGTGCAGTATCATCTCTCGCCCTCCTACAAGGTAAACTGATTTACTACTGCCGGACTTTATTCTTCTTTCAACAAAACAGCAATATCCCACCGAGGCAGGGTGGCCCGAAGAGAAAAACAAAAGTTTCTCTTTTTAACTTTAGTAATGTATACAGCAGAAGGGGTTACTAGCCCCTTGCTCCCGGCATTTTAGTCGTCTCTTACGACACGCATGGTCTTACGACACTCATGGTCTTACGACACGCATGGTCTTGCGACACGCATGGTCTTACCACACGCATGGTCGTACGACACGCATGGTCGTACGACACGAATAGACATAAACACCGATTTCCTGCCTATGCTTCAGATTCGTCAAATCAACGGTGCTCATCACCTGCTTCTAGGCTGAGGGACTCATTACTTTGCCTTTTACTGTCTTCTGTATATATTTCAGTCTTCAGATTATATTAGTGTATTGTACTGATAAAGGCACTGAAGGTCAAACCATCTACAGCGTTAAGGTACCCAGATGTTGCAAGTGCGTCTACTTCGTCAAAAATCGTTAAAACTAATCCTGATCCAGTTGTCTTCAGTAACACAGTCAACAATGTGTCCATAAAGATTTTTATGTCGATGACCATCAACAAACTTACTCTCAATATTGACCAAATCTTCTACTTGTTGTTTGGGAAAAAAGTTAAAAATACTCGGTTTAGTGTAAGAACAATTATTTCTCACATCGAACTTAAGAATCAAAGAACAATGCAGCAGGCCAACTGGCCCATACTAGGCAGGTCCTTCTCAAAACCGATCATTCCAACCCACCTAATTGTCTAACCTTTATCCCAAAGCCACCCAAGAATTGTCTTCAGTATTTCAGTAATCAATATTTAGTAATCAAACTCAGCTCTTCCCACTCATATATTTGTCTCATATGAAACAACTTAATCTTATAATAAGGCAAGACGAGGGAAAATTAATTCCAACCTGAGATTCAACACTCACATCCAACACATGTCTAAGAAAATTTCCAAAACTGTTTGAATTCTATAAAAAAAACTCCACTATGTTCCATATTTAAGCAACATTATTCTGTACTACTCACTAATCTTCACCTTCCACATTTACATCATCTGCACCCATCCCCTTCCCCCTCCCACATCCCCTCCCCCTCCCCCTCCCCTCCCCTTCCCCACCCCTCCCCTACCACTCCCCTCCCCTCCCCTCCCCTCCACCTCCCATCCCATATATATATATAAATATATATATATATATATATATATATATATATATATATATATATATATATATATATATATATATATATATATATATATATATATATATATATATATATATATATATATATATATATATATATATATATACATACTTTCATCATCATTCAACTCTTTCACCTCAATCACACATAATCACTGTTTTTGCAGAGGTGCTTAGAATACAACAGTTTAGAAGCATATACCTATAAAGATACACAACATATCTCTCCAAACTACCAGTATCCCAAACCCCTCCTTTAGAGTGCAGGCATTGTACTTCCCATTTCCAGGACTCAAGTCCAGCTATATAAAAAAAAACGGTTTCCCTGAATCCCTTCTCTAAATATTACCCTGCCCACACTCCAACAGCTCGTCAGGTCCCAAATATCATACGTCTCCATTCACTCCTATCTAACACGCTTACAAACGCTTGCTGGAAATCCAAGCCCCTCACCCACAAAACCTCCTTTACCCCCTCCCTCAAACCTTTTCGAGGACGACCCCTACCCTGCCTTCCTTCTACAGATTTATATGCTCTCCATGTCATTCTACTTTGATCTATTCTCTCTAAATGACCAAACCACCTCAACAACCCATCTTCAGCCCTCTGACTAATGTTTTTTTTAACTCCACACCCTCTCCTAATTTCTACACTCCGAATTTTCTGCATAATATTTACACCACACATTTCCTTTAGTCAGGGCATCTCCAACCTTCTCCTGGCTATAGCATTTACAACCTAAGCTTCACACCCATATAAGGGTGTTGGTACCATTATGCTTTCATACATTCCCTTTTTTGCTTCCACAGATAACGTTTTTTGTCTCCACATATACCTCAACGCACCACTCACCTTTTTTCCTTCATCAATTCTATGATTAACCTCATCCTTCGTAAATCCATCCCCTGAAACGTCTACTCCCAAATATCTGAAAACATTCACTTCTTCCATACTCCTCCTCTCCAATTTGATATCCAATTTTTCTTTATCTAAATCATTTGATGCCCTCATCACCTTACTCTTTTCTATGTTCACTTTCAACTTTCTGCCCTTACACACTCTCCTAAACTCGTCCACTAACCTTTGCAATTTTTTTAGAATCTCCTATAAGCACAGTATCATCAGCAAAAAGTAACTGTGTCAATTTCTATTTTGTATTTGATTCCCCATAATTTAATCCCACCCCTCTCCCGAACACCCTAGTATTTACTTCTTTTACAACCCCATCTATAAATATATTAAACAACCATGGTGACATTACACATCCCTGTCTAAGACCCACCTTTACCGGGAAGTAGTTTCCCTCTCTTCTACACACCCTAACCTGAGCCTCACTATCCTCATAAAAACTCTTTACGGCATTTAGTAACTTACCACCTATTCCATATAGTTGCAACATCTGCCACATTGCTCCCCTGTCCACTCTATCATATGTCTTTTCTAAATCCATAAATGCAATGAAAACTTCCCTACTTTTATCTAAATACTGTTCACATATATACTTCAATGTAAACACTTGATCTACACATCCCCTACCCATTCTAAAGCCTCCTTGCTAATCTGCAATCCTACTCTCTGTCTTGTCTCTAATTCTTTCAATTATAACCCTACTGTACACTTTTCCTGGTATACTCAGTAAACTTATTGCTCTATAATTTTTACAATCTCTTTTGGCGCCCTTCCCTTTATATAAAGGGACTATACATGCTCTCTGCCAATCCCTAGGCACCTTCCCCTCTTTCATACATTTATTAAACAAAAATACCAACTACTCCAACACTATATCACCCCCTGCTTTTAACATTTCTGTCATGATCCCGTCAGTTCCAGCTGCTTTACCCCCTTTCATTCTACGTAATGCCTCACGCACCTCCTCCACACTCACATCCTGCTCTTCTTCACTCCTAAAAGATGTCATACCTCCCTGGTCAGTGCATGAAATTACCTCCTCCCTTTCTTCATCGACATTTAAAAGTTCCTCAAAATATTCCCACCATCTACCCAAAACCTCCATCTCCCCATCTACTAACTCCCCTACTTTGTTTTTAACTGACAAATCCTTACTTTCCCTAGGCTTTCTTAACTTGTTTAACTCACTCCAAAATTTTTCTTATTTTCATTAAAATATCTTGACAGTGCCTCTCCCACTCTATCATCTGCTCTCCTTTTGCACTCTCTCACCACTCTCTTCACCTTTCTTTTACTCTCCATATACTCTACTCTTCTTATAACACTTCTGCTTTGTAAAAAACCTCTCATAAGCTACCTTTTTCTCTTTCATCACACCCTTTACTTCATAATTCCACCAATCACTCCTCTTTCCTCCTGCACCCACCCTTCTTTAGCCACAAACTTCTGCCCCACATTCTAATACTGCATTTTTAAAACCATTCCAACCTTCTTCAACCCCTTACATTACTCATACTTGCACTAGTCCACCTTTCTGCCAATAGTTGCTTATATCTCACCCGAACTTCCTCCTCCCTTAGATAATACACTTTCACCTCTCTCTTACTTGTTCCATTTTCATCTTGTCCCATCTACCTCTACCATCTACCTACTACTCCCTCCACAACATTTTTACCCACTTTAGCATTGAAATTCCCAACCACCATTACTCTATCACTTGGTTCAAAACTCCCCACACATTCACTCAACATTTCCCCAAATCTCTCTCTCCTCTACACTTCTCTCTTCTCCAGGTGCATATACGCTTACTATAACCCACTTTTCACATCCAACCCTTATATTACTCCACATAATCCTTGAATTAATACATTCATACTTCCTCTTTTCCTGCCATAACTTATCCTTCAACATTATTGCTACTCCTTCTTTAGCTCTAACTCTATTTGAAATCCCTGACGTAATCTCATTTATTTCTCTCCATTGAAACTCTCCCACCCCCTTCAGCTTTGTTTCACTTAAAGCCAGAACATCCAGCTTCTTCTCATTCATAACATCCACAATCATCTCTTTCTTATCATTTGCACAACATCCACGCACATTCAGACTTCCCACTTTGACAATTTTCTTCTTCTTATTCTTTTTAGTAATCATTACAGGAAAAGGAATTACTAGCCCATTGTTCCCGGCATTTTAGTTGACTTTTACAACACGCATGGCTTACGGAGGAAAGATTCTTATTCCACTTCCCCATGGATATAAAAGGAAAAGTAATGAGAACAAGAACTAGTAAGATAAAATTAGAGAAAACTCAGATGAGTGTGTATAAATAAACGTGTACATGTATGTGTAGTGTGACCTAAGTGTAAGTAGAAGTAGCAAGACGTACCTGTAATCTTGCATATTTATGAGACAGACAAAAGACACCAGCAATCCTACCATCATGTAAAACAATTACAGACTTTCGTTTTACACTCACTTGGCAGGACGGTAGTACCTCCCTGGGCGGTTGCTGTCTACCAACCTACTATATATATATATATATATATATATATATATATATATATATATATATATATATATATATATATATATATATATATATATATATATATATATATATATATATATATATATATATATATATATATATATATATATATATATATATATATATATACATAACGAGAAGTTGAACTCAGTGTTGTGACTCGTCTCAGAAAGCTACAACAAAATATAAGTGCCTCTGTGATATTCCACAAGTTCAACTTAATCAGGGCTTTAAAATTTGCAAATCTCTTCTAGAAAATGTAAAAAAAAGTCGCAATTAGTCACCTGCTTCAAAAAATAGATAAAAAGCAGCTTCACCTGATACAGTGTATTCTGCTTAAAATATCTGATTATGAGTCATTATCGCTACAAACATTATGGAAAACTGACTTACAAAAAAAAAAAACTAAAAAAATCGTAAACCAGACAGTTAGAGTTAATATCAGAGATTGTAAACTTAAGTTGTCAAGTAAAGTAATTTACTCTTATTAATGTCTGTAGTTATAAGTTAATTTTAAGGCTGCACAAAATGCTCTGCATAACTAAAACTGTCAACTACTCTTGTTTTAATAGCAGTGTTATTATTATTATTATTATTATTATTATTATTATTATTATTATTATTATTATTATTATTATTATTATTATTATTATTATTATTATTATTATTATTATCATCGAGCCATTTTGCTGGATGTTTGGGCAGTGACAGCAGAGGAGGTTTTTTTGGGTATTGTTGTTACATGTACATATATACCTAACATATTGTTGTTACATGTACATATATACCTAACATAATGTTGTTACATGTACATATATACCTAACATAATGTTGTTACATGTACATATATACCTAACATATTGTTGTTACATGTACATATATACCTAACATAATGTTGTTACATGTACATATATACCTAACATATTGTTGTTACATGTACATATATACCTAACATAATGTTGTTACATGTACATATATACCTAACATATTGTTATTACATGTACATATATACCTAACATATTGTTGTTACATGTACATATATACCTAACATATTGTTGTTACATGTACATATATACCTAACATATTGTTGTTACATGTACATATATACCTAACATACTGTTGTTACATGTACATATATACCTAACATAATGTTGTTACATGTACATATATACGTAACATACTTCAGAGGTGCCGGCAACACCTCAAAATTTTCAACCCGATATGAAAATTTGGATTCAATAAGATTGTTAATGAGTAAAACACATATGTAGCTCTTAGAAATTTTTACTGTCGAAACGTTTCGTCTGTGTTTTTAGGCTTCTTCAGTCCAATACAAGGATTATAATGGTGGAAACATGAGATGACACAAGGTAGTCAGTCTTTTATCATTCTGAGACACTAAACTAAGTGCTGCTCGTCTGTTTTAAATAACAACTTGTCAGAAATGTCTACTGTTTATAAAACGATAAGATTGTTAGTGTTTTCAAGAACTCCATTATTCTGTGGGTTAAGAAAAGAATTTACAGAGTTTGCTTCTCCGTCATTATCTAAAGTATACCTGGAGAGGGTTTTGTGACCAGGCCTCATTGTGGAACAGGGGCTGATCAGGCTGTTACTGTTGGCCGCACGCCAACTGACGTACGAACCACAGCCCAGCTTTTTAGAAACTAATTTCAGGTGCCTGTCCAGTACCTTCTTGAAGACAGCCAGGTGTCTATTGGTAACCCCACGTATGTATGCTGGGAGGCATTTGAACAGTCTTGGGCCCCGTCACACGTATTTTGTTGTCTCTCAGTGTACTCGTGACACCTCTGCTTTTCATTGGGGGAAGTTGCATCTCCTGCCGAGTATTTTCCTTTTATAGAGAGTGATTTCTCGTGTGCAAATTAGCTACTAATCCCTCTAGTATTTTCCAAATGTATATAATCATTTATCTCTCCCGCCTGCGTTCTAGGTAGTACAGGTCGAGGAACTGCAAGCGCTCCCAGTAATTGAGGTGTTTTATCTCCGTTATGCGCGCCGTGAAGGTTCTCTGTACATTTTCTAGGTCAACAATTTCACCTGCCTTGAAAGGTGCTGTTAGTGTGCAGCAATATTCCAGCCTAGATAGAACAAGTGACCTGAAGAGTGTCATCATGGGTCACTGAAGTGTCATCATAGGTCACTGAAGAGTGTCATCATACGTCACTGAAGAGTGTCATCATGGGTCACTGAAGTGTGTCATCATGGGTCACTGAAGAGTGTCATCATGGGTCACTGAAGAGTGTCATCATGGGTCACTGAAGAGTGACATCATGGGTCACTGAAGAGTATCATCATGGGTCACTGAAGAGTGTCATCATGGGTCACTGAAGAGTGTCATCATAGGTCACTGAAGAGTGTCATCATGGGTCACTGAAGAGTGTCATCATGGGTCACTGAAGAGTGTCATCATGGGTCACTGAAGAGTATCATCATGGGTCACTGAAGAGTGTCATCATGGGTCACTGAAGAGTATCATCATGGGTCACTGAAGAGTGTCATCATGGGTCACTGAAGAGTGTCATCATAGGTCACTGAAGAGTGTCATCATGGGTCACTGAAGAGTGTCATCATGGGTCACTGAAGAGTATCATCATGGGTCACTGAAGAGTGTCATCATGGGTCACTGAAGAGTGTCATCATGGGTCACTGAAGAGTGTCATCATGGGTCACTGAAGAGTGTCATCATGGGTCACTGAAGAGTGTCATCATGGGTCACTGAAGAGTGTCATCGTGGGTCACTGAAGAGTGTCATCATGGGTCAAGGAAGAGTGTCATCATGGGTCACTGAAGAGGGTCATCATGGGTCACTGAAGTGTGTCATCATGGGTCACTGAAGAGTGTCATCATGGGTCACTGAAGAGTGTCATCATGGGTCACTGAAGAGTGTCATCATGGGTCACTGAAGAGTGTCATCATGGGTCACTGAAGAGTGTCATCATGGGTCACTGAAGAGTGTCATCATGGGTCACTGAAGAGTATCATCATGGGTCACTGAAGAGTGTCATCATGGGTCACTGAAGAGTGTCATCATGGGTCACTGAAGAGTGTCATCATGGGTCACTGAAGAGTGTCATCATAGGTCACTGAAGAGTGTCATCATGGGTCACTGAAGAGTGTCATCATGGGTCACTGAAGAGTGTCATCATGGGTCACTGAAGAGTGTCATCATGGGTCACTGAAGAGTGTCATCATGGGTCACTGAAGAGTGTCATCATGGGTCACTGAAGAGGGTCATCATGGGTCACTGAAGTGTGTCATCATGGGTCACTGAAGAGTGTCATCATGGGTCACTGAAGAGTGTCATCATGGGTCACTGAAGAGTGTCATCATGGGTCACTGAAGAGTGTCATCATGGGTCACTGAAGAGTGTCATCATGGGTCACTGAAGAGTGTCATCATGGGTCACTGAAGAGTGTCATCATGGGTCACTGAAGAGGATCATCATGGGTCACTGAAGTGTATCATCATGGATCACTGAAGTGTATCATCATGGATCACTGAAGTGTATCATCATGGGTCACTGAAGAGGGTCATCATGGGCCACTGAAGTGTCATCATGAGTCACTGAAGAGTATCATCATGGGTCACTGAAGTGTGTCATCATGGGTCACTGAAGTGTCATCATGAGTCACTGAAGTGTATCATGGGTCACTGAAGTGTCATCATGAGTCACTGAAGTGTATCATGGGTCACTGAAGTGTGTCATCATGGGCCACTGAAGAGTATCATCATGGGTCACTGAAGTGTGTCATCATGGGTCACTGAAGAGTATCATCATGGGTCACTGAAGTGTGTCATCATGGGTCACTGAAGAGTATCATCATGGGTCACTGAAGAGTATCATCATGGGCCACTGAAGAGTATCAAAAGGATCACTGAAGTGAGTCATCATGGGTCACTGAAGAGAACCATTATAAGTCACTGAAGAGTATTATCATGGGTCACTGAAGTGTCATCATGGGTCACTGAAGTGTCATCATGGGTCACTGAAGTGTCATCATGGGTCACTGAAGAGTGTCATCATGGGTCACTGAAGTGTCATCATGGGTCACTGAAGTGTCATCATGGGTCACTGAAGTGTCATCATGGGTCACTGAAGTGTCATCATGGGTCAAGGAAGAGTGTCATCATGGGTCACTGAAGAGGGTCATCATGGGTCACTGAAGTGTGTCATCATGGGTCACTGAAAAGTGTCATCATGGGTCACTGAAGAGTGTCATCATGGGTCACTGAAGAGTGTCATCATGGGTCACTGAAGAGTGTCATCATGGGTCACTGAAGAGTGTCATCATGGGTCACTGAAGAGTGTCATCATGGGTCACTGAAGAGTATCATCATGGGTCACTGAAGAGTGTCATCATGGGTCACTGAAGAGTGTCATCATGGGTCACTGAAGAGTGTCATCATGGGTCACTGAAGAGTGTCATCATAGGTCACTGAAGAGTGTCATCATGGGTCACTGAAGAGTGTCATCATGGGTCACTGAAGAGTGTCATCATGGGTCACTGAAGAGTGTCATCATGGGTCACTGAAGAGTGTCATCATGGGTCACTGAAGAGTGTCATCATGGGTCACTGAAGAGTGTCATCATGGGTCACTGAAGAGTGTCATCATGGGTCACTGAAGAGTGTCATCATGGGTCACTGAAGAGTGTCATCATGGGTCACTGAAGAGGGTCATCATGGGTCACTGAAGTGTATCATCATGGATCACTGAAGTGTATCATCATGGATCACTGAAGTGTATCATCATGGGTCACTGAAGAGGGTCATCATCGGCCACTGAAGTGTCATCATGAGTCACTGAAGAGTATCATCATGGGTCACTGAAGTGTGTCATCATGGGTCACTGAAGTGTCATCATGAGTCACTGAAGTGTATCATGGGTCACTGAAGTGTCATCATGAGTCACTGAAGTGTATCATGGGTCACTGAAGTGTGTCATCATGGGCCACTGAAGAGTATCATCATGGGTCACTGAAGTGTGTCATCATGGGTCACTGAAGAGTATCATCATGGGTCACTGAAGTGTGTCATCATGGGTCACTGAAGAGTATCATCATGGGTCACTGAAGAATATCATCATGGGCCACTGAAGAGTATCAAAAGGATCACTGAAGTGTGTCATCATGGGTCACTGAAGAGAACCATTATAAGTCACTGAAGAGTATCATCATGGGTCACTGAAGTGTCATCATGGGTCACTGAAGTGTCATCATGGGTCACTGAAGAGTGTCATCATGGGTCACTGAAGTGTCATCATGGGTCACTGAAGTGTCATCATGGGTCACTGAAGTGTCATCATGGGTCACTGAAGTGTCATCATGGGTCACTGAAGAGTGTCATCATGGGTCACTGAAGAGTATCATCATGGGTCACTGAAGAGGGTCATCATGGGTCACTGAAGAGTATCCTCATGGGTCACTGAAGCGTGTCATCATGGGTCACTGAAGAGTATCATCATGGGTCACTGAAGTGTGTCATCATGGGTCACTGAAGAGTATCATCATGGGTCACTGAAGTGTGTCATCATGGGTCACTGAAATGTGTCATCATGGGTCACTGAAGAGTATCATCATGGGTCACTGAAGAGTGTCATCATGGGTCACTGAAGTGTGTCATCATGGGTCACTGAAGTGTGTCATCATGGGTCACTGAAGAGAACCATTATAAGTCACTGAAGAGTATCATCATGGGTCACTGAAGTGTCATCATGGATCACTGAAGAGAACCATCATGGGTCACTGAAGAGTTTCATCATGGGTCACTGAAGTGTCATCATGGGTCACTGAAGTGTCATCATGGGTCACTGAAGTGTCATCATGGGTCACTGAAGTGTCATCATGGGTCACTGAAGTGTCATCATGGGTCACTGAAGTGTCATCATGGGTCACTGAAGAGTGTCATCATGGGTCACTGAACAGTATCATCATGGATCACTGAAGAGAACCATCATGGGTCACTGAAGAGTTTCATCATGGGTCACTGAAGTGTCATCATGGGTCACTGAAGAGTGTCATCATGGGTCACTGAAGAGTATCATCATGGGTCACTGAAGAGGGTCATCATGGGTCACTGAAGAGTATCCTCATGGGTCACTGAAGCGTGTCATCATGGGTCACTGAAGTGTGTCATCATGGGTCACTGAAGAGTATCATCATGGGTCACTGAAGAGTGTCATCATGGGTCACTGAAGAGTGTCATCATGGGTCACTGAAGAGTATCATCATGGGTCACTGAAGAGTATCATCATGGGTCACTGAAGAGTGTCATCATGGGTCACTGAAGAGTATCATCATGGGTTACTGAATAGTGTCATCATGGGTCACTGAAGTGTGTCATCATGGTTCACTGAAGAGTATCATCATGGGTCACTGAAGTGTGTCATCATGGATCACTGAAGAGTATCATCATGGGCCACTGAAGTGTCATCATGGGTCACTGAAGAGTGACATCATGGGCTACTGAAGAGTATCATCATGGGTCACTGAAGAGTGTCATCATGGGTCACTGAAGTGTGTCATCATGGGTCATAGAAGAATGGCATCATGGGTCACTGAAGAGTATCATCATGGGTCACTGAAGTGTGTCATCATGGGTCACTGAAGAGTGTCATGATGGGTCACTGAAGTGTGTCATCATGGGTCATTGAAGAGTGTCATCATGGGTCACTGAAGAGTATCATCATGGGTCACTGAAGTTTGTCATCATGGGTCACTGAAGAGTATCATGGGTCACTGAAGAGTATCATGGGCCACTGAAGAGTATCATCATGGGTCACTGAAGTGTGTCATCATGGGTCACTGAAGAGTATCATCATGGGTCACTGAAGTGTCATCATGGGTCATTTAAGAGTATCATCATGGGTCACTGAAGAGTATCATCATGGGTCACTGAAGTGTCATCATGGGTCACTGAAGTGTTTCATCATGGGTCACTGAAGAGTATCATCATGGGTCACTGAAGTGTGTCATCATGGGTCACTGAAGAGTATCATCATGGGTCACTGAAGTGTGTCATCATGGGTCACTTAAGAGTATCATCATGGGTAACTGAAGTGTGTCACCATGGGTCACTGAAGAGTATTATCATGGGTCACTGAAGAGTATTATCATGGGTCACTGAAGTGTGTCATCATGGGTCACTGAAGAGTATCATCATGGGTCACTGAAGTGTGTCATCATGGGTCACTGAAGTGTGTCATCATGGGTCACTGAAGTGTCATCATGGGTCACTGAAGAGTATTATCATGGGTCACTGATGTGTGCCATCATGGGTCACTGAAGAGTGTCATCATGGGTCACTGAAGAGTATCATCATGGGTCACTGAAGTGTGTCATCATGGGTCACTGAAGTGTGTCATCATGGGTCACTGAAGTGTGTCATCATGGGTCACTGAAGTGTGTCATCATGGGTCACTGAAGAGTATCGTCATGGGTCACTGAAGTGTGTCATCATGGGTCACTGAAGAGTATCATCATGGGTCACTGAAGAGTATCATCATGGGTCACTCAAGTGTGCCATCATGGGTCACTGAAGAGTATCATCATGGGTCACTGAAGTGTGTCATCATGGGTCACTGAAGTGTGTCATCATGGGTCACTGAAGTTTGTCATCATGGGTCACTGAAGTGTGTCATCATTGGTCACCAAAGTGTGTCATGATGGGTCACCGAAGAGTGTCATCATGGGTCACTGAAGTGTGTCATCATGGGTCACTGAAGTGTGTCATCATGGGTCACTGAAGTGTGTCATCATGGGTCACTGAAGTGTCATCATGGGTCACTGAAGTGTGTCATCATGGGTCCCTGAAGAGTGTCATCATGGGTCACTGAAGTGTGTCATCATGGGTCACTGAAGAGTGTCATCATGGGTCACTGAAGTGTGTCATCATGGGTCACTGAAGTGTGTCATCATGGGTCACTGAAGTGTGTCATCATGGTTCACTGAAGTGTGTCATCATGGGTCACTGAAGTGTGTCATCATGGGTCACTGAAGAGTGTCATCATGGATCACTGAAGTGTGTCATCATGGGTCACTGAAGTGTGTCATCATGGGTCACTGAAGTGTGTCATCATGGGTCACTGAAGTGTGTCATCATGGTTCACTGAAGAGTATCATCATGGGTCACTGAAGTGTGTCATCATGGGTCACTGAAGTGTGTCATCATGGGTCACTGAAGTGTGTCATCATGGGTCACTGAAGTGTGTCATCATGGGTCACTGAAGAGTGTCATCATTGGTCACTGAAGTGTGTCATCATGGGTCATTGAAGTGTGTCATCATGGGTCACTGAAGTGTGTCATCATGTGTCACTGAAGTGTGTCATCATGGGTCACTGAAGTGTGTCATCATGGGTCACTGAAGTGTGTCATCATGGGTCACTGAAGTGTGTCATGATGGGTCACTGAAGTGTGTCATCATGGGTCACTGAAGTGTGTCATCATGGGTCACTGAAGTGTGTCATCATGGGTCACTGAAGTGTGTCATCATGGGTCACTGAAGAGTGTCATCATGGGTCACTGAAGTGTGTCATCATGGGTCATTGAAGTGTGTCATCATGGGTCACTGAAGTGTGTCATCATGTGTCACTGAAGTGTGTCATCATGGGTCTCTGAAGTGTGTCATCATGGGTCACTGAAGTGTGTCATCATGGGTCACTGAAGTGTGTCATGATGGGTCACTGAAGTGTGTCATCATGGGTCACTGAAGTGTGTCATCATGGGTCACTGAAGTGTGTCATCATGGGTCACTGAAGAGTGTCATCATGGATCACTGAAGTGTGTCATCATGGGTCATTGAAGTGTGTCATCATGGGTCACTGAAGTGTGTCATCATGTGTCACTGAAGTGTGTCATCATGGGTCACTGAAGTGTGTCATCATGGGTCACTGAAGTGTGTCATCATGGGTCACTGAAGTGTGTCATCATGGGTCACTGAAGTGTGTCATCATGGGTCACTGAAGTGTGTCATGATGGGTCACTGAAGTGTGTCATCATGGGTCACTGAAGTGTGTCATCATGGGTCACTGAAGTGTGTCATCATGGGTCACTGAAGTGTGTCATCATGGGTCACTGAAGTGTGTCATGATGGGTCACTGAAGTGTGTCATCATGGGTCACTGAAGTGTGTCATCATGGGTCACTGAAGTGTGTCATCATGGGTCACTGAAGTGTGTCATCATGGGTCACTGAAGTGTGTCATGATGGGTCACTGAAGTGTGTCATCATGGGTCACTGAAGAGTGTCATCATGGGTCACTGAAGAGTGTCATCATGGGTCACTGAAGAGGATCATCATGGGTCACTGAAGTGTATCATCATGGATCACTGAAGTGTATCATCATGGATCACTGAAGTGTATCATCATGGGTCACTGAAGAGGGTCATCATGGGCCACTGAAGTGTCATCATGAGTCACTGAAGAGTATCATCATGGGTCACTGAAGTGTGTCATCATGGGTCACTGAAGTGTCATCATGAGTCACTGAAGTGTATCATGGGTCACTGAAGTGTCATCATGAGTCACTGAAGTGTATCATGGGTCACTGAAGTGTGTCATCATGGGCCACTGAAGAGTATCATCATGGGTCACTGAAGTGTGTCATCATGGGTCACTGAAGAGTATCATCATGGGTCACTGAAGTGTGTCATCATGGGTCACTGAAGAGTATCATCATGGGTCACTGAAGAGTATCATCATGGGCCACTGAAGAGTATCAAAAGGATCACTGAAGTGAGTCATCATGGGTCACTGAAGAGAACCATTATAAGTCACTGAAGAGTATTATCATGGGTCACTGAAGTGTCATCATGGGTCACTGAAGTGTCATCATGGGTCACTGAAGTGTCATCATGGGTCACTGAAGAGTGTCATCATGGGTCACTGAAGTGTCATCATGGGTCACTGAAGTGTCATCATGGGTCACTGAAGTGTCATCATGGGTCACTGAAGTGTCATCATGGGTCAAGGAAGAGTGTCATCATGGGTCACTGAAGAGGGTCATCATGGGTCACTGAAGTGTGTCATCATGGGTCACTGAAAAGTGTCATCATGGGTCACTGAAGAGTGTCATCATGGGTCACTGAAGAGTGTCATCATGGGTCACTGAAGAGTGTCATCATGGGTCACTGAAGAGTGTCATCATGGGTCACTGAAGAGTGTCATCATGGGTCACTGAAGAGTATCATCATGGGTCACTGAAGAGTGTCATCATGGGTCACTGAAGAGTGTCATCATGGGTCACTGAAGAGTGTCATCATGGGTCACTGAAGAGTGTCATCATAGGTCACTGAAGAGTGTCATCATGGGTCACTGAAGAGTGTCATCATGGGTCACTGAAGAGTGTCATCATGGGTCACTGAAGAGTGTCATCATGGGTCACTGAAGAGTGTCATCATGGGTCACTGAAGAGTGTCATCATGGGTCACTGAAGAGTGTCATCATGGGTCACTGAAGAGTGTCATCATGGGTCACTGAAGAGTGTCATCATGGGTCACTGAAGAGTGTCATCATGGGTCACTGAAGAGGGTCATCATGGGTCACTGAAGTGTATCATCATGGATCACTGAAGTGTATCATCATGGATCACTGAAGTGTATCATCATGGGTCACTGAAGAGGGTCATCATGGGCCACTGAAGTGTCATCATGAGTCACTGAAGAGTATCATCATGGGTCACTGAAGTGTGTCATCATGGGTCACTGAAGTGTCATCATGAGTCACTGAAGTGTATCATGGGTCACTGAAGTGTCATCATGAGTCACTGAAGTGTATCATGGGTCACTGAAGTGTGTCATCATGGGCCACTGAAGAGTATCATCATGGGTCACTGAAGTGTGTCATCATGGGTCACTGAAGAGTATCATCATGGGTCACTGAAGTGTGTAATCATGGGTCACTGAAGAGTATCATCATGGGTCACTGAAGAGTATCATCATGGGCCACTGAAGAGTATCAAAAGGATCACTGAAGTGTGTCATCATGGGTCACTGAAGAGAACCATTATAAGTCACTGAAGAGTATCATCATGGGTCACTGAAGTGTCATCATGGGTCACTGAAGTGTCATCATGGGTCACTGAAGTGTCATCATGGGTCACTGAAGAGTGTCATCATGGGTCACTGAAGTGTCATCATGGGTCACTGAAGTGTCATCATGGGTCACTGAAGTGTCATCATGGGTCACTGAAGTGTCATCATGGGTCACTGAAGAGTGTCATCATGGGTCACTGAAGAGTATCATCATGGGTCACTGAAGAGGGTCATCATGGGTCACTGAAGAGTATCCTCATGGGTCACTGAAGCGTGTCATCATGGGTCACTGAAGAGTATCATCATGGGTCACTGAAGTGTGTCATCATGGGTCACTGAAGAGTATCATCATGGGTCACTGAAGTGTGTCATCATGGGTCACTGAAGTGTGTCATCATGGGTCACTGAAGAGTATCATCATGGGTCACTGAAGAGTGTCATCATGGGTCACTGAAGTGTGTCATCATGGGTCACTGAAGTGTGTCATCATGGGTCACTGAAGAGAACCATTATAAGTCACTGAAGAGTATCATCATGGGTCACTGAAGTGTCATCATGGATCACTGAAGAGAACCATCATGGGTCACTGAAGAGTTTCATCATGGGTCACTGAAGTGTCATCATGGGTCACTGAAGTGTCATCATGGGTCACTGAAGTGTCATCATGGGTCACTGAAGTGTCATCATGGGTCACTGAAGTGTCATCATGGGTCACTGAAGTGTCATCATGGGTCACTGAAGAGTGTCATCATGGGTCACTGAACAGTATCATCATGGATCACTGAAGAGAACCATCATGGGTCACTGAAGAGTTTCATCATGGGTCACTGAAGTGTCATCATGGGTCACTGAAGAGTGTCATCATGGGTCACTGAAGAGTATCATCATGGGTCACTGAAGAGGGTCATCATGGGTCACTGAAGAGTATCCTCATGGGTCACTGAAGCGTGTCATCATGGGTCACTGAAGTGTGTCATCATGGGTCACTGAAGAGTATCATCATGGGTCACTGAAGAGTGTCATCATGGGTCACTGAAGAGTGTCATCATGGGTCACTGAAGAGTATCATCATGGGTCACTGAAGAGTATCATCATGGGTCACTGAAGAGTGTCATCATGGGTCACTGAAGAGTATCATCATGGGTTACTGAATAGTGTCATCATGGGTCACTGAAGTGTGTCATCATGGTTCACTGAAGAGTATCATCATGGGTCACTGAAGTGTGTCATCATGGATCACTGAAGAGTATCATCATGGGCCACTGAAGTGTCATCATGGGTCACTGAAGAGTGACATCATGGGCTACTGAAGAGTATCATCATGGGTCACTGAAGAGTGTCATCATGGGTCACTGAAGTGTGTCATCATGGGTCATTGAAGAATGGCATCATGGGTCACTGAAGAGTATCATCATGGGTCACTGAAGTGTGTCATCATGGGTCACTGAAGAGTGTCATGATGGGTCACTGAAGTGTGTCATCATGGGTCATTGAAGAGTGTCATCATGGGTCACTGAAGAGTATCATCATGGGTCACTGAAGTTTGTCATCATGGGTCACTGAAGAGTATCATGGGTCACTGAAGAGTATCATGGGCCACTGAAGAGTATCATCATGGGTCACTGAAGTGTGTCATCATGGGTCACTGAAGAGTATCATCATGGGTCACTGAAGTGTCATCATGGGTCATTTAAGAGTATCATCATGGGTCACTGAAGAGTATCATCATGGGTCACTGAAGTGTCATCATGGGTCACTGAAGTGTTTCATCATGGGTCACTGAAGAGTATCATCATGGGTCACTGAAGTGTGTCATCATGGGTCACTGAAGAGTATCATCATGGGTCACTGAAGTGTGTCATCATGGGTCACTTAAGAGTATCATCATGGGTAACTGAAGTGTGTCACCATGGGTCACTGAAGAGTATTATCATGGGTCACTGAAGAGTATTATCATGGGTCACTGAAGTGTGTCATCATGGGTCACTGAAGAGTATCATCATGGGTCACTGAAGTGTGTCATCATGGGTCACTGAAGTGTGTCATCATGGGTCACTGAAGTGTCATCATGGGTCACTGAAGAGTATTATCATGGGTCACTGATGTGTGCCATCATGGGTCACTGAAGAGTGTCATCATGGGTCACTGAAGAGTATCATCATGGGTCACTGAAGTGTGTCATCATGGGTCACTGAAGTGTATCATCATGGGTCACTGAAGTGTGTCATCATGGGTCACTGAAGTGTGTCATCATGGGTCACTGAAGAGTATCGTCATGGGTCACTGAAGTGTGTCATCATGGGTCACTGAAGAGTATCATCATGGGTCACTGAAGAGTATCATCATGGGTCACTCAAGTGTGCCATCATGGGTCACTGAAGAGTATCATCATGGGTCACTGAAGTGTGTCATCATGGGTCACTGAAGTGTGTCATCATGGGTCACTGAAGTTTGTCATCATGGGTCACTGAAGTGTGTCATCATTGGTCACCAAAGTGTGTCATGATGGGTCACCGAAGAGTGTCATCATGGGTCACTGAAGTGTGTCATCATGGGTCACTGAAGTGTGTCATCATGGGTCACTGAAGTGTGTCATCATGGGTCACTGAAGTGTCATCATGGGTCACTGAAGTGTGTCATCATGGGTCACTGAAGAGTGTCATCATGGGTCACTGAAGTGTGTCATCATGGGTCACTGAAGAGTGTCATCATGGGTCACTGAAGTGTGTCATCATGGGTCACTGAAGTGTGTCATCATGGGTCACTGAAGTGTGTCATCATGGTTCACTGAAGTGTGTCATCATGGGTCACTGAAGTGTGTCATCATGGGTCACTGAAGAGTGTCATCATGGATCACTGAAGTGTGTCATCATGGGTCACTGAAGTGTGTCATCATGGGTCACTGAAGTGTGTCATCATGGGTCACTGAAGTGTGTCATCATGGTTCACTGAAGAGTATCATCATGGGTCACTGAAGTGTGTCATCATGGGTCACTGAAGTGTGTCATCATGGGTCACTGAAGTGTGTCATCATGGGTCACTGAAGTGTGTCATCATGGGTCACTGAAGAGTGTCATCATGGGTCACTGAAGTGTGTCATCATGGGTCATTGAAGTGTGTCATCATGGGTCACTGAAGTGTGTCATCATGTGTCACTGAAGTGTGTCATCATGGGTCACTGAAGTGTGTCATCATGGGTCACTGAAGTGTCATCATGGGTCACTGAAGTGTGTCATCATGGGTCACTGAAGAGTGTCATCATGGGTCACTGAAGTGTGTCATCATGGGTCACTGAAGAGTGTCATCATGGGTCACTGAAGTGTGTCATCATGGGTCACTGAAGAGTGTCATCATGGGTCACTGAAGTGTGTCATCATGGGTCATTGAAGTGTGTCATCATGGGTCACTGAAGTGTGTCATCATGTGTCACTGAAGTGTGTCATCATGGGTCTCTGAAGTGTGTCATCATGGGTCACTGAAGTGTGTCATCATGGGTCACTGAAGTGTGTCATGATGGGTCACTGAAGTGTGTCATCATGGGTCACTGAAGTGTGTCATCATGGGTCACTGAAGTGTGTCATCATGGGTCACTGAAGAGTGTCATCATGGATCACTGAAGTGTGTCATCATGGGTCATTGAAGTGTGTCATCATGGGTCACTGAAGTGTGTCATCATGTGTCACTGAAGTGTGTCATCATGGGTCACTGAAGTGTGTCATCATGGGTCACTGAAGTGTGTCATCATGGGTCACTGAAGTGTGTCATCATGGGTCACTGAAGTGTGTCATCATGGGTCACTGAAGTGTGTCATCATGGGTCACTGAAGTGTGTCATCATGGGTCACTGAAGTGTGTCATCATGGGTCACTGAAGTGTGTCATCATGGGTCACTGAAGTGTGTCATCATGGGTCACTGAAGTGTGTCATCATGGGTCACTGAAGTGTGTCATCATGGGTCACTGAAGTGTGTCATCATGGGTCACTGAAGTGTGTCATCATGGGTCACTGAAGTGTGTCATCATGGGTCACTGAAGTGTGTCATGATGGGTCACTGAAGTGTGTCATCATGGGTCACTGAAGTGTGTCATCATGGGTCACTGAAGTGTCATCATGGGTCACTGAAGTGTCATCATGGGTCACTGAAGAGTGTCATCATGGGTCACTGAAGTGTGTCATGATGGGTCACTGAAGTGTGTCATCATGGGTCACTGAAGAGTGTCATCATGGGTCACTGAAGTGTCATCATGGGTCACTGAAGTGTGTCATCATGGGTCACTGAAGTGTGTCATCATGGGTCACTGAAGTGTCATCATGGGTCACTGAAGTGTCATTATGGGTCACTGAAGAGTGTCATCATGGGTCACTGAAGTGTGTCATGATGGGTCACTGAAGTGTGTCATCATGGGTCACTGAAGAGTGTCATCATGGGTCACTGAAGTGTCATCATGGGTCACTGAAGTGTGTCATCATGGGTCACTGAAGTGTGTCATCATGGGTCACTGAAGTGTCATCATGGGTCACTGAAGAATAACTCCTACAATTTCATTGTTTTTATCACTGGAGTCACTATTTAAGAGTCAATAACATGAACATAAGCGTCCATCAGTGTTGACATTATCAACATTGACTGAACACATCGACTCAATACTAAGGGACTAATGACCTCAAGTTCCTCCTCTTATTCCACCTTTTTCCGCATTGGACTGAAGAATCCCAATTGTTTCAAAAGTATCTTATTTATCCCGTGTCGGTTTTGTAAACCATTTATTCAGGCTATTTAAGAGTTGTTTAATTCAAAGATAGAGTTATAAGAGAAATGTTAAGATCTATAAAGCTGATTAACTTTGTAAACATTTAAAATAAAGCTACTGGCCTTTCTGAGTTATTTTTTTAAAGTTACTAACCATTTGGCTCGTAAATTAAGAATAATTCCATTGAACTATGTTTAGAAATGTAAATTATATTGATACCCTTTTCTATTTTATCTCTTAAAATATCAGAAAAAACAAATATTTATTAAATTTCATGTCTTTTTCTTGTCTATTTTTTCTGACGACTCGTTGCTGACCACACATACCAGAAACTCATATTGGATCCTGATATAGTAACTTACTGGTCATACTCGATTATCTTAAATATAATTACTGGTCAGGATTAATTATCTAAGTTATATTCACTGGTCGAGTAAAGTTGTCACAGATATACAATAAATCTTTCTATATCTCTGCTCTATGTCACGATTTTCTTGCTGATTCAAAAGTGCAACAAAAAACGGGATATCAGGAGAGTAAAAAGTGCAACAAAAAACGGGATATCATTAGAGTAAAAAATACAACAAAAAAAAACGGAATATTAGCGCAGCAAAAAGTGCAACAAAAAACGGGATATCAGCACAGTAAAAACTGCAACAAAAAACGGGATATCAGCACAGTAAAAAGTAGCTATTTTGGATATTTTTATTACCTTCTGACTTGTACATATTAACTGTGACACGCTAGAGCAATACTCCTACATTAGTAGTACTCAATAATAAACATAAAAACACAACCACAATTATAGAGAAAACTTTTCACGACTTTTCGGTGGATCCTGAACAATTGTCAAGTCACAAGTGAACGAGAAAAAGCAGTGAAGATCAGAAGACAGGTCTGAGGGCGGGTGAATATAAATAGAACAAATGAATACAGTGCCAACAAGGTGATGAATGAATATTCAAATGGTACTGGATACCGATGGGTTAGTAAGTAAGACACATGTACAACAGGTATCTTTATTCCGAAACGATTCACCTACACAGTAGACTTCTTCAGCTGAGTACGGAAAAGTTGGCAGAAGCAGAAGAGATGTGAAGACGATATAATCAGTTCATCACCCTTGAAGACCACCTCAAAACTACGTCGTCAAGGGTGATGGACTGATTACATCGTCTTCACATCTCTACTCCTTCTGCCAACTTTTCAGTACTCAACTGAAGAAGTCTACTGTATAGGCGAAACGTTTCGGAATAAAGATACCCAACTGTTGCACATGTGTCTTACCATGATGATGAATAGAACACACACGGATCACCTGGATATCCTTATTTAAAAGACATTTGGTCCACTGGAGGCTCTAGCAGTGCGATACAATAAAAGAGGAAAGTTAAATATGAGAACCAGAGACGAGGGATTTGTGGTCAGATATATTAAGATGGGGATTGCTAAAAGAGACGAAATTTAAACTTAGGGTCATGGATATAGTGGTCAAGTTTAATGTACGCTTAATATATTTAATATACAAATTCTTAGGTACCCACGTAAAGGTGCCTTTAAGAGGTTACCTGATTTTTTTATTATTCTTTTTTCGTCCAACTTTTCGATTTTTCTTTCGCTCATAACTCAAGAATCATTCATGTTCTCGAGTTCAAATTTCGCTCTTGTGATCTGTAACAAGGAACAGATTGTAGGAACAATTTGCATGTTCTTGCTGTCCCCGATATTATTTAATAGCTCGAAAAACTTCCTAACCCTCAATGGCGTAACTTAAAAAAAAAGTTGCCTCCTAATTCAGTGATGGCGCAGAGTGACACTCAAGTGTGTAGGTACAAATAATTTGGCAGGTTTATGAGTAAAATTTAGTGAAATTTGGATTTTCGTTTAATTATCGCGATCAAAATGTTTGCTGACGGATGAATCTTGTCTCATTTAGTTTCGTTTGTGTCAGCAAATTTATTAGGGCAATGAATATTTTTTTTTAAACTAAAAATCTTTGCAATTCTCGTCAAATTGGGCTATCTTAAAAAGCACAAAAACAATTCTTACAGGACTGTAGCGAGTTTTTAAACTAATGGAACTGCAAACAGAAACTAGAAAAATATTGAAAATTTGTGTTGTATAGGCTGCATAAATTTTCTGAGCTGAGTGAACCCTTCTACACAACACGGCTTGATGCCAGAGCCGACCATCCGTCAGCACTGTTTCCTTATACCATCCTGAGTATTCGTTTATGACCGCACAAGGTCTTATTCAATTGATTTTACATTTAAAACCCTGATCATTTATAACAAAGTTAATTAATGTTTTGTCAAACAGCTGACGTGTACCTGTGATCTCTCTTCAGTTTTATTTAGACCATTATATAGATTGATTTCCGCTATGTTGCTATACAGTTTCAACTACGTTATTGCAGTTATTGCCGACACATTGACTAATGATGCTATATGTTATAGATTTACATATATTTATATGAATATGATTGTGGTAGTGGTGGTTATGGCTTTAAGGATGGTGGTGATAGTGATGGTAGTGGAAGTGTTAAATTGTTGTTGCTGACGCTGGTTGTATTAGTGAAGATAGTAGTGATAATCGAAGTGGTAGGGGTGATGGTGGTGGAGATAGTGATGGAGATGGTGGTAATGGGGGTGATGGTGGTGGTGGTGGTGGTGGTGGTGGTGGTGGTGGTAGTGGTGGTGGTGGTGGTGGTGATGGTGGTGGTGATGGTGGTGGTGGTGGTGGTGGTGGTAGTGGTGGTGGTGGTGGTGGTAATGGGGGTGATGGTGGTGGTGGTGGTGGTGGAGATGGTGGACACATGTTTGTACACAAAAATTTTACATTCATACTTTCTTAAATGCATACATAAATACAAACCTAAATGCAAACATACATACATCTACACACACATACATACATACATACATACATACATCCACACACACATACATACATACATACATACATACATCCACACACACATACATACATACATACATGCATACATACATACATACATACATACATACATACATACATACATACATACACCCAACCACACATACATACATATAAACATATTTATATACGTACATACACACAAACAGCATGTATACATACATGCACAACAATTGCAGATAGGCGATCTTAACAGCGCAAGATAAGCCACAGGGGGAGGAAATCTTTAGTTCAGGTACTTTCACACTTCTCAGTTCGTCATCAGGAGCTGTGCAACGTTGTAAGTGAAGCAACAAGAGGAGTAGAGTAAGTTTTCAGAGAGTGTTAGTGTGGAGACAGCCAGCCAGACATATATATATATATATATATATATATATATATATATATATATATATATATATATATATATATATATATATATATATATATATATATATATATACGTACATACATAGATGCATACATACATACATATATATATATATATATATATATATATATATATATATATATATATATATATATATATATATATATATATATATATATATATATATATATATACATGTCCTTTCCCACAGCCCTTGCAAAGGCTGTGAGAAAATACATGTTGGGTTACAGACAGTAGCCACTAACGTAGACAGGACACAGCAGTTTCTTCTGTAAAAATTTCTAACAGGAAGCCCTGTAGCTCAGTGGCAAAGCGCTGGACCTTCCTGTTAATCTCGGAACCACTGAGTGATAGCTCTAGGCCTTTCATGTTGCAATCAACACATCGTTAGGAGCTTACAAAGCTGCAGATATAGAGTAGGAAATGTAGAACGGTCTATTCATGGGAATGGTTCTCCCAAGTATATCGGTACTCGGCGCCGACAAGGGTGCCGAGTGCAAGAGAAAGCAGACAGCATATTACAGAATATGAAAATAAAGAATATATGAACCCCATCAGCACTGAATATTTCATAATGAACGAGTGATCACAACATTAGTGACATGTCAGTTAACACAAACATGCCGTCTGACTCCATTAAATTTATTATAAAAGACTTTAATATTCTGATTCCAAAAGTATCTGACACTTAACAGTAAAAGTCTTCCTATTGTTGAATAAAAGAAAATGGTCTAGGGCAAGAGGTAATAGGGAAAATGTCCTATATTCAGAGGTTGACCCCATCTAAGTCTTAGGCAAATGATGGTTTAACATAAAAACAGGTGGGAACAGCAGAAACTCAATCAGTCAGTGAAGAACTGCATTTACGACAGTCCAACGAATTCATATAGGAATTCGGCTTCAGATTATGTACTAAGCCGCCTTCATTTATTGTTATTTAATGAACGTTTATCATGTTTTGTAATTGGCAGTTCTAAAATATTTCTTTCCAGCCAAGAGGAGCAACGAACCAAAACTCTGGTGTCTTACCATTTTGCAAAGTTATTGCTAGCCATGGTAGGGTTGAAAATTGCTTTTGATTCTTGAGCAGTTCGTATCAAATACTAGTATTGCATTAACCTAACGTCTAAACGTTTGCCAGTCTGTCCCAGGTAACATGAGTCACAACCATTAGAACCGATAGTCAACACCGCCAGCACAGTTGAGGGGAATTCTTCATCAAAATGCTTTTAACCGTCCGTGAATTCTGAAAAGCAACTTGTATATCGAATGATTAGTTTCCATAGCTGACAGCTAGTTTAATATGTTTATTATGCACCCCATACCCATCCTGTGGGCGGAAGTCAAAAAATTACAGAGGTACATAATAGATCCAGGGACATAACCACAAACTTTTGATAGCTGAGCAAGTTACAAAGGTAATGAACTCCAGGTAGATCTGGTCACAATTATGGCAAGTTACAAAAGTAATGAATCAGCCTCACTCCTATACATGGTTACAATCATGAACAAATTACAAAGTAATGAGCCACTGATACGTCCACACCTGGTCACAATTGTCCATAGCTGACAACAACGCTGTTTCTGCAAACTCCGTAGTTTTGTGGCAATATCAAAGATTTTCCTAATTTCTTCATCCAGAAATTCTGGGCTGCACACTCAGTGAACTCTCAGAAACATAGTGAGAAAGACATTCCTTTTAGCTCTTGTTTCATGGTTAGAATAGTAGTGGATGTAAGATCAAATATTAGTGGCCATTCAGTAGAGTCATATCCCGCCCTACGTCATTAATTTGTTCCCAGATTCGTGACGTAACACGATTTTCAACATAAACCGGACAAAATGCCTTAAAATGACGACAAACGCCGTAAAACCAGCGTAAATAACTCAAGAAAGAATATAACGTCGAATTTGACGTAGGCCGAAATGACGTAAAGCGGAGTATGACTGTATATTGTAAACTTGTACTTTCTATAAACCCGGTATATCAAAGAATCTAAGAATGGAAGTTTAGAGTCTACCTCTTTCTCAACAGTGAATTTAATATAGTGAACAAGAGCGTTAAGTCTCGGTAAAGATGTATCCAAATGCGTATCATTCGGCCTAAGACACAACACGTCATCCAGAACTCTGAACTACTTAGCGCCACGGGGCAGAATATCTTTCAACTCCTGAGCATCGAAATACTCCATATACATATTGCTTAATAGGGGAGACAATAGATTTCCTATATCCATTTCCTGCCTTGTAGCATAATATTTCTTTTCAAAGTGTAACTTGCAATCAACTACACAACGTAATTAACTCAGTAATAGTTTTCTTATCGAACGGCAGAGTAACTCGTCTAATTCTTCTTTCAGATAACAGGTCAAGAACAGGAACTCGGGTGAACAACCCTATAACGTCGAAGCTTACTAGTGTAAAATCATTAGATATGTTAATATTTTGCAATTTGTTGATGAGGTCGGCGTTATTTTTTAACGTGGGATTCGGAGATGTTGCCACACATAGGAGTTAATGATTACCTACCAAACCATACCACGGGTGGGGTTTGAACCCGCGATCGGTCTGGAGTTTTGAGACTCTGATCGCAGGTTCAAACTCCACCCGTGGTATGGTTTGTTTGCAATCGTGTCATTACGATTTCGTGAGTCATAGCCCCACATCCCCGTTTCCGGGGATGTAGCATTTTTCTTAAAAATAATAATTTTAATGACTCTTTATGGGCTTTAAGCAGAGCAGATTTGCAAAACAACCATACGTGGAGTTGAAGGATGGCTCTAGGCCTTACGAGTTACAGTCAACACATCATCAGGAGCTTGCAATGTTGTGGTAATAGAGTAGGAAAACCAGGAAGGTCCGTTCATGTGAATGACTCTCCCAAGTACAATGGAACTCGGTGACCTTTATTATGAACACTTTAGAGCAGCTTAATAATAAGTGTAATAAACAACTTAGAACCTTACTGAGAGTTGATAAAGAAGTGATTCAAAAGATGTCAGCTAGGTCGGCGACACTCCTCATATGTACAGTTTGATTAAATTAATCTCGTAAATTGGGATTTCCAGCCAGACCTTTTATTAGCTGGGTGAGGTCGGCGACATATAGACTGTCATAATGGCTGGTGAAAGTATTAACTCCAGTGCTTGGCAACATCGCTGAAGCTTGTGTTGAAGAAAAAACGCCAACAACATTGACAAATTGCGGAATGACGTTTGGGAGTTGTTCGCCCGAGTTCCTGTTCCCCATCTGTTATCTTATCTGAAAGAAGAATTAGACGATTTCCTCTGCCACTCGATAAGAAAATTATTTCTTAGTTAGCTAAGTTGTGTGTAGTTGACTGCAAGTTCGAGTTTAAGCGTAAATATTGCGCTAAAAGGCAGGGAATAGATATGGGTATCTATTGTCTCCCATTTCAACCAATATATATGAGCAGTTTTTCGAAGCTAACCAGCTGAAAGATATCCTGCCCCGTGACGCTAAGTGGTTCAGATATCTGAATGACATGTTGTGTCTTTGGCCGAATGATACTCATCTGGATACATTTTTACCGAGACTTGACGCTCCTGTTCCATCTTTTAAATTCACTGTGGAGAAAGAGGTAGACTTCAAACTTCCATTCTTAGATGCTTTGATGCACCGGTCTCATAGAAAATTTAAGTTTACAATATATAGGAAGGCCACTGATGCTTACTGATACATCTATTACTATTCTAACCGTGAAACAAAAACTAAAAGGAGTGTCTTTCTCATTATGTTTCTCAGAGTTTACCAAGTTTCCAAGTTTACAGGCCAGAGGTTTCTTGATGAAGAAATTTCGGAAATATTTGATACTGCCACTAAACTACGGTATCCTAAGGAGTTTACAGAAACAGCGTTAATGGCAGCTATGATTCAGGGGACTACTTACACTATTCATTGTGCTACATAAGTCATCTTCATAATGAATAATAAAAATGATTGTTATAGGAATGCAGTTAGAAGCCTGCATAGATTTATAACTCACTATGATAACATGAACATAGATAAGTATGGAGCAACTTGCAATGTGAACAGACTGACTGATGTTGTAGTGGCCAGGCTTAGGCTTGGTTACAAGTACTGACTGATGTTGTAGTGGCCAGGCTTAGGCTTGGTTACAAGTACTGACTGATGTTGTAGTGGCCAGGCTTAGGCTTGGTTGCAAGTACTGACTGATGTTGTAGTGGCCAGGCTTAGGCTTGGTTGCAAGTACTGACTGATGTTGTAGTGGTCAGGCTTAGGCTTGGTTACAAGTACTGACTGATGTTGTAGTGGCCAGGCTTAGGCTTGGTTACAAGTACTGACTGATGTTGTAGTGGCCAGGCTTAGGCTTGGTTGCAAGTACTGACTGATGTTGTAGTGGTCAGGCTTAGGCTTGGTTACAAGTACTGACTGATGTTCTAGTGGCCAGGCTTAGGCTTGGTTACAAGTACTTCTAGCAGTTTGGGAGAGACAGATGATGATCAAACTAAATGTAAATTATGTGATCATGCATATGGTCACTGTCTTGAACACTATGTGCTTAATTGTCCACTTATTGAGGAATACAGAGACAGACAGTATAATAACCTATGTGACATGTCAAGATATCTTATTAATGAAAATAAGATACCAGATATACTAAGCAAATTTCCTAAATTTGCTTGTAACAGATAATTGAACTATAGATATGTAGATATAAATCCATATATATTCCTGTTAACCCTTTGGGACCTAGTTCCTAGGCCTTTTGTGTATCCATATGCTCTCGCGCTACCGTCCACAGGATGGATATGGGGTGCACAATAAACTAGCCACTTCGGTGCCAAATCTTAAAAACCACCTAAATCATATTTTTTCCTTGTAATTACTTTAGATATTAATGACTCACGAAACTGTAATGACACGATTGCAAACAAACCATACCGCTGGCGGTCTGGAGTTTTGAGATTCTCTGACCGCGGGTTCAAATCCCGCCCGTGGTATGGTTTACTTTAGATATTCCTCTGATCGGTTATTTTGCCGTTTTTACCTCGAATATAGTATTATTTTACCTTATTGCATTATTTTCACCTTGATTGAATTTAAGACCTAAGTACACCCTCATCATGCAAGGTGGTGAACGGGAGCCACAGACGGGTAGCAGCCATGGGAACTGTAACTGTACGAGAAACTATGTAGCAGAGAGATATAGACATAACATGCTGAGTGAGGGAAGGACGAGGACACCGGAGCATTGCTGCTGTAACATCACCTTTACGGTCAGGACCACAGAGGCAGTTCTTGCCAAGCTGAAGTGTGACAACAGAGGTGCCAGCCTCATCAGACTGGACAGAGGTGGATCTTTGCAGGTGAATTATAGTCTGGTTAAGACGTTATTTATCTGCCAGGTGGAGCAATAGTCCCTCTCTAGAAAAGGGTAGAGCAAGTGTGGAGTGTGTGAGTGAGGGGAGAGTTAACTTAGTGTGTGAGTGAAGGGAGAGTTAACTTAGTGTGTGAGTGAGGGGAGAGTTAACTTAGTGTGTGAGTGAAGGGAGAGTTAACTTAGTGTGTGAGTGAAGGGAGAGTTAACTTAGTGTGTGAGTGATGGGAGAGTTAACTTAGTGTGTGAGTGAAGGGAGAGTTAACTTAGTGTGTGAGTGAAGGGAGAGTTAACTTAGTGTGTGAGTGAAGGGAGAGTTAACTTAGTGTGTGAGTGGGGGGAGAGTTAACTTAGCGTGTGAGTGATGGGAGAGTTAACTTAGTGTGTGAGTGATGGGAGAGTTAACTTAGTGTGTGAGTGAAGGGAGAGTTAACTTAGTGTGTGAGTGATGGGAGAGTTAACTTAGTGTGTGAGTGGGGGGAGAGTTAACTTAGTGTGTGAGTGGGGGGAGAGTTAACTTAGTGTGTGAGTGAAGGGAGAGTTAACTTAGTGTGTGAGTGAAGGGAGAGTTAACTTAGTGTGTGAGTGAAGGGAGAGTTAACTTAGTATGGAGTGTGTGAGTGATGGGAGAGTTAACTTAGTGTGTGAGTGGGGGGAGAGTTAACTTAGTGTGTGAGTGAAGGGAGAGTTAACTTAGTGTGTGAGTGAAGGGAGAGTTAACTTAGTGTGTGAGTGAAGGGAGAGTTAACTTAGTATGGAGTGTGTAAGTGAGGGGAGAGTTAAGTTAGTGTGTAAGTGAAGGGAGAGTTAACTTAGTGTGTAAGTGAGGGGAGAGTTAACTTAGTGTGTAAGTGAGGGGAGAGTTAACTTAGTGTGTAAGTGAGGGGAGAGTTAACTTAGTGTGTAAGTGAGGGGAGAGTTAACTTAGTGTGTAAGTGAGGGGAGAGTTAACTTAGTGTGTAAGTGAGGGGAGAGTTGTTAGCAGGAAACCTGACAGTGAGAAACCTTCAGGTATCACCAGCTACTGCAGGATCAGGTGGTGGTAAATATCACAAGGTGGGTTTAAATACCACCTCGAAGCATCTTTGCTGAACTGGTAAAAAGAGAATATTGAAGAAAGGAAGAAGAACATTTTTTTAGGAAAATAAGTGTTAATGGAGTAAAAAAAAATGGAAAGATGGCATGCGGGAGTCGTCGCGTTCATATTTATTCTGAATTTCACTGCAGAAGGAGATCAGTAACGTGTGTTGTAACAGGCGATTGGTGAATGATATCCTTGATAGTGAAAGACCCGCAGTCACCATCCTGTCACCAGCGACTATGTCACTATAGCCGCAAAGTGTGGCAACAGCGCAGTTTTATATAAATAAAAGAGCTTCGTACCGCAGTAAGTGTAGCACTGTTATGCGGTGCTACAATAATTATAGCACTGTTATGCGGTGCTACAATAATTATAGGACTGTTATGCGGTGCTACAATAATTATAGCACTGTTATGCGGTGCTACAATAATTATAGCACTGTTATGCGGTGCTACAATAATTATAGCACTGCTATGCGGTGCTACAATAATTATAGCACTGCTATGCGGTGCTACAATAATTATAGCACTGTTATGCGGTGCTACAATAATTATAGCACTGTTATGCGGTGCTACAATAATTATAGCACTGTTATGCGGTGCTACAATAATTATAGCACTGTTATGCGGTGCTACAATAATTATAGCACTGTTATGCGGTGCTACAATAATTATAGCACTGCTATGCGGTGCTACAATAATTATAGCACTGCTATGCGGTGCTACAATAATTATAGCACTGCTATGCGGTGCTACAATAATTATAGCACTGCTATGCGGTGCTACAATAATTATAGCACTGCTATGCGGTGCTACAGTAAGGTACCCTTGTGTTCACTCTTGCGAAGGTGTTGGCAGCCGTAGTCGTGCGACTACCTGTGATGTATGTGAAGAATGATACACGTCACGTGTACGAACAGAATCAGTGAAGATGATGATGATGATGATATAGTAGCCAGGAGTGATAACTTAAACTTTGTGATGCATGTTTAAGACCAGATGATGCCACAGAGTCGGTGTTGTTACCAACTTTAATAACATTAGACATAACTGTAAATAATGTAATACTATGTCTGCACTGCTCTAAGAGGCGGAAGAAGAATGGCTACCTTATAATGAATTATGTCTGGTTTGGGTGCACAACAAATGCTTGGTTACGTTAACGTTACTACACATCTGTATATATGCAATAATGCAATTGAGCTCCATTACCCTTGATCAGTACTGAAATTGATTTGTCTAACCTTGTTTTTCATTAAATGATCCCTTGTTATATATTAATTATTATAATTGCTTCAAGAAAGCCATTCTTCATTTTATTCACGTCAGTGATAACTCACTTTACCTAAAATGTCTAAGACTAAGATGGCAGTTATATCCGTCTCTGAATCCTCGTTAGATGACACCGTGACTGATGACGAACTTAAAATTGAAAGTTGCAATACAAAACTCTTGGATAGAAACACAAATTGGTGTAATATGTGGGTATGTAAGACATGACATAACCCGCAACCCAAGACCCGATTTGTGTTACAATAAACTGAAGCTTCTTTGGCTCGAGGTGTTGCTGTTCAAGATCAATCCCATCCTAGTTGCAACTAATTACTGCCATCCCACCCACAGGGAAGAAATAATTAATAACACGTCAGTAATCATCATGTATCAATCATAGCAGTGGTTCCCAAACTGGGGGTAAATTACCCCCTGGGGGTAATTTAACCATTTTTGGGGGGTAATGGAGGGGTGACAGAAAAAAAGTTATGAATTCTGAAAATCAAGAAAACAATGCGGTACCCGGTATGAGGATTATTGTTAACTTTGTCTTAGTATATAAAGTTGTAAAGTAAACCTATTATAAGTAAGTAATAAAGTTAAACCAAATAACAATAAACATCAAAAACTAATATACAGTATTAGAAAAGAAGAAATATATAGCTAAGTGTGTGGAAACCCAAAAGTATTTTGACAAGTATGCTTCAGGACAAAAGTCACTCAGTAGCCCAGATCGACCTGTCCAGTACGCGTCACTCACTTCCTGAGGCTGCCTCTATTTCACACTGTCAGTTTATCTGTGAGCATCAGCCGAGGTAGACATAAGCTGGTATGTATGTGTACTGCCCTGTGCAGTATATAGTTAGTATTTACCCACTGTTACTGTGAATTTGTAGCTATTATTAATTTTATATATAATGTATGTGTGGTTCTTACGTTTTCAATGGTTTTGCTAGGATTAGCAGAGTATGCGAGGCTGTATACGTTCACTGTAGTCTCGCGCTACACGGTGCTCTTGTGCTGACAAGCATGATACTTGCAGCCTGACAATTTTGAATGTATGCGTGTGTGCTTGCATCAGTGAACTTGTGTTAGCTGCCATGCGAGAAATTATGTACCTTGCGTTTTGCAGTGTATGCATGGATATTCTTCTTTTTCTGCAGATTGAACAAGAAAATGTCCAAAAAGCGCACCTACACTGACGCCTTTCTTCGCCATGGCTTTGTGAATTTAACTTCTGGTGGAGAGGATCGGCCACAATGTGTGGCATGTCACAAAGTGTTGACAAATGAAAGCCTCAAGCCATCAAAACTCTCAGCTCACCTCCAGAAGTGCCATCCAAATCTTCAAAATAAGGATCAGGCTTATTTTCAGCGCCAGGCTGTAGCACTGAAGAATATCCAGTTCGGCTCATCTGGAATTCAAGCCCAAAAGCTTCAAGCTGCGGTCGAAGCATCCTACTGTGTTGCATATAAAATTGCCGAACAACAGAAATGCCACACCATTGCAGAGAATCTGATTATGCCTTGTGCATACGAGATGGTAAGCAAGGTATGTGGGGAGGATCAAGCGAAGAAACTGAGTGTCATATCTCTATCAAACAACACCATCCGCCGACGAGTCGATGACATGGCATCAGATATCCTGTCCCAAGTTACAACAGAGATCAAGGAAAGCTCATATGGCAAATTCTCCTTGCAATTTGATGAATCGTGTGACGTAGCCAGTTGTGCTGTTCTCCTTGGGTTCGTCCGTTACGTCCACCAGGACAAGATCAAAGAAGAGTTCCTATTATGCGAGGATCTGCTGACAACCACAAAGGGAGAAGATGTCTTCAATATCATCAACAGTTTCTTTACCAAGAATGGATTGGATTGGAACAGCGTTCAACAGGTAGGAAACGATGTTTATATAAAGTCTAAATTAGTATAAATACAATGAATTACACGGCATATAGTCATATACAGTTTTATTTATTGTACAAGTAACTGTAGTGTAGCTAATATTTTGTACATGATTCACACAAAAAATATCGTGCCTGTCGTACTGAAATACTCAAGTACCGAAATAATTAATTAAAACCATATAATTATAACGCAAAAGATAAGTAACAATGACTAACTGACGCAGTCTATAATAATTTTTCTTTTTATTCCAGGTCTCCGTCGATGGAGCACCGTCGATGATGGGTGGTCATCGTGGATTACGGGGCCTCATACAAGCTATCAATCCAGAAATTTCTGTAGATCACTGCATCATTCATCGGTACTCTCTTGGATCGAAAAGCCTGCCTGGTAATCTGAAGTTAGTGTTTGAAGATGTGTTGAAAATCGTCAACTTCATCAAGTCCAGAGATGTGAATTCGCGCATATTCAAGGAGCTGTGCAAGGAAATGGGAGAGCAGTATCAAGTTCTGCTCTACCACACCGATGTTCGCTGGTTGTCACGAGGCAAGGTTGTACGTCGAGTCATTGAGCTCCGAAAAGCTGTTCAGGAATTCCTGGAACAAAAAGGATCTCCTTTTGCTACCAAGTTCACCGATAAGGAGTGGCTTGCTCGACTTTGTTACTTGGCTGACATATTTGCGGAGCTGAACAGTGGTAATCTGCAACTCCAGGGCCGAAACACGACTGTCATTGATGCCCATCACACTGTGACTGCATTTCTGGGGAAACTGAGACTCTGGATTCGGCGCTTGGAGAAAGGAGTGATCGCCCAGTTTCCCACCCTAGACCAGTTTGTTGAGGAGAATAGTCATGATACTGGATCACTTCTACAGACCATCAACAAAGAAATGAGCGACCATTTGAAGGGGCTTGAAACAAGCATGCATCACTACTTTCCAGAGAGTGACCAAGAAACAGCCACTCTTCAGTGGATCATTCATCCCTTCTCTGTACCTGATGATGCCATTCATGATGATGATTTCCCTGCAAAGGAGGAGTGGATCACAATGCGAGCCAATGAAGCCTTGAAAATCGAATTCCAAAACCAAAATGCAGATTCCTTTTGGATTTCACGACTACCTGACTCGCCAACTCTGTCCAAGAGAGCCTTGAAGTTGTTGGTATCATTCTCAACAACGTATCTGTGCGAGAAGGGCTTCTCAACTGTGCTGGGTATGAAAACAAAAAAGAGGACTCGCTTGAATGTTGCAAACGATGCCAGGCTGGCACTTTCAACCACGAAGCCAAGAATTCCTAAACTAGCTTCAAGTATGCAACTCCATCCATCCCACTGATGTTCTTGACATCTTTGGTAATAGTCATTAGAGATGCACAATGTTCAAATACAATAAATAAAAGAAAATATCTCAAGTGTTTTAATTTAGCCATATATATCAATAATAACAACATTTTGTGAAAGGGGTAACATGCTTTATGTGGCATGTTAAATTGGGTAACAAGCTGAAAAAGTTTGGGAACCACTACAAGTGTCCTTGACGACCTGTGACTAACATAACAAGTGTCCTTGACGACGTGTGACTAACATAACAAGTGTCCTTGACGGCCTGTGACTAACATAACAAGTGTCCTTGACGACCTGTGACTACCATAACAAGTGTCCTTGACGGCCTGTGACTAACATAACAAGTGTCCTTGACGACCTGTGACTAACATAACAAGTGTCCTTGACGGCCTGTGACTAACATAACAAGTGTCCTTGACGGCCTGTGACTAACATAACAAGTGTCCTTGACGGCCTGTGACTAACATAACAAGTGTCCTTGACGACGTGTGACTAACATAACAAGTGTCCTTGACGACCTGTGACTAACATAACAAGTGTCCTTGACGACCTGTGACTAACATAACAAGTGTCCTTGACGACCTGTGACTAACATAACAAGTGTCCTTGACGACCTGTGACTAACATAACAAGTGTCCTTGACGACCTGTGACTAACATAACAAGTGTCCTTGACGACGTGTGACTAACATAACAAGTGTCCTTGACGACGTGTGACTAACATAACAAGTGTCCTTGACGACGTGTGACTAACATAACAAGTGTCCTTGACGACCTGTGACTAACATAACAAGTGTCCTTGACGACGTGTGACTAACATAACAAGTGTCCTTGACGACCTGTGACTAACATAACAAGTGTCCTTGACGACCTGTGACTAACATAACAAGTGTCCTTGACGACCTGTGACTAACATAACAAGTGTCCTTGACGACCTGTGACTAACATAACAAGTGTCCTTGACGACCTGTGACTAACATAACAAGTGTCCTTGACGACCTGTGACTAACATAACAAGTGTCCTTGACGACCTGTGACTAACATAACAAGTGTCCTTGACGACCTGTGACTAACATAACAAGTGTCCTTGACGACCTGTGACTAACATAACAAGAGTCCTTGACGACCTGTGACTAACATAACAAGTGTCCTTGACGACCTGTGACTAACATAACAAGTGTCCTTGACGACGTGTGACTAACATAACAAGTGTCCTTGACGACCTGTGACTAACATAACAAGTGTCCTTGACGACGTGTGACTAACATAACAAGTGTCCTTGACGACCTGTGACTAACATAAAAAGTGTCCTTGACGACCTGTGACTAACATAACAAGTGTCCTTGACGACCTGTGACTAACATAACAAGTGTCCTTGACGACCTGTGACTAACATAACAAGTGTCCTTGACGACGTGTGACTAACATAACAAGTGTCCTTGACGACGTGTGACTAACATAACAAGTGTCCTTGACGACCTGTGACTAACATAAAAAGTGTCCTTGACGACCTGTGACTAACATAACAAGTGTCCTTGACGACCTGTGACTAACATAACAAGTGTCCTTGACGACCTGTGACTAACATAAAAAGTGTCCTTGACGACCTGTGACTAACATAAAAAGTGTCCTTGACGACCTGTGACTAACATAACAAGTGTCCTTGACGACCTGTGTCTAACATAACAAGTGTCCTTGACGACCTGTGACTAACATAAAAAGTGTCCTTGACGACCTGTGACTAACATAACAAGTGTCCTTGACGACCTGTGACTAACATAACAAGTGTCCTTGACGACGTGTGACTAACATAACAAGTGTCCTTGACGACCTGTGACTAACATAACAAGTGTCCTTGACGACGTGTGACTAACATAACAAGTGTCCTTGACGACCTGTGACTAACATAACAAGTGTCCTTGACGACCTGTGACTAACATAAAAAGTGTCCTTGACGACCTGTGACTAACATAACAAGTGTCCTTGACGACCTGTGACTAACATAACAAGTGTCCTTGACGACGTGTGACTAACATAACAAGTGTCCTTGACGACCTGTGACTAACATAACAAGTGTCCTTGACGACGTGTGACTAACATAACAAGTGTCCTTGACGACCTGTGACTAACATAACAAGTGTCCTTGACGACCTGTGACTAACATAAAAAGTGTCCTTGACGACCTGTGACTAACATAAAAAGTGTCCTTGACGACCTGTGACTAACATAACAAGTGTCCTTGACGACCTGTGACTAACATAACAAGTGTCCTTGACGACCTGTGACTAACATAAAAAGTGTCCTTGACGACCTGTGACTAACATAACAAGTGTCCTTGACGACCTGTGACTAACATAACAAGTGTCCTTGACGACGTGTGACTAACATAACAAGTGTCCTTGACGACCTGTGACTAACATAACAAGTGTCCTTGACGACGTGTGACTAACATAACAAGTGTCCTTGACGACCTGTGACTAACATAACAAGTGTCCTTGACGACCTGTGACTAACATAAAAAGTGTCCTTGACGACCTGTGACTAACATAACAATTGTCCTTGACGACGTGTGACTAACATAACAAGTGTCCTTGACGACGTGTGACTAACATAACAAGTGTCCTTGACGACCTGTGACTAACATAACAAGTGTCCTTGACGACCTGTGACTAACATAACAAGTGTCCTTGACGACGTGTGACTAACATAACAAGTGTCCTTGACGACGTGTGACTAACATAACAAGTGTCCTTGACGACGTGTGACTAACATAACAAGTGTCCTTGACGACCTGTGACTAACATAACAAGTGTCCTTGACGACCTGTGACTAACATAACAAGTGTCCTTGACGACGTGTGACTAACATAACAAGTGTGCTTGACGACCTGTGACTAACATAACAAGTGTCCTTGACGACCTGTGACTAACATAACAAGTGTCCTTGCCGACCTGTGACTAAAATAACAAGTGTCCTTGACGACGTGTGACTAACATAACAAGTGTCCTTGACGACGTTGACGTGTCCTTGACGACGTGTGACTAACATAACAAGTGTCCTTGACGACCTGTGACTAACATAACAAGTGTCCTTGACGACGTGTGACTAACATAACAAGTGTCCTTGACGACCTGTGACTAACATAACAAGTGTCCTTGACGACCTGTGACTAACATAACAAGTGTCCTTGACGACCTGTGACTAACATAACAAGTGTCCTTGACGACCTGTGACTAACATAACAAGTGTCCTTGACGACCTGTGACTAACATAACAAGTGTCCTTGACGACCTGTGACTAACATAACAAGTGTCCTTGACGACGTGTGACTAACATAACAAGTGTCCTTGACGACGTGTGACTAACAAAACAAGTGTCCTTGACGACGTGTGACTAACATAACAAGTGTCCTTGACGACCTGTGACTAACATAACAAGTGTCCTTGACGACCTGTGACTAACATAACAAGTGTCCTTGACGACCTGTGACTAACATAACAAGTGTCCTTGACGACCTGTGACTAACATAACAAGTGTCCTTGACGACCTGTGACTAACATAACAAGTGTCCTTGACGACCTGTGACTAACATAACAAGTGTCCTTGACGACCTGTGACTAACATAACAAGTGTCCTTGACGACGTGTGACTAACATAACAAGTGTCCTTGACGACGTGTGACTAACATAACAAGTGTCCTTGACGACGTGTGACTAACATAACAAGTGTCCTTGACGACCTGTGACTAACATAACAAGTGTCCTTGACGACCTGTGACTAACATAACAAGTGTCCTTGACGACGTGTGACTAACATAACAAGTGTCCTTGACGACGTGTGACTAACATAACAAGTGTCCTTGACGACGTGTGACTAACATAACAAGTGTCCTTGACGACGTGTGACTAACATAACAAGTGTCCTTGACGACGTGTGACTAACATAACAAGTGTCCTTGACGACCTGTGACTAACATAACAAGTGTCCTTGACGACCTGTGACTAACATAACAAGTGTCCTTGACGACCTGTGACTAACATAACAAGTGTCCTTGACGACCTGTGACTAACATAACAAGTGTCCTTGACGACCTGTGACTAACATAACAAGTGTCCTTGACGACGTGTGACTAACATAACAAGTGTCCTTGACGACGTGTGACTAACATAACAAGTGTCCTTGACGACATGTGACTAACATAACAAGTGTCCTTGACGACGTGTGACTAACATAACAAGTGTCCTTGACGACCTGTGACTAACATAACAAGTGTCCTTGACGACCTGTGACTAACATAACAAGTGTCCTTGACGACCTGTGACTAACATAACAAGTGTCCTTGACGACCTGTGACTAACATAACAAGTGTCCTTGACGACCTGTGACTAACATAACAAGTGTCCTTGACGACCTGTGACTAACATAACAAGTGTCCTTGACGACCTGTGACTAACATAACAAGTGTCCTTGACGACCTGTGACTAACATAACAAGTGTCCTTGACGACCTGTGACTAACATAACAAGTGTCCTTGACGACCTGTGACTAACATAACAAGTGTCCTTGACGACCTGTGACTAACATAACAAGTGTCCTTGACGACCTGTGACTAACATAACAAGTGTCCTTGACGACCTGTGACTAACATAACAAGTGTCCTTGACGACCTGTGACTAACATAACAAGTGTCCTTGACGACCTGTGACTAACATAACAAGTGTCCTTGACGACGTGTGACTAACATAACAAGTGTCCTTGACGACCTGTGACTAACATAACAAGTGTCCTTGACGACCTGTGACTAACATAACAAGTGTCCTTGACGACCTGTGACTAACATAACAAGTGTCCTTGACGACGTGTGACTAACATAACAAGTGTCCTTGACGACGTGTGACTAACATAACAAGTGTCCTTGACGACGTGTGACTAACATAACAAGTGTCCTTGACGACGTGTGACTAACATAACAAGTGTCCTTGACGACGTGTGACTAACATAACAAGTGTCCTTGACGACCTGTGACTAACATAACAAGTGTCCTTGACGACGTGTGACTAACATAACAAGTGTCCTTGACGACGTGTGACTAACATAACAAGTGTCCTTGACGACCTGTGACTAACATAACAAGTGTCCTTGACGACCTGTGACTAACATAACAAGTGTCCTTGACGACCTGTGACTAACATAACAAGTGTCCTTGACGACGTGTGACTAACATAACAAGTGTCCTTGACGACGTGTGACTAACATAACAAGTGTCCTTGACGACGTGTGACTAACATAACAAGTGTCCTTGACGACCTGTGACTAACATAACAAGTGTCCTTGACGACCTGTGACTAACATAACAAGTGTCCTTGACGACCTGTGACTAACATAACAAGTGTCCTTGACGACCTGTGACTAACATAACAAGTGTCCTTGACGACCTGTGACTAACATAACAAGTGTCCTTGACGACCTGTGACTAACATAACAAGTGTCCTTGACGACCTGTGACTAACATAACAAGTGTCCTTGACGACCTGTGACTAACATAACAAGTGTCCTTGACGACCTGTGACTAACATAACAAGTGTCCTTGACGACGTGTGACTAACATAACAAGTGTCCTTGACGACCTGTGACTAACATAACAAGTGTCCTTGACGACCTGTGACTAACATAACAAGTGTCCTTGACGACCTGTGACTAACATAACAAGTGTCCTTGACGACCTGTGACTAACATAACAAGTGTCCTTGACTTACATAACAAGTGTCCTTGACGACCTGTGACTAACATAACAAGTGTCCTTGACGACGTGTGACTAACATAACAAGTGTCCTTGACGACGTGTGACTAACATAACAAGTGTCCTTGACGACCTGTGACTAACATAACAAGTGTCCTTGACGACCTGTGACTAACATAACAAGTGTCCTTGACGACCTGTGACTAACATAACAAGTGTCCTTGACGACCTGTGACTAACATAACAAGTGTCCTTGACGACCTGTGACTAACATAACAAGTGTCCTTGACGACCTGTGACTAACATAACAAGTGTCCTTGACGACCTGTGACTAACATAACAAGTGTCCTTGACGACGTGTGACTAACATAACAAGTGTCCTTGACGACCTGTGACTAACATAACAAGTGTCCTTGACGACCTGTGACTAACATAACAAGTGTCCTTGACGACCTGTGACTAACATAACAAGTGTCCTTGACGACGTGTGACTAACATAACAAGTGTCCTTGACGACGTGTGACTAACATAACAAGTGTCCTTGACGACGTGTGACTAACATAACAAGTGTCCTTGACGACCTGTGACTAACATAACAAGTGTCCTTGACGACCTGTGACTAACATAACAAGTGTCCTTGACGACCTGTGACTAACATAACAAGTGTCCTTGACGACCTGTGACTAACATAACAAGTGTCCTTGACGACCTGTGACTAACATAACAAGTGTCCTTGACGACGTGTGACTAACATAACAAGTGTCCTTGACGACGTGTGACTAACATAACAAGTGTCCTTGACGACGTGTGACTAACATAACAAGTGTCCTTGACGACCTGTGACTAACATAACAAGTGTCCTTGACGACGTGTGACTAACATAACAAGTGTCCTTGACGACCTGTGACTAACATAACAAGTGTCCTTGACGACCTGTGACTAACATAACAAGTGTCCTTGACGACCTGTGACTAACATAACAAGTGTCCTTGACGACCTGTGACTAACATAACAAGTGTCCTTGACGACGTGTGACTAACATAACAAGTGTCCTTGACGACGTGTGACTAACATAACAAGTGTCCTTGACGACCTGTGACTAACATAACAAGTGTCCTTGACGACGTGTGACTAACATAACAAGTGTCCTTGACGACCTGTGACTAACATAACAAGTGTCCTTGACGACCTGTGACTAACATAACAAGTGTCCTTGACGACGTGTGACTAACATAACAAGTGTCCTTGACGACGTGTGACTAACATAACAAGTGTCCTTGACGACCTGTGACTAACATAACAAGTGTCCTTGACGACCTGTGACTAACATAACAAGTGTCCTTGACGACCTGTGACTAACATAACAAGTGTCCTTGACGACGTGTGACTAACATAACAAGTGTCCTTGACGACCTGTGACTAACATAACAAGTGTCCTTGACGACCTGTGACTAACATAACAAGTGTCCTTGACGACGTGTGACTAACATAACAAGTGTCCTTGACGACGTGTGACTAACATAACAAGTGTCCTTGACGACGTGTGACTAACATAACAAGTGTCCTTGACGACCTGTGACTAACATAACAAGTGTCCTTGACGACCTGTGACTAACATAACAAGTGTCCTTGACGACCTGTGACTAACATAACAAGTGTCCTTGACGACCTGTGACTAACATAACAAGTGTCCTTGACGACGTGTGACTAACATAACAAGTGTCCTTGACGACCTGTGACTAACATAACAAGTGTCCTTGACGACCTGTGACTAACATAACAAGTGTCCTTGACGACCTGTGACTAACATAACAAGTGTCCTTGACGACCTGTGACTAACATAACAAGTGTCCTTGACGACCTGTGACTAACATAACAAGTGTCCTTGACGACCTGTGACTAACATAACAAGTGTCCTTGACGACCTGTGACTAACATAACAAGTGTCCTTGACGACCTGTGACTAACATAACAAGTGTCCTTGACGACGTGTGACTAACATAACAAGTGTCCTTGACGACCTGTGACTAACATAACAAGTGTCCTTGACGACCTGTGACTAACATAACAAGTGTCCTTGACGACCTGTGACTAACATAACAAGTGTCCTTGACGACGTGTGACTAACATAACAAGTGTCCTTGACGACGTGTGACTAACATAACAAGTGTCCTTGACGACCTGTGACTAACATAACAAGTGTCCTTGACGACCTGTGACTAACATAACAAGTGTCCTTGACGACGTGTGACTAACATAACAAGTGTCCTTGACGACGTGTGACTAACATAACAAGTGTCCTTGACGACGTGTGACTAACATAACAAGTGTCCTTGACGACCTGTGACTAACATAACAAGTGTCCTTGACGACCTGTGACTAACATAACAAGTGTCCTTGACGACGTGTGACTAACATAACAAGTGTCCTTGACGACCTGTGACTAACATAACAAGTGTCCTTGACGACGTGTGACTAACATAACAAGTGTCCTTGACGACCTGTGACTAACATAACAAGTGTCCTTGACGACGTGTGACTAACATAACAAGTGTCCTTGACGACCTGTGACTAACATAACAAGTGTCCTTGACGACCTGTGACTAACATAACAAGTGTCCTTGACGACGTGTGACTAACATAACAAGTGTCCTTGACGACCTGTGACTAACATAACAAGTGTCCTTGACGACCTGTGACTAACATAACAAGTGTCCTTGACGACGTGTGACTAACATAACAAGTGTCCTTGACGACCTGTGACTAACATAACAAGTGTCCTTGACGACCTGTGACTAACATAACAAGTGTCCTTGACGACCTGTGACTAACATAACAAGTGTCCTTGACGACGTGTGACTAACATAACAAGTGTCCTTGACGACCTGTGACTAACATAACAAGTGTCCTTGACGACCTGTGACTAACATAACAAGTGTCCTTGACGACCTGTGACTAACATAACAAGTGTCCTTGACGACCTGTGACTAACATAACAAGTGTCCTTGACGACCTGTGACTAACATAACAAGTGTCCTTGACGACCTGTGACTAACATAACAAGTGTCCTTGACGACCTGTGACTAACATAACAAGTGTCCTTGACGACCTGTGACTAACACAACAAGTGTCTAACATTGTCCTTGACGACCTGTGACTAACATAACAAGTGTCCTTGACGACCTGTGACTAACATAACAAGTGTCCTTGACGACCTGTGACTAACATAACAAGTGTCCTTGACGACCTGTGACTAACATAACAAGTGTCCTTGACGACGTGTGACTAACATAACAAGTGTCCTTGACGACGTGTGACTAACATAACAAGTGTCCTTGACGACGTGTGACTAACATAACAAGTGTCCTTGACGACCTGTGACTAACATAACAAGTGTCCTTGACGACCTGTGACTAACATAACAAGTGTCCTTGACGACGACTGTGACTAACATAACAAGTGTCCTTGACGACCTGTGACTAACATAACAAGTGTCCTTGACGACGTGTGACTAACATAACAAGTGTCCTTGACGACCTGTGACTAACATAACAAGTGTCCTTGACGACGTGTGACTAACATAACAAGTGTCCTTGACGACCTGTGACTAACATAACAAGTGTCCTTGACGACCTGTGACTAACATAACAAGTGTCCTTGACGACCTGTGACTAACATAACAAGTGTCCTTGACGACCTGTGACTAACATAACAAGTGTCCTTGACGACCTGTGACTAACATAACAAGTGTCCTTGACGACCTGTGACTAACATAACAAGTGTCCTTGACGACCTGTGACTAACATAACAAGTGTCCTTGACGACGTGTGACTAACATAACAAGTGTCCTTGACGACCTGTGACTAACATAACAAGTGTCCTTGACGACCTGTGACTAACATAACAAGTGTCCTTGACGACCTGTGACTAACATAACAAGTGTCCTTGACGACCTGTGACTAACATAACAAGTGTCCTTGACGACGTGTGACTAACATAACAAGTGTCCTTGACGACCTGTGACTAACATAACAAGTGTCCTTGACGACCTGTGACTAACATAACAAGTGTCCTTGACGACCTGTGACTAACATAACAAGTGTCCTTGACGACCTGTGACTAACATAACAAGTGTCCTTGACGACGTGTGACTAACATAACAAGTGTCCTTGACGACCTGTGACTAACATAACAAGTGTCCTTGACGACCTGTGACTAACATAACAAGTGTCCTTGACGACGTGTGACTAACATAACAAGTGTCCTTGACGACGTGTGACTAACATAACAAGTGTCCTTGACGACCTGTGACTAACATAACAAGTGTCCTTGACGACCTGTGACTAACATAACAAGTGTCCTTGACGACCTGTGACTAACATAACAAGTGTCCTTGACGACGTGTGACTAACATAACAAGTGTCCTTGACGACCTGTGACTAACATAACAAGTGTCCTTGACGACCTGTGACTAACATAACAAGTGTCCTTGACGACCTGTGACTAACATAACAAGTGTCCTTGACGACCTGTGACTAACATAACAAGTGTCCTTGACGACGTGTGACTAACATAACAAGTGTCCTTGACGACCTGTGACTAACATAACAAGTGTCCTTGACGACCTGTGACTAACATAACAAGTGTCCTTGACGACCTGTGACTAACATAACAAGTGTCCTTGACGACCTGTGACTAACATAACAAGTGTCCTTGACGACCTGTGACTAACATAACAAGTGTCCTTGACGACCTGTGACTAACATAACAAGTGTCCTTGACGACCTGTGACTAACATAACAAGTGTCCTTGACGACCTGTGACTAACATAACAAGTGTCCTTGACGACCTGTGACTAACATAACAAGTGTCCTTGACGACCTGTGACTAACATAACAAGTGTCCTTGACGACCTGTGACTAACATAACAAGTGTCCTTGACGACCTGTGACTAACATAACAAGTGTCCTTGACGACCTGTGACTAACATAACAAGTGTCCTTGACGACGTGTGACTAACATAACAAGTGTCCTTGACGACGTGTGACTAACATAACAAGTGTCCTTGACGACCTGTGACTAACATAACAAGTGTCCTTGACGACCTGTGACTAACATAACAAGTGTCCTTGACGACCTGTGACTAACATAACAAGTGTCCTTGACGACGTGTGACTAACATAACAAGTGTCCTTGACGACGTGTGACTAACATAACAAGTGTCCTTGACGACCTGTGACTAACATAACAAGTGTCCTTGACGACCTGTGACTAACATAACAAGTGTCCTTGACGACCTGTGACTAACATAACAAGTGTCCTTGACGACGTGTGACTAACATAACAAGTGTCCTTGACGACGTGTGACTAACATAACAAGTGTCCTTGACGACCTGTGACTAACATAACAAGTGTCCTTGACGACCTGTGACTAACATAACAAGTGTCCTTGACGACCTGTGACTAACATAACAAGTGTCCTTGACGACCTGTGACTAACATAACAAGTGTCCTTGACGACCTGTGACTAACATAACAAGTGTCCTTGACGACCTGTGACTAACATAACAAGTGTCCTTGACGACCTGTGACTAACATAACAAGTGTCCTTGACGACCTGTGACTAACATAACAAGTGTCCTTGACGACCTGTGACTAACATAACAAGTGTCCTTGACGACCTGTGACTAACATAACAAGTGTCCTTGACGACCTGTGACTAACATAACAAGTGTCCTTGACGACGTATGACTAACATAACAAGTGTCCTTGACGACCTGTGACTAACATAACAAGTGTCCTTGACGACCTGTGACTAACATAACAAGTGTCCTTGACTAACATAACAAGTGTCCTTGACGACGTGTGACTAACATAACAAGTGTCCTTGACGACCTGTGACTAACATAACAAGTGTCCTTGACGACCTGTGACTAACATAACAAGTGTCCTTGACGACCTGTGACTAACATAACAAGTGTCCTTGACGACCTGTGACTAACATAACAAGTGTCCTTGACGACCTGTGACTAACATAACAAGTGTCCTTGACGACCTGTGACTTACATAACAAGTGTCCGTGACGACCTGTGACTAACATAACAAGTGTCCTTGACGACCTGTGACTAACATAACGAGTGTCCTTGACGACCTGTGTGACTAACATAACAAGTGTCCTTGACGACGTGTCTAACATAACAAGTGTCCTTGACGACGTGTGACTAACATAACAAGTGTCCTTGACGACGTGTGACTAACATAACAAGTGTCCTTGACGACCTGTGACTAACATAACAAGTGTCCTTGACGACCTGTGACTAACATAACAAGTGTCCTTGACTAACATAACAAGTGTCCTTGACGACCTGTGACTAACATAACAAGTGTCCTTGACGACCTGTGACTAACATAACAAGTGTCCTTGACGACGTGTGACTAACATAACAAGTGTCCTTGACGACGTGTGACTAACATAACAAGTGTCCTTGACGACGTGTGACTAACATAACAAGTGTCCTTGACGACCTGTGACTAACATAACAAGTGTCCTTGACGACCTGTGACTAACATAACAAGTGTCCTTGACGACCTGTGACTAACATAACAAGTGTCCTTGACGACCTGTGACTAACATAACAAGTGTCCTTGACGACCTGTGACTAACATAACAAGTGTCCTTGACGACCTGTGACTAACATAACAAGTGTCCTTGACGACCTGTGACTAACATAACAAGTGTCCTTGACGACCTGTGACTAACATAACAAGTGTCCTTGACGACCTGTGACTAACATAACAAGTGTCCTTGACGACGTGTGACTAACATAACAAGTGTCCTTGACGACCTGTGACTAACATAACAAGTGTCCTTGACGACCTGTGACTAACATAACAAGTGTCCTTGACGACGTGTGACTAACATAACAAGTGTCCTTGACGACGTGTGACTAACATAACAAGTGTCCTTGACGACGTGTGACTAACATAACAAGTGTCCTTGACGACCTGTGACTAACATAACAAGTGTCCTTGACGACCTGTGACTAACATAACAAGTGTCCTTGACGACGTGTGACTAACATAACAAGTGTCCTTGACGACCTGTGACTAACATAACAAGTGTCCTTGACGACCTGTGACTAACATAACAAGTGTCCTTGACGACGTGTGACTAACATAACAAGTGTCCTTGACGACGTGTGACTAACATAACAAGTGTCCTTGACGACGTGTGACTAACATAACAAGTGTCCTTGACGACCTGTGACTAACATAACAAGTGTCCTTGACGACCTGTGACTAACATAACAAGTGTCCTTGACGACGTGTGACTAACATAACAAGTGTCCTTGACGACGTGTGACTAACATAACAAGTGTCCTTGACGACCTGTGACTAACATAACAAGTGTCCTTGACGACCTGTGACTAACATAACAAGTGTCCTTGACGACGTGTGACTAACATAACAAGTGTCCTTGACGACCTGTGACTAACATAACAAGTGTCCTTGACGACCTGTGACTAACATAACAAGTGTCCTTGACGACCTGTGACTAACATAACAAGTGTCCTTGACGACCTGTGACTAACATAACAAGTGTCCTTGACGACCTGTGACTAACATAACAAGTGTCCTTGACGACCTGTGACTAACATAACAAGTGTCCTTGACGACCTGTGACTAACATAACAAGTGTCCTTGACGACGTGTGACTAACATAACAAGTGTCCTTGACGACCTGTGACTAACATAACAAGTGTCCTTGACGACCTGTGACTAACATAACAAGTGTCCTTGACGACCTGTGACTAACATAACAAGTGTCCTTGACGACCTGTGACTAACATAACAAGTGTCCTTGACGACGTGTGACTAACATAACAAGTGTCCTTGACGACCTACTAACATAACAAGTGTCCTTGACGACGTGTGACTAACATAACAAGTGTCCTTGACGACGTGTGACTAACATAACAAGTGTCCTTGACGACGTGTGACTAACATAACAAGTGTCCTTGACGACGTGTGACTAACATAACAAGTGTCCTTGACGACCTGTGACTAACATAACAAGTGTCCTTGACGACCTGTGACTAACATAACAAGTGTCCTTGACGACCTGTGACTAACATAACAAGTGTCCTTGACGACCTGTGACTAACATAACAAGTGTCCTTGACGACCTGTGACTAACATAACAAGTGTCCTTGACGACCTGTGACTAACATAACAAGTGTCCTTGACGACGTGTGACTAACATAACAAGTGTCCTTGACGACCTGTGACTAACATAACAAGTGTCCTTGACGACCTGTGACTAACATAACAAGTGTCCTTGACGACCTGTGACTAACATAACAAGTGTCCTTGACGACCTGTGACTAACATAACAAGTGTCCTTGACGACCTGTGACTAACATAACAAGTGTCCTTGACGACCTGTGACTAACATAACAAGTGTCCTTGACGACGTGTGACTAACATAACAAGTGTCCTTGACGACGTGTGACTAACATAACAAGTGTCCTTGACGACCTGTGACTAACATAACAAGTGTCCTTGACGACCTGTGACTAACATAACAAGTGTCCTTGACGACCTGTGACTAACATAACAAGTGTCCTTGACGACCTGTGACTAACATAACAAGTGTCCTTGACGACCTGTGACTAACATAACAAGTGTCCTTGACGACCTGTGACTAACATAACAAGTGTCCTTGACGACGTGTGACTAACATAACAAGTGTCCTTGACGACGTGTGACTAACATAACAAGTGTCCTTGACGACGTGTGACTAACATAACAAGTGTCCTTGACGACCTGTGACTAACATAACAAGTGTCCTTGACGACCTGTGACTAACATAACAAGTGTCCTTGACGACGTGTGACTAACATAACAAGTGTCCTTGACGACGTGTGACTAACATAACAAGTGTCCTTGACGACGTGTGACTAACGTAACAAGTGTCCTTGACGACCTGTGACTAACATAACAAGTGTCCTTGACGACGTGTGACTAACATAACAAGTGTCCTTGACGACCTGTGACTAACATAACAAGTGTCCTTGCCGACCTGTGACTAACATAACAAGTGTCCTTGACGACCTGTGACTAACATAACAAGTGTCCTTGACGACCTGTGACTAACATAACAAGTGTCCTTGACGACCTGTGACTAACATAACAAGTGTCCTTGACGACCTGTGACTAACATAACAAGTGTCCTTGACGACCTGTGACTAACATAACAAGTGTCCTTGACGACCTGTGACTAACATAACAAGTGTCCTTGACGACCTGTGACTAACATAACAAGTGTCCTTGACGACCTGTGACTAACATAACAAGTGTCCTTGACGACGTGTGACTAACATAACAAGTGTCCTTGACGACGTGTGACTAACATAACAAGTGTCCTTGACGACCTGTGACTAACATAACAAGTGTCCTTGACGACCTGTGACTAACATAACAAGTGTCCTTGACGACCTGTGACTAACATAACAAGTGTCCTTGACGACGTGTGACTAACATAACAAGTGTCCTTGACGACGTGTGACTAACATAACAAGTGTCCTTGACGACCTGTGACTAACATAACAAGTGTCCTTGACGACCTGTGACTAACATAACAAGTGTCCTTGACGACGTGTGACTAACATAACAAGTGTCCTTGACGACCTGTGACTAACATAACAAGTGTCCTTGACGACGTGTGACTAACATAACAAGTGTCCTTGACGACGTGTGACTAACATAACAAGTGTCCTTGACGACCTGTGACTAACATAACAAGTGTCCTTGACGACCTGTGACTAACATAACAAGTGTCCTTGACGACCTGTGACTAACATAACAAGTGTCCTTGACGACCTGTGACTAACATAACAAGTGTCCTTGACGACGTGTGACTAACATAACAAGTGTCCTTGACGACCTGTGACTAACATAACAAGTGTCCTTGACGACCTGTGACTAACATAACAAGTGTCCTTGACGACCTGTGACTAACATAACAAGTGTCCTTGACGACGTGTGACTAACATAACAAGTGTCCTTGACGACCTGTGACTAACATAACAAGTGTCCTTGACGACCTGTGACTAACATAACAAGTGTCCTTGACGACCTGTGACTAACATAACAAGTGTCCTTGACGACCTGTGACTAACATAACAAGTGTCCTTGACGACATGTGACTAACATAACAAGTGTCCTTGACGACCTGTGACTAACATAATAAGTGTCCTTGACGACCTGTGACTAACATAACAAGTGTCCTTGACGACCTGTGACTAACATAACAAGTGTCCTTGACGACCTGTGACTAACATAACAAGTGTCCTTGACGACCTGTGACTAACATAACAAGTGTCCTTGACGACCTGTGACTAACATAACAAGTGTCCTTGACGACCTGTGACTAACATAACAAGTGTCCTTGACGACCTGTGACTAACATAACAAGTGTCCTTGACGACCTGTGACTAACATAACAAGTGTCCTTGACGACCTGTGACTAACATAACAAGTGTCCTTGACGACCTGTGACTAACATAACAAGTGTCCTTGACGACCTGTGACTAACATAACAAGTGTCCTTGACGACCTGTGACTAACATAACAAGTGTCCTTGACGACGTGTGACTAACATAACAAGTGTCCTTGACGACCTGTGACTAACATAACAAGTGTCCTTGACGACCTGTGACTAACATAACAAGTGTCCTTGACGACCTGTGACTAACATAACAAGTGTCCTTGACGACCTGTGACTAACATAACAAGTGTCCTTGACGACCTGTGACTAACATAACAAGTGTCCTTGACGACCTGTGACTAACATAACAAGTGTCCTTGACGACCTGTGACTAACATAACAAGTGTCCTTGACGACCTGTGACTAACATAACAAGTGTCCTTGACGACCTGTGACTAACATAACAAGTGTCCTTGACGACCTGTGACTAACATAACAAGTGTCCTTGACGACCTGTGACTAACATAACAAGTGTCCTTGACGACCTGTGACTAACATAACAAGTGTCCTTGACGACCTGTGACTAACATAACAAGTGTCCTTGACGACCTGTGACTAACATAACAAGTGTCCTTGACGACCTGTGACTAACATAACAAGTGTCCTTGACGACCTGTGACTAACATAACAAGTGTCCTTGACGACGTGTGACTAACATAACAAGTGTCCTTGACGACGTGTGACTAACATAACAAGTGTCCTTGACGACCTGTGACTAACATAACAAGTCCTGGAGTAAATGATGACATTACCTCTCTCTCTCTCTTTACATTAATGACATACAACACACAGTAGCTGCTGTCAGACAACACACAGTAGCTACTGTCAGACAACACACAGTAGCTGCTGTCAAACAACACACAGTAGCTACTGTCAGACAACACACAGTAGCTACTGTCAGACAACACACAGTAGCTACTGTCAGACAACACACAGTAGCTGCTGTCAGACAACACACAGTAGCTACTGTCAGACAACACACAGTAGCTGCTGTCAGACAACACACAGTAGCTGCTGTCAGACAACACACAGTAGCTACTGTCAGACAACACACAGTAGCTACTGTCAGACAACACACAGTAGCTGCTGTCAGACAACACACAGCAGCTACTGTCAGACAACACACAGTAGCTACTGTCAGACAACACACAGCAGCTACTGTCAGACAACACACAGTAGCTACTGTCAGACAACACACAGCAGCTACTGTCAGACAACACACAGTAGCTACTGTCAGACAACACACAGTAGCTGCTGTCAGACAACACACAGCAGCTACTGTCAGACAACACACAGTAGCTACTGTCAGACAACACACAGTAGCTACTGTCAGACAACACACAGTAGCTACTGTCAGACAACACACAGTAGCTGCTGTCAGACAACACACAGTAGCTACTGTCAGACAACACACAGTAGCTGCTGTCAGACAACACACAGTAGCTGCTGTCAGACAACACACAGTAGCTACTGTCAGACAACAGACAGTAGCTACTGTCAGACAACACACAGTAGCTGCTGTCAGACAACACACAGTAGCTACTGTCAGACAACACACAGTAGCTGCTGTCAGACAACACACAGTAGCTACTGTCAGACAACACACAGTAGCTACTGTCAGACAACACACAGTAGCTACTGTCAGACAACACACAGTAGCTGCTGTCAGACAACACACAGTAGCTACTGTCAGACAACACACAGTAGCTACTGTCAGACAACACACAGTAGCTGCTGTCAGACAACACACAGTAGCTACTGTCAGACAACACACAGTAGCTGCTGTCAGACAACACACAGTAGCTACTGTCAGACAACACACAGTAGCTACTGTCAGACAACACACAGTAGCTGCTGTCAGACAACACACAGTAGCTACTGTCAGACAACACACAGTAGCTGCTGTCAGACAACACACAGTAGCTACTGTCAGACAACACACAGTAGCTGCTGTCAGACAACACACAGCAGCTACTGTCAGACAACACACAGTAGCTACTGTCAGACAACACACAGTAGCTACTGTCAGACAACACACAGTAGCTACTGTCAGACAACACACAGCAGCTACTGTCAGACAACACTCAGTAGCTACTGTCAGACAACACACAGTAGCTGCTGTCAGACAACACACAGCAGCTACTGTCAGACAACACACAGTAGCTACTGTCAGACAACACACAGTAGCTACTGTCAGACAACACACAGTAGCTACTGTCAGACAACACACAGTAGCTGCTGTCAGACAGCACACAGTAGCTACTGTCAGACAACACACAGTAGCTGCTGTCAGACAACACACAGTAGCTGCTGTCAGACAACACACAGTAGCTACTGTCAGACAACAGACAGTAGCTACTGTCAGACAACACACAGTAGCTGCTGTCAGACAACACACAGTAGCTACTGTCAGACAACACACAGTAGCTGCTGTCAGACAACACACAGTAGCTACTGTCAGACAACACACAGTAGCTACTGTCAGACAACACACAGTAGCTACTGTCAGACAACACACAGTAGCTGCTGTCAGACAACACACAGTAGCTACTGTCAGACAACACACAGTAGCTGCTGTCAGACAACACACAGTAGCTGCTGTCAGACAACACACAGTAGCTACTGTCAGACAACACACAGTAGCTACTGTCAGACAACAATCAGTAGCTACTGTCAGACAACACACAGTAGCAACTGTCAGACAACACACAGTAGCTACTGTCAGACAACACACAGTAGCTACTGTCAGACAACACACAGTAGCTACTGTCAGACAACACACACTAGCTACTGTCAGACAACACACAGTAGCTACTGTCAGACAACACACAGTAGCTACTGTCAGACAACACACAGTAGCTACTGTCTGACAACACACAGTAGCTACTGTCAGACAACACACAGTAGCTGCTGTCAGACAACACACAGTAGCTACTGTCAGACAACACACAGTAGCTGCTGTCAGACAACACACAGTAGCTACTGTCAGACAACACACAGTAGCTACTGTCAGACAACACACAGTAGCTGCTGTCAGACAACACACAGTAGCTACTGTCAGACAACACACAGTAGCTGCTGTCAGACAACACACAGTAGCTACTGTCAGACAACACACAGTAGCTGCTGTCAGACAACACACAGCAGCTACTGTCAGACAACACACAGTAGCTACTGTCAGACAACACACAGTAGCTACTGTCAGACAACACACAGTAGCTACTGTCAGACAACACACAGCAGCTACTGTCAGACAACACACAGTAGCTACTGTCAGACAACACACAGTAGCTGCTGTCAGACAACACACAGCAGCTACTGTCAGACAACACACAGTAGCTACTGTCAGACAACACACAGTAGCTACTGTCAGACAACACACAGTAGCTACTGTCAGACAACACACAGTAGCTGCTGTCAGACAACACACAGTAGCTACTGTCAGACAACACACAGTAGCTGCTGTCAGACAACACACAGTAGCTGCTGTCAGACAACACACAGTAGCTACTGTCAGACAACAGACAGTAGCTACTGTCAGACAACACACAGTAGCTGCTGTCAGACAACACACAGTAGCTACTGTCAGACAACACACAGTAGCTGCTGTCAGACAACACACAGTAGCTACTGTCAGACAACACACAGTAGCTACTGTCAGACAACACACAGTAGCTACTGTCAGACAACACACAGTAGCTGCTGTCAGACAACACACAGTAGCTACTGTCAGACAACACACAGTAGCTGCTGTCAGACAACACACAGTAGCTGCTGTCAGACAACACACAGTAGCTACTGTCAGAAAACACACAGTAGCTACTGTCAGACAACAAACAGTAGCTACTGTCAGACAACACACAGTAGCAACTGTCAGACAACACACAGTAGCTACTGTCAGACAACACACAGTAGCTACTGTCAGACAACACACAGTAGCTACTGTCAGACAACACACAGTAGCTACTGTCAGACAACACACAGTAGCTACTGTCAGACAACACACAGTAGCTACTGTCAGACAACACACAGTAGCTACTGTCTGACAACACACAGTAGCTACTGTCAGACAACACACAGTAGCTGCTGTCAGACAACACACAGTAGCTACTGTTAGACAACACACAGTAGCTGCTGTCAGACAACACACAGTAGCTACTGTCAGACAACACACAGTAGCTACTGTCAGACAACACACAGTAGCTGCTGTCAGACAACACACAGTAGCTACTGTCAGACAACACACAGTAGCTGCTGTCAGACAACACACAGTAGCTACTGTCAGACAACACACAGTAGCTGCTGTCAGACAACACACAGTAGCTACTGTCAGACAACACACAGTAGCTACTGTCAGACAACACACAGTAGCTACTGTCAGAAAACACACAGTAGCTGCTGTCAGACAACACACAGTAGCTACTGTCAGCCAACACACAGTAGCTGCTGTCAGACAACACACAGTAGCTGCTGTCAGACAACACACAGTAGCTACTGTCAGACAACACACAGTAGCTACTGTCAGACAACAAACAGTAGCTACTGTCAGACAACACACAGTAGCAACTGTCAGACAACACACAGTAGGTACTGTCAGACAACACACAGTAGCTACTGTCAGACAACACACAGTAGCTACTGTCAGACAACACACAGTAGCTACTGTCAGACAACACACAGTAGCTACTGTCAGACAACACACAGTAGCTACTGTCAGACAACACACAGTAGCTACTGTCTGACAACACACAGTAGCTACTGTCAGACAACACACAGTAGCTGCTGTCAGACAACACACAGTAGCTACTGTCAGACAACACACAGTAGCTGCTGTCAGACAACACACAGTAGCTACTGTCAGACAACACACAGTAGCTACTGTCAGACAACACACAGTAGCTGCTGTCAGACAACACACAGTAGCTACTGTCAGACAACACACAGTAGCTACTGTCAGACAACACACAGTAGCTACTGTCAGACAACACACAGTAGCTACTGTCAGACAACACACAGTAGCTACTGTCAGACAACACACAGTAGCTACTGTCAGACAACACACAGTAGCTACTGTCAGACAACACACAGTAGCTACTGTCAGACAACACACAGTAGCTACTGTCAGACAACAAACAGTAGCTACTGTCAGACAACACACAGTAGCTACTGTCAGACAACACACAGTAGCTACTGCCAGACAACACACAGTAGCTACTGTCAGACAACAGACAGTAGCTACTGTCAGACAACACACAGTAGCTGCTGTCAGACAACACACAGTAGCTACTGTCAGACAACAAACAGTAGCTACTGTCAGACAACACACAGTAGCTGCTGTCAGACAACACACAGTAGCTACTGTCAGACAACACACAGTAGCTGCTGTCAGACAACACACAGTAGCTACTGTCAGACAACACACAGCAGCTACTGTCATACAACACACAGTAGCTACTGTCAGACAACACACAGTAGCTACTGTCAGACAACACACAGTAGCTACTGTCAGACAACAGACAGTAGCTGCTGTCAGACAACACACAGTAGCTACTGTCAGACAAGACACAGTAGCTACTGTCAGACAACACACAGTAGCTACTGTCAGACAACAGACAATAGCTGCTGTCAGACAACACACAGTAGCTACTGTCAGACAACACACAGTAGCTACTGTCAGACAACACACAGCAGCTACTGTCATACAACACACAGTAGCTACTGTCAGACAACACACAGCAACTACTGTCAGACAACACACAGTAGCTACTGCCAGACAACACACAGTAGCTACTGTCAGACAACACACAGTAGCTACTGTCAGACAACACACAGTAGCTACTGTCAGACAACAGACAGTAGCTGCTGTCAGACAACACACAGTAGCTACTGTCAGACAACAGACAGTAGCTGCTGTCAGACAACACACAGTAGCTACTGTCAGACAACAAACAGTAGCTACTGTCAGACAACAGATAGTAGCTACTGTCAGGCAACACACAGTAGCTACTGTCAGACAACACACAGTAGCTATTGTCAGACAACACACAGTAGCTACTGTCAGACAACACATAGTAGCTACTGTCAGACAACAGACAGTAGCTACTGTCAGACAACACACAGTAGCTACTGTCAGACAACACACAGTAGCTACTGTCAGACAACACACAGCAGCTACTGTCAGACAACACTCAGTAGCTACTGTCAGACAACACACAGTAGCTACTGTCAGACAACACACAGTAGCTACTGTCAGACAACACACAGTAGCTACTGTCAGACAACAAACAGTAGCTACTGTCAGACAACACACAGTAGGTACTGTCAGACAACACACAGCAGCTACTGTCAGACAACACACAGTAGCTACTGTCAGACAACAAACAGTAGCTACTGTCAGACAACATACAGTAGCTACTGTCAGACAACACACAGTAGCTTCTGTCAGACAACACACAGTAGCTACTGTCAGACAACACACAGCAGCTACTGTCAGACAACACACAGTAGCTACTGTCAGACAACACACAGTAGCTACTGTCAGACAACACACAGTAGCTACTGTCAGACAACACACAGTAGCTACTGTCAGACAACAGACAGTAGCTGCTGTCAGACAACACACAGTAGCTACTGTCAGACAACAGACAGTAGCTGCTGTCAGACAACACACAGTAGCTACTGTCAGACAACAAACAGTAGCTACTGTCAGACAACAGACAGTAGCTACTGTCAGAAAACACACAGTAGCTACTGTCAGACAACACACAGTAGCTACTGTCAGACAACACACAGTAGCTACTGTCAGACAACACACAGTAGCTAATGTCAGACAGCAGACAGTAGCTACTGTCAGACAGCAGACAGTAGCTACTGTCAGACAACACACAGCAACTACTGTCAGACAGCAGACAGTAGCTACTGTCAGACAATACACAGTAGATGCTATCAGACAACACACAGCAGCTACTGTCAGACAGCAGACAGTAGCTACTGTCAGACAACACACAGTAGCTACTGTCAGACAACACACAGTAGCTACTGTCAGGCAACACACAGTAGCTACTGTCAGACAACACACAGTAGCTAATGTCAGACAGCAGACAGTAGCTACTGTCAGACAGCAGACAGTAGCTACTGTCAGACAACACACAGCAACTACTGTCAGACAGCAGACAGTAGCTACTGTCAGACAATACACAGTAGATACTGTCAGACAACACACAGCAGCTACTGTCAGACAGCAGACAGTATCTACTGTCAGACAGCAGATAGTAGCTACTGTCAGACAGCAGACAGTAGCTGCTGTCAGACAGCAGACAGTGGCTACTGTCAGACAGCAGACAGTAGCTACTGTCAGACAACACACAGTAGCTACTGTTAGACAGCAGACAGTAGCTACTGTCAGATAGTAGCTACTGTCAGACAACATACAGTGGCTACTGTCAGACAGTAGACAGTAGCTACTGTCAGACAGCAGACAGTAGCTACTGTCAGACAGCAGACAGTAGCTACTGTCAGGCAGCAGACAGTAGCTACTGTCAGGCAGCAGACAGTAGCTACTGTCAGGCAGCAGACAGTAGCTACTGTCAGGCAGCAGACAGTAGCTAATGTCACGGGAAAAATAACTGATTATAGTGATATAAACATGGACCAACACTGAGAGGCGCTTTGGTCAACGTCACACCGGTCCAGGACGTCACAGTGGCTCAGCACGTCACACTGGCCCAGCACGTCACACTGGCCCAGCACGTCACACTGGCCCAGCACGTCACACTGGCCCAGCACGTCACACTGGCCCAGCACGTCACAGTGGCTCAGCACGTCACACTGGCCCAGCACGTCACACTGGCCCAGCACGTCACACTGGCCCAGCACATCACACTGGGCCAGCACGTCACACTGGCCCAGCAGGCCACACTATCCCAGCACGTCACACTGGCCCAGCACGTCACACTGGCCCAGCACGTCACACTGGCCCAGCACATCACACTGGCCCAGCACTTCACAATGGCCCAACACGTCACACTGGCCCAGCACGTCACACTGGCCCAGAACGTCACACTGGCCCAGCACGTCACACTGGCCCTGCACGTCACACTGGCCCAGCACGTCACACTGGCCCAGCACGTCACACTGGCCCAGCACGTCACACTGGCCCAGCACGTCACACTGGCCCAGCACATCACACTGGCCCAGCACTTCACAATGGCCCAACACGTCACACTGGCCCAGCACGTCACACTGGCCCAGAACGTCACACTGGCCCAGCACGTCACACTGGCCCTGCACGTCACACTGGCCCAGCACGTCACACTGGCCCAGCACGTCACGCTGGCCCAGCACGTCACACTGGCCCAGCACGTCACACTGGCACAGCACATCACACTGGCCCAGCACGTCACACTAGCCCAACACGTCACACTGGCCCTGCACGTCACACTGGCCCAGCACGTCACACTGACCCAGCACGTCACACTGACCCAGCACGTCACACTGGCCCAGCACGTCACACTGGCCGAGCACGTCACACTGGCCCAGCATGTCACACTGGCCCAGCACGTCACACTGGCCCAGCACGTCACGCTGGCCCAGCACGTCACACTGGCCCTGCACGTCACACTGGCCCTGCACGTCACACTGGCCTAGCACGTCACACTAGACCAGCACGTCACACTGGCCCAGCACGTCACACTGGCCCAGCACGTCACACTGGCCCAGCACGTCACTGTAGCACATGTCTAACTGACCTGACCCTGTAAAACACCTGATTCTGTAAACAAGCATTAAGATTTTTGAGATGTCTAATATATCTTAAATTCTTCCCAAATTTTTTCACTTATAAATGTATCCAATTTATATAAACCAAAAGTAATATTCTTATTATTTTCAAAACTTCTTTTTATGAACCACGATTCAATTATATTCCTTTCGACCATGGACTTACTGGATACAACTTTCTCAACTTTTTGAAAATCGATTGAAGTTTTTAAAATCTCTCACGTGAATAAATAGAGCGTTAAAATCTTGTCCAGATTTAATGCTATATTTATGTTGTTTTAATTTTAGTTCGAGACTTTTACCAGTTTGACCGTAATAAACACTATCGCATTTTATACAAGGAATCTTATAGACACATCCGTCAGCATTTTGGTTGGAATTCTTTATCGAAAGTTTTTTTAATATATCAAGATTTTTAAATACAACTTTAATATTAAAATTCTTAAGTAAAGACGGCATATCAAGCAAGTTTTCATGGTAAGGGAGAACCAACATATTTTTAGTTGAATAAGGTTGGTTGTCCCTTTTTGGATTGTAAAAAGTATTTCTGGAAATTTCAAAAGATTTACCAATTAAATTTCTTGGGTGTTTAAGATCATTTGCTATTTCATAAATTTCTAAGATTTCTTCATCTATGAACTCTGGACTACAAATACGTAAAGCTCTCAAAAACATTGATGAGAAAACACACAATTTAACTCTGTTTTGATGTGAAGAATAACAGTGAACATAGGAACAGTTATTTGTAGGTTTTGAACTGCATCTTGCCAGAGACATTTCCCAAAAGTTCCAATAGGACTTCTTAACAAGATCCAGAGCAAAAACCAGCTGAAGACGAGGAGACTGAAGTTACTCAGACAATGCCTTATTGATTTGCAGCAATCTTCATCATTGTAAGAGTGTTGATGAATGATATTTCAGTGAGACTGTATCGTTCTTGCTTCCGTTACTCTATGTGCATTAGAAGTTTTTATAATGTTTAGAAATTGCTGGTAATGTTACCTTGACAGCAGAGCAACAAGTGCCTCGACAAGACCATCTTGTGTATGATAGCCAGTAGGGTAATATAATGACAGATTATACCCACAGTAAGTAAATAACACAATAAATATTAAGATAATTTGTTGTTAAGCCGGCTTCGTCCACCAGGAACTTTATCAGTTTACAGAGAGGTGGTGAGGTAAGAGAAAGAGGTTGTTAAGCCGGCTTCGTCCACCAGGAACTTTATTAGTTTACAGAGAGGTGGTGAGGTAAGAGAAAGAGGTTGTTAAGCCGGCTTCGTCCACCAGGAACTTTATTAGTTTACAGAGAGGTGGTGAGGTAAGAGAAAGAGGTTGTTAAGCCGGCTTCGTCCACCAGGAACTTTATTAGTTTACAGAGAGGTGGTGAGGTAAGAGAAAGAGGTTGTTAAGCCGAAAGAGTGAGGTTAGGCGAAGAGGAATTAGACATATATAAAGGTATACAACACTGACCAATAAAGGTATATAGGATGTGAATTCGAGATAAATCATTGTAATAGACGACTATTAAAGAAGAAACATGGACATGGATTCGAACCGTTATGGAAAAGCTCTGAACCAGCCAGCATTCAGGAACACGGTTCGAATCCCCGTCCATTTTTCCGGATATAGGAATTAGAATAATAATCCAATAATAATAATGTTGGCTAGAATTACCGAAACTATATTACGTAAGAGGACACATATTCAGCTATTTAGAAACTCTCCTGAGGCAACGTTTCGCTTCCAGGAGTTTTGTAAAGTTCCTGGAGAGCAAAACGTTGCCACAATTAAATGTCTCATTAGATGCACATGTGTCCTTTAGCATGTATTGATCCATTCTGAACATCAAGTACAGGTAGAGATATATACCTAAGGATAAGTTGAAAACAAAGGTTGTTTTTTGACCACAGGAGAAGCTTTTGACAGCCGAAGAAAATTACCGGGTGGTGGCGCTTTGAAGCTGAAGAAAATTACGGGGTGGTGGCGCTTTGAAGCTGAAGAAAATTACGGGGTGGTGGCGCTTTGAAGCTGAAGAAAATTACCGGGTGGTGGCGCTTTGAAGCTGAAGAAAATTACGGGGTGGTGGCGCTTTGAAGCTGAAGAAAATTACCGGGTGGTGGCGCTTTGAAGCTGAAGGAAATTACCGGGTGGTGGCGCTTTGAAGCTGAAGGAAATTACCGGGTGGTGGCGCTTTGAAGCTGAAGGAAATTACCGGGTGGTGGAGCTTTGAAGCTGAAGAAAATTATAGGTAGGCTGAAGCCTCCCCCCAAGCTCAAGCCCAACCCCCCCCCCAAACCTTGGCACCGCCAGTGGTCTTAACCAAAATTAGAAATCATTTAGCCTATTAACAACACAAGAGTCATTGAGATATCTTTATAAGGTTTAAAGCCAGTTCTATTATCTCACTCATTAAGGATGTTGTGTAAGTTTAAATCCTATCAACATCACGATAAGTTCTTAAACGAAAATCAATAACTTTATTTATTAAAACTTGGAAAATTAGGATTTTAACAAGCAAATAAGAATGCGAATCTTACTTTTCATAATTTTTGGCTGCGTTAAAAAATTATGGCAACATAGAAGAGAGTGTGAGTGATGCATGTTGTAAATTTAACAAGACTTGTCACTAGGGTCAAAGTAAACGAAATTCTCAGGAAATACCAGGTCTCTCTTTCCTCAATATGCCTTAAAGCCTACTTACTCTATAGTTACCTATCTCAGGCTTGCCACAACTGGTGTTGATTATCCATAGTTACCTATCTCAGGCTTGCCACAGCTGGTGTTGATTTTCCATAGTTACCTATCTCAGGCTTGCCACAGCTGGTGTTGATTATCCATAGTTACCTATCTCAGGCTTGCCACAGCTGGTGTTGATTATCCATAGTTACCTATCTCATGCTTGCCACAGCCGGTGTTGATTATCCATAGTTACCTATCTCAGGCTTGCCACAACTGGTGTTGATTATCCATAGTTACCTATCTCATGCTTGCCACAGCTGGTGTTGATTATCTATAGTTACCTATCTCATGCCTGCCACAGCTGGTGTTGATTATCCATAGTTACCTATCTCATGCTTGCCACAACTGGTGTTGATTATCCATAGTTACCTATCTCATGCTTGCCACAGCTGGTGTTGATTATCTATAGCTACCTATCTCATGCTTGCCACAGCTGGTGTTGATTATCCATAGTTACCTATCTCAGGCTTGCCACAACTGGTGTTGATTATCCATAGTTACCTATCTCATGCTTGCCACAGCTGGTGTTGATTATCCATAGTTACCTATCTCATGCCTGCCACAGCTGGTGTTGATTATCCATAGTTACCTATCTCATGCTTGCCACAGCTGGTGTTGATTATCCATAGTTACCTATCTCATGCTTGCCACAACTGGTGTTGATTATCCATAGTTACCTATCTCATGCTTGCCACAGCTGGTGTTGATTATCCATAGTTACCTATCTCATGATTGCCACAGCTGGTGTTGATTATCCATAGTTACCTATCTCATGCTTGCCACAGCTGGTGTTGATTATCCATAGTTACCTATCTCAGGCTTGCCACAACTGGTGTTGATTATCCATAGTTACCTATCTCAGGCTTGCCACAGCTGGTGTTGATTTTCCATAGTTACCTATCTCAGGCTTGCCACAGCTGGTGTTGATTATCCATAGTTACCTATCTCAGGCTTGCCACAGCTGGTGTTGATTATCCATAGTTACCTATCCCATGCTTGCCACAGCCGGTGTTGATTATCCATAGTTACCTATCTCAGGCTTGCCACAACTGGTGTTGATTATCCATAGTTACCTATCTCATGCTTGCCACAGCTGGTGTTGATTATCTATAGTTACCTATCTCATGCCTGCCACAGCTGGTGTTGATTATCCATAGTTACCTATCTCATGCTTGCCACAACTGGTGTTGATTATCAATAGTTACCTATCTCATGCTTGCCACAGCTGGTGTTGATTATCTATAGTTACCTATCTCATGCTTGCCACAGCTGGTGTTGATTATCCATAGTTACCTATCTCAGGCTTGCCACAACTGGTGTTGATTATCCATAGTTACCTATCTCATGCTTGCCACAGCTGGTGTTGATTATCCATAGTTACCTATCTCATGCCTGCCACAGCTGGTGTTGATTATCCATAGTTACCTATCTCATGCTTGCCACAGCTGGTGTTGATTATCCATAGTTACCTATCTCATGCTTGCCACAACTGGTGTTGATTATCCATAGTTACCTATCTCATGCTTGCCACAGCTGGTGTTGATTATCCATAGTTACCTATCTCATGATTGCCACAGCTGGTGTTGATTATCCATAGTTACCTATCTCATGCTTGCCACAGCTGGTGTTGATTATCCATAGTTACCTATCTCATGATTGCCACAGCTGGTGTTGATTATCCATAGTTACCTATCTCAGGCTTGCCACAGCTGGTGTTGATTATCCATAGTTACCTATCTCATGCTTGCCACAGCTGGTGTTGATTATCCATAGTTACCTATCTCATGCCTGCCACAGCTGGTGTTGATTATCCATAGTTAACTATCTCATGCTTGCCACAGCTGGTGTTGATTATCCATAGTTACCTATCTCATGCTTGCCACAGCTGGTGTTGATTATCCATAGTTACCTATCTCATGCCTGCCACAGCTGGTGTTGATTATCCATAGTTACCTATCTCATGCTTGCCACAGCTGGTGTTGATTATCCATAGTTACCTATCTCATGCTTGCCACAGCTGGTGTTGACTATCCATAGTTACCTATCTCATGCTTGCCACAACTGGTGTTGACTATCCATAGTTACCTATCTCATGCTTGCCACAGCTGGTGTTGATTATCCATAGTTACCTATCTCAGGCTTGCCACAGCTGGTGTTGACTATCCATAGTTACCTATCTCATGCTTGCCACAGCTGGTGTTGACTATCCATAGTTACCTATCTCATGCCTGCCACAGCTGGTGTTGACTATCCATAATTACCTATCTCATGCTTGCCACAGCTGGTGTTGACTATCCATAGTTACCTATCTCATGCTTGCCACAGCTGGTGTTGACTATCCATAGTTACCTATCTCAGGCTTGCCACAGCTGGTGTTGACTATCCATAGTTACCTATCTCATGCTTGCCACAGCTGGTGTTGACTATCCATAGTTACCTATCTCATGCTTGCCACAGCTGGTGTTGACTATCCATAGTTACCTATCTCAGGCTTGCCACAGCTGGTGTTGACTATCCATAGTTACCTATCTCAGGCTTCCCACAGCTGGTGTTGATTATCCATAGTTACCTATCTCATGCTTGCCACAGCTGGTGTTGACTATCCATAGTTACCTATCTCATGCTTGCCACAGCTGGTGTTGACTATCCATAGTTACCTATCTCATGCTTGCCACAGCTGGTGTTGACTATCCATAGTTACCTATCTCATGCTTGCCACAGCTGGTGTTGACTATCCATAGTTACCTATCTCATGCTTGCCACAGCTGGTGTTGATTATCCATAGTTATCTATCTCATGCTTGCCACAGCTGGTGTTGACTATCCATAGTTACCTATCTCAGGCTTGCCACAGCTGGTGTTGACTATCCATAGTTTTCTATCTCATGCTTGCCACAGCTGATGTTGACTATCCATAGTTACCTATCTCATGCTTGCCACAGCTGATGTTGACTATCCATAGTTACCTATCTCATGCTTGCCACAGCTGATGTTGACTATCCATAGTTTTCTATCTCATGCTTGCCACAGCTGATGTTGACTATCCATAGTTACCTATCTCAGGCTTGCCACAGCTGGTGTTGACTATCCATAGTTTTCTATCTCATGCTTGCCACAGCTGATGTTGACTATCCATAGTTACCTATCTCATGCTTGCCACAGCTGGTGTTGACTATCATTCATGGAAATATTCTCAAAGCATGTCGTAGCAAAATAAAATCACTTGTGCACAGCGGGATAAATACAGACAATGTGACTAAGAAAATCTATTTAAACAATTCAGTCACGAATTTCCATATGAGCAGATCAAAGGATTTGATGTGATTAGTGATAATTATACACAAGCAATGCTGATTATGGATTATAATTACCGTGACCAAGATCTAATTAGACTCAAACGCTAATTTAAAGTAACCAGTTTGGAGGTAATCTCTTAGTGTCTCCAAGATCTGCGAACATTCAAGACAGTAGTCTATAACTACGTCAAATAAGTACGACGTCGCAAAAAGTGATTGGCTCATCAGTAGCATTATTAAAACGAAATTATCACTGAAATTAATAGAACTCTTGAATACCAAATTGAAAAATAAAACGCTACTTCTCCTCCGAGGAAATTAAAAGATTTACAACGATGGTTTCATGAATGGCGGCTGAAAGATGTGCGGATAACTAGTAGATAATGAGAAACCTGAATTAAAACCATCACTGAAAAAGAAATCTTCACCTTCTTTTGTTACCTGATGAAGACGTCAAAGTGGGCACTTGCAACACTTAATAAGATAGCAATAAATGATTAATCTGTAACCATAACAATTAATTCATATAAACCATTAGAAGAGGTAGGCAAAAAGGAACTAGAAATGAAAAAAGTGCGGTAACTGGAAGATGATACAAACAGGGTTTTCCAGTGGACAGTGGAGAACAACATGGTGTTCATTGGTGATGAGTTCCATCTGCTTCGGTATGGAAAGAATGAAGAACTCAAAAGGGACATTAAATACAAAACACAAGAAGAACTTCAAATAGAACGATAGGAACAGGTAAAAGACCTGGAAGTATGTCACCTCATCTTTCTTTCTAAGAACACAATAAGAGCAAGGCCACAACAGCCAAGAAGAAGACTTGGTGAATAACGAGAACTATAGTACCAGTAAAGATATTTCCAAAACGCTGGTGCTCTCCCTTTTGGAATATTGCTCATCATTGAAGGCCCCGTTTAGGTCAGGAGAAATATCATAGCTGAAACATATTTGAGGGCTTGGTCCCAAATCTGCACACTGCCATAACAACATACTGGAGTGAGAGATATAGGAGGAAGTGCAAAATAATCCCAATGAAAAGCAGGGGTGCCGTAGGCACAATTAGGGAACACTGTATCAACTTCCGTGACCCCAGACTATTCAACATCTTACCAGAATATATCAGAAACACTGCTGGGACAAGTATAGAAATCTTCAAGAAGAAAATGGACAAGTATCTTCAACAGGTACCATATAAACCAGACTATGGTGGACATGTGGGCCAGTGGGTTACTAGCAGCAACAGTTTGGTTGAGCAAGCAAACGCCAGACGAGCCTGACCATTGTCTGGCGTATAAGTGTTTGGGTAATCATGAAGAAACTAATACAAAAGTAACCCCCCCCCCTTCAAAAAAAATGTTCCTTGTGTAAGAAGGGAAATCACTATTAAGCTTCTTGTCCCTGTGAAGAAATGTTACCAACACAAAATGGGGAACATGAATCAGTCGCAACGAAATATAAAATTTTAACAAGAAGGTGAGATCTACTGTAATATCAGGTGTTTAAGTAAAGATTTATAATAAATCACAGAAGAGCTGTCAACAGTACCTTCTGTCAAGGCTCACAGAAAATCATCATTACAATATTTTCTCAACAGTTACTTTAAGAAACTTCACAAAAAAAAATATTAGAGCTCAACATTTACCTGGAGTTTACCTGGAGAGAGTTCCGGGGGTCAACGCCCCCGCGGCCCGGTCTGTGACCAGGCCTCCATAGCTGGGTTCTTCAAATATCTTGTTAATCAGATGTATGACCGAGCTAAATTTAATTTCTACTTTAGGAATGGAAGAAGAATAACAAAAATTGTCTAAGCGGAGGACTTACCAGCTAGAAAAGAGAAACGATAGTATGCCTTAAGAGAGAAGAAGTTTGACTTGCCTATCACTATCAACATTGAAACAATTAGTCCTGCAGATTCGATCACAGGAGATGGTTATTACCACTGTTTTTTGCAAACCAGCGTAAATTAGGATGAAATATCATTGCCAAAATATAGCAGACATGTGTTGTAAGACCAAATTTCTGAGAGTGCGACGGAACAGCCACTCATTGAGAGCACAGAAGACATTGTCCTGGTGACTATGTTCACCGCATGTCACGTCCCACCACAGAAATTATCATTATTTGTAAAAGTAATGATAATTTAGATAAACTAAGTATTGATGTCAATAAATCAAACCCTCAAGAGACTGAGACTTAAAAATAATGTTTTAACATTGTCAAACTATTAATAATAAACACTGTAATAAACTCGTTAGTTGCAGTTTATTGTCAGAGGTATCACAGTGCTCTGATCCACTACGACTTGTCTCACCAAACACTGAACAAAATACTGTACAAGAAGTATGGAAACATAATCTAACTTGATATTAGAACTTACCTTCTGATTTACGACGACCTTCAAGTGACTTCTGTGTAGAGTTTAAGCAATTCCCTCAAATTTAATTTCACAGGTAAATAGTCAAAAAGGAAGGAATTATATATTAAATGTCTTGGGTGACATTCCACTACACCTTAAAGCACCGTAGCTTGCTTGAATAATGTTCTTATTTCCAGTATATATTCATTCATTTACAGTTTCTGTCCCATTTACTCATTGACTGTAGGAGATCGTAATGCACAATGTAATATAACTCTTCTAAAAGATAGTGTCGTCCAGTGTGTGAGCGTAGATAATAACATTGTGAGTCCTGGCAAGTGGTAAGAAAAGTGTAGCAACTTGCTCTTCTACCATAATCAAAAACCTAAGTAAAAAAGTTGGTATCACATTTACGGACGCCAAAGCGTCTGTCATCCAGTGTGATTGTGGTGATAAAATGTAACAGATAACACAGATGGCAAGAAGTTTGGAACAGCGCCCCAGAGAACATAAATATTCCTATAGCGCGGGCAAAATAAACGTGTCTGAGATTCGCAATAATTCGCATGGACATCTGTTGAAGTGAGAAGAATCCAGATTCGTAATGAGAGACCCTTCTGTAAAAGCTGCAGCCTTGAGATGCCACCAGTCGGCGTTTTATCACTGTAGGCCAAGAACAAGAACTTCCAACATTTCATTGATGCCTCCCACACTTGACTTGTCACACACACACACACATATATCATTTACCAAACTGCGACAGGCCAGGACTCGACCCTACCAACCTTATACCGCCTCCAGAGACAGCACAATGTACACATCACCTTACCTCTGCACCAGCGATCCTACAGCATGATGCTGAACTACATGTTTTTCTCGTCATCCGAGGACACTCGTGGCAGTGGTATCTCAAGGATTAATTTCAGCCTCCTCCTGTTTGAATACCCGCCTCAACAAGCAGTCTATATAGTAATTAAATCACGAAACGAAACAAGTGATTTTAAATCTTCCTTGAGATACCACTGCCACGAGTGTCCTCGGATCACGAGAAAAACATGTAGTTCAGCTTCATGCGTGATTCATGTAGGATCGGTGGTGCAGAGGTAAGGTGAAGCGTACATTGTGCTGTCTCTGCAGGCGGTACAAGGGTTCGTAGGTTCGAGTCCTGGCCTGCCGCAGTTTGGTAAATGATTTAAAATTACTTGTTTCGTGATTTCATTGCTTTATATATATATATATATATAGACAAAATACATTGACAAAAAATACAATAGGGAGTAAAACAACGTATATAACATATCAGAGCTACATCTCGAATACTTCGTCCAGCTCCCCAGCGGTGGGCCGCGTGACCAGAATTCTGCAGGCATTTCCCCTCTGGATCGCAACACTGAGTCTCTGAAAGAAGAAGCTGGCCGCCCTGTGGTCCTTGGTTTTTATGATGAGTTTTTCACCTAGCTCTTTGAGGAGCTTTAGAGCACACTTGTACCATGCTCCATTGTTCTCCGACCCTATTGGGGAAAGGTCTTCAGATTTGCGGGTCCTCTTGGTCTCCCTGTGTCGCTCTGTAATAACATCCACCTGGACAGACCCGAAAGTCGACTACCTCAGACAAGAGAGATATCTCGCCCAGTTAGCCCACCAAGGAGTGGCTAGTAGGTAGTAGGTTGGTAGACAGCAACCACCCAGGGAGGTACTACCGTCCTACCAAGTGGGTGTAAAAAGGAATCCTGTAATTGTTTTACATGATGGTAGGATTGCTGGTGTCTTTTTTCTGTCTCATAAACATGCAAGATTTCAGGTACGTCTTGCTACTGCTACTTACACTTAGGTCACACTACACATGCATGTACACGTTTATGTATACACCCTCAGCTGCGTTTTCTTTGATTTTATCTTAATAGTTCTTGTTCTTATTGCTTTTCCTTTTATATCCATGTGGAAGTGGAATAAGAATCTTTCCTCTGTAAGCCATGCGTGTTGTAAAAGTCAACTAAAATGCCGGGAACAATGGGCTAATATCCCCTTTTTCCTGTAATGATTACTAAAAATAAGAAGAAGAAAATTGTCAAAGTGAGAAGTCTGAATGTGCGTGGATGTTGTGCGAATGATAAGAAAGAGATGATTGTGGATGTTATGAATGAGAAGAAGCTGGATGTCCTGGCTTTAAGTGAAACCAAGCTGAAGGGGGCAGGTGAGTTTCAATGGGAAGAAATAAATAGGATTAGGTCAGGGGTTTCAAACAGAGTTAGAGCTAAAGAAGGAGTAGAATAATGTTGAAGGATAAGTTATGGCAGGAAAACAGGGAATGTAAATATATAAATTCAAGGATTATGTGGTGTAAAATAAGGGTTGGATGTGAAAAGTGAGTTATAGTAAGTGTCTATGCACCTGAAGAGAGAAGTGTAGAGGAGAGAGATTGATTTTGGGAAATGTTTAGCGAGTGCATGGGGGTTTTGAATCTATTGAGAGAGTACTTGTGATTGGGGATCTCAATGCTAAAGTGGGTAAAAATGTTGTGGAGGGAGTAGTAGGTAAATTTGGGGTGCCAGGGGTATATGAAAATGGGGAGCCTTTAATTGAGCTATGTGTAGAAAGAGGTTTGGTAATTAGTAATACATATTTTATGAAAAAGAGGATAAATAAATATACAAGGTATGATATAGCACTTAATGAAAGTAGTTTGTTAGATTATGTATTGGTGGATAAAAGGTTGATGGGTAGGCTCCAGGATGTACATGTTTATAGAGGGGCAACTGATATATCGGATCATTATTTAGTTGTAGCTGCAGTTAGAGTAAGAGATAGATGGGACAAAAGAAAAATGGCAACAGCAAGTAAGAGAGAAGTGAAAGTGTATTATCTAAGGGAGGAGGAAGTTAGGGTGAAATATAAGCAGCTACTGACAGAAAGGTGGACTGGTGCAAGTATAAGTAGTAGGGGGTTGAAGTGGACTGGAATAGTTTTAAAAAATGCAGTATTAGAATGTGGGGCAGAAGTTTGTGGTTATAGGAGGGTGGGTGCAGGAGGAAAGAGGAGTGATTGGTGGAATGATGAAGTAAAGGGTGTGATAAAAAAAGAAAAAGGTAGCTTATGAGAGGTTTTAACAAGCAGAAGTGTTATAAGAAGAGCAGAGTATATGGAGAGTAAAAGAAAGGTGAAGAGAGTGGTGAGAGAGCGCAAAACGAGAGCAGATGATAGAGTGGGAGAGGCACTGTCAAGAAATTTTGCTGAAAATAAGAAAATTTTTTGGAGTGAGATAAACAAGTTGAGAAAGCCTAGGGAATGAATGGATTTGTAAGTTAAAAACAGAGTAGGAGAGTTAGTAGATGGGGAGATGGAGGTATTGGGTACATGGTGGGAATATTTTGAGGAACTTTTAAATGTCGACAAAGAAAGGGAGGTGGTAATTTCATGCACTGGTCAGGGAGGTATACCATCTTTTAGGAGTGAAGAAGAGCAGAATGTGAGTGTGGGGGAGGTACGTGAGGCATTACGTAGAATGAAAGGGGGTAAAGCAGCTGGAACTGACGGGATTATGACAGAAATGTTAAAAGCAGGGGGAGATATAGTGTTGGAGTGGTTGATACTTTTGTATAATAAATGTATGAAAGAGGGGAAGGTACCTAGGGATTGGCAGAGAGCATGTATAGTTCCTTTATATAACGGGAAGGGGGACAAAAGAGATTGTTAAAATTATAGGGGGATAAGTTTACTGAGTATACCAGGAAAAGTGTACGGTAGGGTTATTATTGAAAGAATTATTGCTCATCCTTGCGGATGAGCATGGAGGCTTTAGAGTGGGTAAGGGATGTGTAGATCAAGTGTTTACATTGAAGCATATATGTGAACAGTATTTAGATAAAGGTAGCATTTATGGATTTAGAAAAGACATATGATAGAGTGGACAGAGGAGCAATGTGGCAGATGTTGCAAGTATATGGAATAGGTGGTAAGTTACTAAATGCTGTAAAGAGCTTTTATGAGGATAGTGATGCTCAGGTTAGGGTGTGTAGAAGAGAGTGAGACTACTTCCCGGTAAAAGTAGGTCTTAGACAGGGATGTGTAATATCTCCATGGTTTCATATATTTATAGATGGGGTTGTAAAAGAAGTAAATGCTAGGGTGTTCGGGAGAGGGGTGGGATTAAATTATGGGGCATCAAGTACAGCATGGGAGTTGAGACAGTTGTTTTTTGCTGATGATGGGAGATTCTAAACAAAAGTTAAAAGGTTAATGGAAGAGTTTAGGAGTATGTGTAAAGGTAGAAAATTGAAAGTTTATATAGATAAGAGTAAGGTGATGAGGGTATCAAACTATTTAGATAAAGAAAAAATGGATTTCACATTGGAGAGAGGGAGTGTGGAAGAAGTGAATGTTTTCAGATATTTGGGAATTGACGTGTCAGCGGATGGATTTATGAAGGTTCAGGTTAATCATAGAAGTGAAAGAAAAAGTTGAGTGGTGCGTTGAAGTATCTGTGGAGACTAAAAATGTTATTCATGGAGGCAAAGAAGGGAATGTACGAAAGCATCGTGGTACCAACACTCTTGTATGGGTGTGAAGCTTGGGTTGTAAATGTTGTAGTGAGGAGTTAAGCGAAGTTAAGCAACATTGGGTTTGGTTAGTACTTGGATGGGTGACCGCCTGGGAACACCAAATGCTGTTGGCATGTGGGTTGGATTTGAGTGGGAGGGGTTGGATTTGAGTGGGAGGGGTTGGATTTGCGTGGGAGGGGTTAGATTTGAGTGGGACTTTCACATCAGAGCTTATTTCTTGGGTGCCATTGAAAATTGGGTTGGGCAAATGTTTTGTTAGTGGGATGAATTGTAAAGGACCTGCCTAGTATGGGCCAACGGGCCTCCTGCAGTGTTCCTCCTTTCTTATGTTCTTATGTCCTGTCTAAGGGCAATGTGTGGTGTAAATATTATGCAGAAAATTCGGAGTGTGGAAATTAGGAAGTGTGGAGTTAATAAAAGTATTAGTCAGAGGGCAGAAGAGGGGTTGTTGAGGTGGTTTGGTCATTTAGAGAGAATAGACCAAAGTAGAATGACTTGGAGAGTGCATAAATCTGTAGGGAAAGGATGGCGGTGTAGGGGTCGTCCCGGAAAAGGCTGGAGGGAGGGGGTAAAGAAGGTTTTGTGGGTGAGGGGCTTGGATTTCCAGCAAGTGTGCGTGAGCATGTTAGATTGGAGTGAATGGAGACGAATGGTTTTTCGGACCTGACGAGCTATTGGAGTGTGTGCAGGGTAATATTTTGTGAAGGGATTAAGGGAAACCGATTAGCCTGTCTTGAGTTCTGGAAATGGAAAGTACAATAACTGCACTTCAAAGGAGGGGTTTGGGATATTGACATTTTGGAGGGACTTCTAAACTGTCGTATCTGAGCGCCTGTGCGAAGACAGTGATTATGTATGAGTGAGGTGAAAGTGTTGAATGATGATTATATATTTTCTTTTGGGGGATTTTCTTTCTTTTTGGGTCACCCTGCCTCGGTGGGAGACGACCGACGTATTGAAAAGTATATATATATATATATATATATATATATATATATATATATATATATATATATATATATATATATATATATATATATATATATATATATATATATATATATATATATATATATATTTTTTATTTAAAGACAAAATACATTGGCCAAACATTCACAAAAATACATCAGAAAGTGAAACAACATAGGTAACTCAGAACTACATCTCGAATACTTCGTCCAGCTCCCCTGCGGTGGGCCGCGTGCCCAGAATGCTGCAGGCATTTCCTCTCTGGATCGCAACACTGAGTCTCTGAAAGAGGAAGCTGGTCGTCCTGTGGTCCTTGGTTTCTATGATGAGCTTTTCACCCAGCTCTTTGAGGAACTTTAGAGCACACTTGCCCCATGCTCCAAGGGTCTCCGACCCTATTGGAATGAAGTTATAGCAAGGGGGAAGGTCTTCATATTTTCGGATCTTCTGGGTCTCCCTGTGGCTGGCAGCTCCACCCCCTTCCACTACAGAGTATGGCAAGTAGGTGTCTGCCAATGTGGCAGCACAGGTGTAGTCCCAGGCAATCTGCTTTCCATCCTTCCAGGGTAGCATAGTGGCTCCATCAAGACGCTTTTGAGTTCCATCAGACCTCTGTACTTGGGGTTCCCATTGAGCTGGGCAACGGGCTGTGGCGAGGCTTCTCTTTATTATGTCACTGATCTCCTCATGTCTGGCATACTTCCCTTCTGCTGTGTGGCACACGAGACCATGAAGTCCGAATTGATCAGCTGTCGCCCTGCCGCAAATACACCTATGTTCGGTGAGGATGGGGGCGGCTAGGCGAAGAGCAACACCAATCCGAATGGCCTGTATATATGTATATATATATATATATATATATATATATATATATATATATATATATATATATATATATATATATATATATATATATATATATATATATATATATATATATATATGCAAAACAACCACTCTGAAAGAATAGAGAAATTCCAAGCCCTTTCGTGACTACTCACATTATCATAGATCCTTGATAATGTGAGTAGTCACGAAAGCGCTTGGAATTTCTCTATTCTTTCAGAGTGGTTGTTTTGCATATTCTGAAATCACCTGTTTACTGTGATCTTATTGCATATATATATATATATATATATATATATATATATATATATATATATATATATATATATATATATATATATATATATATATATATATATATATGTGAAATAGTTTCTACCAATCAACAGTTGATCCAGAATATTAGTACCGTTTTACCAGGAGCACGAGCCATTGATCCAGCCAATAGCACTCTCCTCGGTGCTCCTCTTGGGTCCAATGCCATCGATCTGATCCTAGGAAAAAAAGTCTCAGACCTCCGGACGATGGAAAGCAGGATGAAAGACATTGACACACACGATGCCTTCTACCTACTCACCAGGTGCCTGTCAACCCCAAAACTTACCTATTTTCTGAGATGCTCCCCAGCCTTCAGCAGTCCAAAACTCAAGGAATATGACTCTCTCCTGAAGGCCATGCTAGAGAGTGTATTGAATCTTTCCCTTGACGATGGACAGTGGTTGCAAGCCTCACTTCCGGTCAGGCTTGGAGGGCTAGGAGTACGCAGATCCTCCCAGATTGCTCTACCAGCTTTCCTATCCTCTTCCATTGCATCAAACGAGTTGATAAGACAAATTCTTCCTGACACCCTCAGTGACTCAGCAGGAATAGAAGACCCTAGCTATGTCAGTGCCATCACCGAATGGGAGACTCTTGCTGCTCCAGCACCAAACCCTAGTGCAGCACTGGCTCACAAACAGTCAAGCTGGGATAGCCCAATTGCTGAAAAGGTGCTTGCCAACATGCTCAGGGCTGCAACATCAGATAGGGAGATTGCCCGTCTCCAGGCTGTGAGTGTACCTCACTCCGGGGACTTCCTCCAAACAGTTCCCATATCGGCAATGGGAACGCGACTCGACCCTAAGACCCTCCGTATTGCAGTGGCTCTGCGCCTTGCTGCCCCAATTCACACAGAATATATGTGTATTTGCGGCGAAGTGCAAGCAGACCAATACGGTCTACATGGTCTTAACTGTTCCAAAACCAAGGGCTGGCATGCAAGACACAATGAGGTCAACGACATCATTAAGAGAACCCTTGCTACAGCTGGATGCCCTGCCGAGAGGGAGCCACGATCACTTGCAGCAAACAATACCCACAACCCAGCAAACCGCCCCGACGGGATCACCATCTATCCTTGGAAGAATGGCAAGCTCTTAGCATGGGACTATACCTGTGTGTCCACACTGGCTGACACCTATATCCATCACAGTGTGGGGCGACGGGGAGGAGCTGCTGACCACAGGGAGGAGTACAAGATCAGCAAGTACAGGGACATTAGCCAACAGTATCAATTTGTCCCAGTGGGATCAGAGACCTTGGGATCATGGGGAAAAAATGCCACACGTTTCCTTAAAGAATTGGGTTCCAGACTCATCGACACCACCAGGGACCCAAGGGCAGCCACTTTCATGTTCCAGCGCCTCAGCGTCGCCATCCAGAGGGGAAATGCTTGCTGCATACTTGGTTCACGTCCAGCCTCGGAGGAGCTGGAGGAAATTCATCATCTTTGATACATTGTGCCATTGTATTCATGTTTATGTTTTTTTCTGTAAATGTATTTTGTTTATTAATAAATGTTCACATAGAATATAAATATAGGGGGTGGTAGGAGAAGAAAATATTCAAACAGCTCCGGGGAGAACCTTGAGTTTTCCCTGAGGTACGTTTATTGTCTTCTCTGAGGATGAGGGTCCCCATTCCAGCTATAGAGGTGGTACTTCCCTATATTGTTTGAAAAAAAAAAAATATATATATATATATATAATATATATATATATATATATATATATATATATATATATATATATATATATATATATATTTATATATATATATATATATATATATATATTTATATATATATATATATATATATATATATATATATATATATATATATATATATATATATATATATATATATATATATATTATTGTAACCACGAACGAGTGGTATTGATCAATAACACCACTGCGCTAGCCAAGGATTCGAACCCGTATTCGTGGTTACAATAATATATAAATACTGCTCGTGAGGCTAGTACACCAAACAGGGATGAGAATGAAATTAGCTTAGAAGCTCCCACACCTCCGTATGCCCTCGGATGGCGGCCCAACAGCTAGCTGTGTGCTGGCTGCGCCATTCTTGTAGGGTTGGGTGGTCCTGTGGTTTAAAGTGTCATGTGGTTCTCGCTTACCATGAGGAAGGTCAGTACAACATGGGTTCGAATCCTTGGCTAGCGCAGTGATTATTTTTTTTTTTTTTTATTATCACACCGGCCGATTCCCACCAAGGCAGGGTGGCCCGAAAAAGAAAAACTTTCACCATCATTCACTCCATCACTGTCTTGCCAGAAGGGTGCTTTACACTACAGTGTATATATATATATATATATATATATATATCTATATATATATATATATATATATATATATATATATATATATATATATATATATATATATATATATATTTTACGTATTAGATCATTTTGATTACCAATTTCCGGCGGTTATGCATGAAATCAGAAAGTTTTTCGAAGTAAGTCAAGTCTTTTTATTTAATCCAGATAATTTTATCCCCTCAGTCTAGCGTATCACTGATGATGAGTTTGAATGGAGTTTTGCCTTCGTTTCATTACAATAATTTTCATTCAGTTCAATTCAAATTCAAAGTTTATTCTCTATAAGGATACAATGCTGAGTTTACAGAATTTGGTTATTGTGTGGTTTACATGTAGTAAAATAATGATTACAGAGTGTACCACTAGAACACCTAGCATGGCTAGGTATTTCGGGCAGACTTAGTTTAATTCTTAATTTTAAAATATTACAAATTATGAGGTAAGTTGGTATTATGGCTAAGTGACTAAATACTAGTTTGTGAGTTTAGCAATGTGAATGCTTTTGTTTTGGCACAGTACATAGTTTCAGTATTGGAGTATCACAGGATTTATTATTTTAAGATTGAGATTAATATTTCTGTTTATGGTCAAATGAGTGAGTGAGTGTAAGTGTGAACCACCAGGTGGTATTCGTGTAGTTAGTTGACAGGGTGTATCAGGGAGATAAGATGTTTTCTAATGGTAGTTTTGAAGGTGATGAATGTGTCTGCAGTTCTAGAGTTCTCAGGTAGGGTGTTCCAGATTTTAGGGCCTTTGATATACATTGAATTTTTGTAAAGGTTTAGTCGGACACGGGGAATGTCGTAGAGATGTTTGTGTCTGGTGTTGTGCCTGTGGGTTCTGTCACAACTATCAAGATAGCGTTTTAGGTCAAGGTTGATATTGGAGTTTAAGGTCCTGTAGATATAGATCGCACAGTAGTAAGTGTGGATGTACTGAACAGGGAGTAAGTTTAGATCTATGAAAAGTGGGGGGGTAGGGTTTTGCCATTGTGATTCAGGTCAGGGCTGTTCCCTGGCAAATGGATCAGACTGGTGTTCTCATGAATCCTGTCTAAACCGGTTGTGACATGTGACATAGAGTATGTGGTGCCATGAATCTTGTGGAATGTTAGGAAATGTTCCTTGATACATCTACAGTATGTAGAGACCCTGCGAATTGTTTTAGGTTTCATGAGACCCAACAATATTGTTAGAGTCTGTCCATGAATTAGATTTCTTTAACTTGGGTTTACTATACTCACAGGTCATGCACAGTGTTCAGTGATGCACAGAGAATGCATGTTGATGCTGCATACACTTTGATACTTTATAATCATGCTAATTCTTCATGTTTTTCGAGACCTTCAGTATAACGATCGCATGACTATTGAGTAAACACGATACAAATAAAAATTCAATTGCATGCCTCTTTTTTAATTAATATTTATTAGGTGGGTACTGGAAAGATGAGGGAAATCTGTTACGTATCATGCTACACATATCACAGCAACAAAAACACAAGAAGCAGTAAGAAACCATGGACTGTCAGAAACTTACTTCTAGAGCGTAAGATCTGACCACGACCAGGCAGTAAAGTCTTATCAACGCAACTGCAGTCATTACAAAGCCATAAGGAACCATGGAAACTACGAAGAGCGCAACCGCTGTGAAAGTCATGGCAATTAAGAGGCAGGTCTCCAGGAACACCCAGGCCAGCATCAACTTGTAACGCTCCTGGGGAAAGAACATTTCGAAGTGTGATTAGTAAAAACACAGGTCCTATCAAACATTATATAAAATGGAGAAAGATACTCACGTGAAATAATAAAAATGAACTTAAAAAGACCCGAAAAACCTAGTCATATGATGGCCAGCTTAGTGGAACCGTTTCTGATGTATCGTTCAGGACATTTATTATATGTCCTGAGCAGAATACAAGTGTGATTTTCCTCAGTTGGTGGGTATAGCTGTACCATTGACTAATTATCACAGCATAAGATGTGATATTTAATTTTTTCTCCACCATCTACAGACCAAGAAACAAGCACGTATTCAGTTTATAATATATTATGTTTTCCCGTGTAAATGTTACCGTAAAAGTTTTTTGAAAACGATTCGGCGTTATGGATCACCAGCGAGTGAATGGATTATTATCAATCTAACAATGGTTCTTTGTTTTTGTCAGGGAATATTAGACACTAATTAAAATAGAGTTGCGGCACATACTACTGAAGACAAGGCTTTTCATGGAAAAAAAGGAATGACTGTCTGGCAAGTAGCAGAGTTTGCATAAATGACGAGAAAACAGACTCAGTCCCGATTGAAAGTGGGATTTCACTAGGATAAGTTATAGGAAGTACAGTGCCTGCACTCTGAAGGAGGGGTGTTAATGTTGCAGTTTAAAAACTGTAGTGTAAAGCACCCTTCTGGCAAGACAGTGATGGAGTGAATGATGGTGAAAGTTTTTCTTTTTCGGGCCACCCTGCCTTGGTGGGAATCGGCCGGTGTGATAATAAAAATAATAATAAAGTTATAGACTCATTGTTACTCATTAATTACATTAATAACTTGCACAAGGAAATGTAAAGCGACGATAAATTCATTGACATCACAAAAATAGGCCGAATAATTAATCTGGAGGAGAATTTTATTGAATTACAAGCAAATGTTGTTAAAAAGTGACGGGTTCAGTTCAATGCGCAAATCCTTGGGAATTAAAACAACCCTCATTCTTATAATCCAGGTGTTTTGGGGAAGTAGAAATCCTATAAAATGAAAATGTGCTTACTTCTTGGTCTATAAATAGTGTAGAAAAAAATAAATATAGCATATATTGGTAAAGAGCATAAAGACTGTGGTAGGCCTACTGGTCCGTGATGTAGATGGCAGTAGTAGAAGCAGAGGTAACTCTTAGTTGTTATGTGATAGCAGGGTTTATTGTTTTGAGTAAACTCTTGCTAATATTTTGGAGATGAAATGGCGATTAAAGATGATTCAAGGCATTTATTTCTGAGGAAATTTGGAATGGGCCAAAAATAGGGCGTGAAGTGGGTGAAATCGCCTATTCGTAAATATCCCTGATGGGTTAAAATGTATTCTAACCTAACAACTCTGTAATCCGGCAAAATCACTAATCCCGCACCCTACAGGTCCCGATGATGCTATTGAATGGTTGGTGGAGTTCCTGTGTTAAACACATACATTGTTCAAGTTATCATTTCTGCATGCATTGATTTGTTCACTGAGGCGTATTTCTAGGCTTCGGCCTGTTTCAACGACGTATACATTGTCACAGCCTCCGCAAGGGATACTGTTACATCAGCGCTGATTGGTTTACGGTTCTTCACTTTGGTCCTGGTTAGGTCTTGATGAATGTGCTGGATGCAGTGGTGACTATAGTGTTCAAGACATTCAAAGCAACCTACCTTCTGAGAAGGATTATTTCTTTAAAGTGGGGTTAGTAATTGGAAAATTAATGATTTGGAGGGCTTCTTTCTTACATTCCTCGAGAGAAAATGAAGGAAAATGTACCTTGGTGAAGGTTTGTTTTATGTATCTACAATTGCTGAAAAAAAGTCTTTGGCATTCTCTCCTGGGCAGAAATAATATCAGGCAACTCAGATGTAGTAAAAAAAGTATTAAATGTTATTTTCATTAATTAATTATTGTAAAGTAAAAGGACACAAGTGCAACTAATGTGACATTTATTGTGGCAACGTTTCGCTCTCCAGGAGCTTTATCAAGCCATTACGTAATGGCTTGATAAAGCTCCTGGAGAGCGAAACGTTGCCACAATAAATGTCACATTAGTTGCACTTGTGTCCTTTTACTTTACATATTGTCGGTAATTCTACCAACTTTATTACAATTAATTATTGCATGACGATGGTGATTCGTTGACAAAATTAATTGGCTGTATTTTCTGTGCATCTTTATAGAAATAATTTATGAATTCAAACATGACCTAATTACCTTTCAAATATTATATCCGATATTATAAACCATAAAAATTATTTGAAAAAGCGACCGAGTACATTGTAAGGGAAGTGTTAATGTCTTACAGAGGCTCAGTCTACATAATGTCTTACAGAGGTTCAGTCAACATAATGTCTTACAGAGGTTCAGTCTACATAATGTCTTACAGAGGTTCAGTCTACATAATGTCTTACAGAGGTTCAGTCTACATAATGTCTTACAGAGGTTCAGTCTACATAATGTCTTACAGAGGTTCAGTCTACATAATGTCTTACAGAGACTCAGTCTACATAATGTCTTGTAAAGTAAAAGGACACAAGTGCAACTAATGTGACATTTATTGTGGCAACGTTTCGCTCTCCAGGAGCTTTATCAAGCCATTACAAACAATACATGGACACAGAGGGTATATAAAGGCTCAGAGTGAGGGGCAATACTAGTGAGGTACCATTTCGATGTTCACTAGTGGTAGTAGTAGTAGTAGTAGTAGTAGTAGTAGTGGTAGTGACAAAAGTAATACAATATGGTAGAGCAATTAATTCGTACATGAGTAAAAGGATATAAAAGCTGTTACTTGGGTAACATAAAAATAGGTTGGACAAATATAGACTGGAAAGAGGCAGCTTGTTTCAGTGTTCACTCTCTGTAATGTGCTTCGTGTAGTATAACAGGAGAGACTTAGTGATGGCAGGGTTTACTGTTTTCAGGAGGATTCTTGCTAAGACTTCGGAGATGGTGAAGCTGCCGTTGTTTTGTTTAATTGTATTCGAAACAGCGATCAGTGCTGATTCGAGGCACTTGCGTGTGCGGAAATTAGTTTCTTTGATCACTAATTGGGCGTCTCTGAATTTCATGAGATGATTGGTGGAATTTCGGTGTTGTGCACAGGCGTTGTTCAAGTTATCGTTCCTACATGCGTAAATGTGTTCATTGAGGCGGGTGTCGAGGTTTCTGGCTGTTTCACCTACGTAAATCTTGTCACAGCCTCCACAGGGTATAGTGTAAACTCCTGCATTGACTGGTTCGTGGTGCTTGGATTTTGTCCTGGTTATATCCTTTATTGAAGTGCTAGAAGCGATGGCGACTCTGGTGTTAGCTTGTGAAAGTACTTTTGAGACGTTCAGTGCAACCTGACTGTTGGGAAGAATTATAACTTTGCTGGGAGTTGTGTTGATGCGTGGAGAATTTATGATCTGAAGAGCTCTTTTCTTGCAGTCTTTGATGAAAAAAGAAAGAAAATGTAACTCTGTGAATGTTTGGTGGATGTAAGTACATTCCTCGTCAAGAAACTCAGGACTACAAATTCGGTATGCTCTTAGGAAAAACCCGATGATGATGCCTCTTTTGGTCTTGGTATCTTGACTGGAATAGAAGTGTGTGAGATCATTTTTATTGGTGGGTTTCCGATAAACTTGAAATCTTAGGTTGTTGTCTACTTTGTGAATGAGGACGTCGAGGAAAGGTAGCTTGTCATTGGACTCCTCTTCTAGTGTAAACTGGATCGCCGGTTCAACTGCGTTGAGCCTTGCCTGAAGATCCCGTACATCAAAACGTTTTGGAGTTATTACGAGGACATCGTCCACGTAACGTAACCAAGTGACGCTTGAAGGGATGATGTTGGCGAAGTGTTCGGACTCTAGGTGTTCCATGTATAAGTTGGCTAGGACGGCACTTATGGGGGACCCCATTCCCATGCCGTAGGTTTGTTTGTAGAGCTTATTATTGAAAGAAAAACAGTTGAAATTAACCGGCGATCCAGTTTACACTAGAAGAAGAGTCCAATGACAAGCTACCTTTCCTCGACGTCCTCATTCACAAAGTAGACAACAACCTAAGATTTCAAGTTTATCGGAAACCCACCAATAAAAATGATCTCACACACTTCTATTCCAGTCAAGATACCAAGACCAAAAGAGGCATCATCATCGGGTTTTTCCTAAGAGCATACCGAATTTGTAGTCCTGAGTTTCTTGACGAGGAGTGTACATACATTCACCAAACATTCATAGAGTTACATTTTCCTTCTTTTTTCATCAAAGACTGCAAGAAAAGAGCTCTTCAGATCATAAATTCTCCACGCATCAACACCACTCCCAGCAAAGTTATAATTCTTCCCAACAGTCAGGTTGCACTGAACGTCTCAAAAGTACTTTCACAAGCTAACACCAGAGTCGCCATCGCTTCTAGCACTTCAATAAAGGATATAACCAGGACAAAATCCAAGCACCACGAACCAGTCAATGCAGGAGTTTACACTATACCCTGTGGAGGCTGTGACAAGATTTACGTAGGTGAAACAGCCAGAAACCTCGACACCCGCCTCAATGAACACATTTACGCATGTAGGAACGATAACTTGTACAACGCCTGTGTACAACACCGAAAGTCCACCAATCATCTCATGAAATTCAGAGACGCCCAATTAGTGATCAAAGAAACTAATTTCAGCAGACGCAAGTGCCTCGAATCAGCACTGATCGCTGTTTCGAATACAATTAAACAAAACAACGGCAGCTTCACCATCTCCGAAGTCTTAGCAAGAATCCTCCTGAAAACAGTAAACCCTGCCATCACATAGTCTCTCCTGTTATACTACACACAGCACAGAGAGTGAACACTGAAACAAGCTGCCTCTTTCCAGTCCATATTTGTCCAACCTATTTTTATGTTACCCAAGTAACAGCTTTTATATCCTTTTACTCATGTACGAATTAATTGCTCTACCATATTGTATTACTTTTGTCACTACCACTACTACTACTACTACCACTAGTGAACATCGAAATGGTACCTCACTAGTATTACACCTCACTCTGAGCCTTTATATACCCTCTGTGTCCATGTATTGTTTGTAATGGCTTGATAAAGCTCCTGGAGAGCGAAACGTTGCCACAATAAATGTCACATTAGTTGCACTTGTGTCCTTTTACTTTACATATTGTCGGTAATTCTACCAACTTTATTACATAATGTCTTACAGAGGCTCAGTCTACATAATGTCTTACAGAGGTTCAGTCTACATAATGTCTTACAGAGACTCAGTCTACATAATGTCTTACAGAGACTCAGTCTACATAATGTCTTACAGAGACTCAGTCTACATAATGTCTTACAGAGACTCAGTCTACATAATATCTTACAGAGACTCAGTCTACATAATGTCTTACAGAGACTCAGTCTACATAATATCTTACAGAGACTCAGTCTACATAATGTCTTACAGAGACTCAGTCTACATAATGTCTTACAGAGACTCAGTCTACATAATGTAGAAGATATCTAATGTAATTCCTATTTTTAAAACAGGAGATAAGCCATTAAAGTCAAATTACCGCCTAATATGCCTGACTTCAATTGTAGGCAAATTACTAGAGTTAATTATAGCTGCTATTATAAGTAGCCATCTTGATAAGTTTAATTTGATCTATGATACTCATCATGGACTCACGAGGGACTGGTGCTGCCTGACTAATGTACTGACTTTCGTAAGAAAAGTAATTGAGGCAGTTGATCATGATAAAGAATTTGATATTATTTATTTGGATTTTAGTTAAGCTTTTAACAGAATGCCACACCAAAGGCTGCTAAAGAAAGTGGCAGCTCATGGTACTGGGGAAAAAGTTGTGTCGTAGATCGAGGCATGGAGACCAGGTGTCTCCTCCAGGGAGACCAGCTACCTAAAACCCTTGGTTTTCTTCAAGACGGCACTGGACAGGCACCTAAAGTCAGCACCTGACCAGCCTGGCTGTGGCTCGTACTTCGGTTTTCGTGCAGCTAACAGTAACAGCCTGGTTGATCAGGCTCTGATCCACCACGAGGCCTGGTCACAGACCGGGTCGCGGGGGCGATGATCCTTGAAACCCTCTTCGGTATGACTGACTAACAGGAAGCACAGAGCGTGCATAAATGCGGTGAAATCTGAGTAGGGATCACAGGGGTCAGATTTAAGCCTATTGTTTTTCATAATATACATTAATGACCTCGATGAGAGAATAACAAGTGAGATAAACTATGAAAGAAAAGTTTACTTAATAAGAGTGGATATATGAACGAGTGGTGGAGGCAGTATGAATGGTAGTACGACTGTACTGAAAGCGGCATATGCGTCGTTACCCTCACCCCCCCCCCTCCCGTCTCCACCTGGTGGGAGTGGACAAGTGACCCTTACTGGGGGAGGAATGTCACTTGTCTTGCTGCTCTCATCCCCTCAAGGGAGGTTCCTTGACACTGGTGAGGGGCTCTTGATCTAGGGAATTGGATCTGTGCTCCAGTTCCCTGAATTAAGCCTGAATGTCTTCCACATAATTCTACGGGTTTAGTGTTTCCCATTGATAATAATAATAATAATAATAATAATAATAATAATAATAATAATAATAATAATAATAATAATAATAATAATTGCTGTCTGTAAGTATGGAGTTACACTCTGGTTATTTGTTAAATGTAGCGGTTTCTTTTTATTTAAGATTTACAAGAATTCTTGTTTGGTAGATTCTTAAATTTTTTAACTGGACTTGACTTTACTATTATAACGTAATTTTCATTTCGCCTTTAAAGGTTTTCAGCCTATCATAGAGTGTCTGCTCGTCCGGTTTTAATAGTTATTGTTTTACCTCAGCGTTGGGTGTGCAGACTGTGTCACCCGACGTGAAGCGTGGCGAGAAGAGTTGCATTATCTGAAAGATTTAAAACTGATTATCCGTCATCTAGAGAACTCGGCTGTTTCTCTACCTTTGTGATGGTAAATACTACTTCAACGACCTTAGAGAATCTTGCTGTTCTACAACCTCCGCGCCGATCAACAATCTCTTCAGTTCTAGTACTGGATGACCATTATCGGTTTAGTGTTTTCTTTGATTATAATAATTCAGTCCTCATACCACCAGGACTGAGCTACCATTTCTACAACATGCTATGTTTGAGGAACTTAGCATTTTCCCTATACCTCTGTTGCTAATCTGTTGTCTGCCACAGACGGCAGCCAACTCCTTCAATTAAGCTGCTAATCTATTTATCTTCATTGTTACCTTCTGGAGCTGGACCTCACAATAGTCACGACCACTTGTAACTACACAATGCTATCACTGGCTTCCCGTTCCGCTCCAGCTATTCCTGTGTGCATTGTCATACCAATGGCAGATTCAGAAGACAGTCATTCTGTACATATTAGGCTTGCTTCGTTTGATTTATTTTTGTATTTAATTTTTCCATTATTTGTTTCAGTTAGGACGAATTCGTATTTAATTGTTTTATATTTCTGAGATTTTACTTTTAAAATTATCTTATTTGTTATAGTTTACTTGGCTGTTTTCTTTCCGTAAGGACCTCTTTAAGGAGGGGCTCCTTGCCATGGTCAAGAGGCTATCGGTCTGAGGAATTGGACCTTTTGGTCTTCTTCCTCCGACCGAACCTAATTACCCCCAATCCTCCCTACCCTTTCCATCCTCCCCCATCCCCCACTTTTTTTCCCTTCCTCCTCCCTCCCATCCCTCCCATTTTCCCCATCCCGTTTGTAGCCTCTGGGGTCCTCCCCTCTAGCATAACGATTTCTAGGTACAGTGAAGCGTACCGGAGTTCATCCCGCTCCGTGAGGTCAGTGGTCACGTGTGGTCATACCTGCCTAAGCTCTTGGGAGTTAGCGTGGGCTGTTACCAAGCACCATGGCTTGTTGTAGTGTTTTAGAATCTCAGGTTCAAGTGTTGAAGAAGGAGATTCTACTTCTTCAGGAGGAAAATAGGAGGCTGAAGCTTCGCATAGATGAGTTTGGGAGCGAGTGTGAGAAGGATTTAGTTGGTAAGGAGGAAATGGTCACCAGCAGTGATAGTGGCAGCCGCTTTAAGTGGCAAGTGGTTCACAGTTCAGGAAGAAGGAAGATGAGAGTTAATAGAGATGTGAAGGTAGGAAATCGATTCTCTGTTCTCCAAGACGAGTGTACTTCAGTGGTTAGTGAGGTTGAAGGTACCACTGATTCCCCTGCTAATCAAGGTAAGATTATTTTAATAGTAGGAGATTCTCAGGTAAGATATATGGACCGTGCATTTTGTAACAGAGACAGAAAGGTCAGACACAGAGTGTGCCTTCCTGGAGCTGGTGTTGGTGACATAGTCAGGAGGTTGGATAATATTATGGCAGGTAATGGGAACAAGACCATTATCTGTCTTAGTGCTGGGGGTAATGACATTGGGAAGGGCAGGAGACAGGAGCTGCTGGATAAGTACAGGTCAGCCATAGAAGTAGTTAGGTCTAAGGGAGGGATCCCAGTCATATGTAGCATCTTGCCTAGAAAGGGAGTGGGCAATGAATGAATGTCTAGGGCAATTGGTATAAACTGCTGGCTAGACAGGTACTGCAAGGAACTTGCAATCCCATTCATTGATAACTGGGACCTATTCTTTGGCAAATGTGATACATATGCAAGGGATGGGGTTCATCTCTCTGGGGATGGAGTGGTTGCATTAGCCAATTTGATTGAGAGGGTAATTGATAACTTGTCTAGGAATTTAAACTGATAGATTATAGAGGTATGGGTGTTTGTGGGAAACAATCAGGCTGCAGCATTAGGGTTAAAAGCAGCAGTTATTACCGGGATACCTCAGGGATATGTTTAAAAGACAATATTCAAAATAAAGTTGCTAGTAATGGCAAATCAATTGATCAACAAACAAACAAAGATAGTAGAGGGCAACGAGTGACTAGCTCCCTTAAGGTTTACTATACAAATAGTAGGAGTCTAAGAAATAAGATAGATGAGATAAGATTACTTCCAAGTGCAGGTAATATAGACATGATTGGTATAACAGAAACCTGGTTCAGTCTGAAAGATAGAGAAATGCCTTCTGAATGCAACATACAGGGTTATAAACTATTCCACACTGATAGGGTCAACAGGAATGGTGGTGGAGTGGCGATGTATGTCAGAGAAAATTTAAATTGTTGTCTTAGACATGATATAAGATTAGAAACATCGAACACAGAATCTCTTTGGCTACAGTTTCTCGAGGGACGTGACAAATTAATTGTGGGTGTGATTTATAGGCCCCCAAACCTTGATAGGGAGTGCAGTAAGCTGCTATGGGACGAAATTCATAAGGCATCTAGATATGAAAATGTTGTGATAATGGGAGATTTTAACTTTAGACAAATTGATTGGAACAATATGACAGGAAATCTTGAGTCTAGTGACTTTCTTGATAAGGTTCAGGATTGCTTTTTAGAACAGGTTGTGACAGAACCAACTAGAGGAAACAATCTGCTTGACTTGGTTCTTGCCAACAAAGATTCACTAATTAATAATCTTGAGGTTAATGATGAGCTTGGGGAAAGTGATCACAAATCACTTAGCTTCAATATATCATGGAATTACTCAGATAACTGCAATAAAATCTTTGTCCCAGATTTTCGCTTGGCTGACCATGTTTACCAGGAGTTTGCCTGGAGAGAGTTCCGGGGGTCAACGCCCCCGCGGCCCGGTCTGTGACCAGGCCTCCTGGTGGATCAGAGCCTGATCAACCAGGCTGTTGCTGCTGGCTGTACGCAAACCAACGTACGAGCCACAGCCCGGCTGGTCAGGTACCGACTTTAGGTGCTTGTCCAGTGCCAGTTTGAAGACTGCCAGGGGTCTGTTGGTAATCCCCCTTATGTATGCTGGGAGGCAGTTGAACAGTCTCGGGCCCCTGACACTTATTACATGGTCTCTTAACGTGCTAGTGACACCCCTGCTTTTCATTGGGGGGATGTTGCATCGTCTGCCAAGTCTTTTGCTTTCGTAGTGAGTGATTTTCGTGTGCAAGTTCGGTACTAGTCCCTCTAGGATTTTCCAGGTGCATATAATCATGCATCTCTCCCGCCTGCGTTCCAGGGAATACAGGTTTAGGAGCCTCAAGCGCCCCCAGTAATTGAGGTGTTTTATCTCCGTTATGCGCGCCGTGAAGGTTCTCTGTACATTTTCTAGGTCAACAATTTCACCTGCCTTGAAAGGTGCTGTTAGTGTGCAGCAATATTCCAGCCTAGATAGAACAAGTGACCTGAAGAGTGTCGTCATGGGCTTGGCCTCCCTAGTTTTGAAGGTTCTCATTATCCATCCTGTCATTTTTCTAGCAGATGCGATTGATACAATGTTATGGTCCTTGAAGGTGAGATCCTCCGACATGATCACTCCCAGGTCTTTGACGTTGGTGTTTCGCTCTATTTTGTGGCCAGAATTTGTTTTGTACTCTGATGAAGATTTAATTTCCTCGTGTTTACCATATCTGAGTAATTGAAATTTCTCATCGTTGAACTTCATATTGTTTTCTGCAGCCCACTGAAAGATTTGGTTGATGTCCGCCTGGAGCCTTGCAGTGTCTGCAATGGAAAACACTGTCATGCAGATTCGGGTGTCATCTGCAAAGGAAGACACGGTGCTGTGGCTGACATCCTTGTCTATGTCGGATATGAGGATGAGGAACAAGATGGGAGCGAGTACTGTGCCTTGTGGAACAGAGCTTTTCACCGTAGCTGCCTCGGACTTTACTCTGTTGACGACTACTCTCTGTGTTCTGTTAGTGAGGAAATTATAGATCCATCGACCGACTTTTCCTGTTATTCCTTTAGCACGCATTTTGTGCGCTATTACGCCATGGTCACACTTGTCGAAGGCTTTTGCAAAGTCTGTATATATTACATCTGCATTCTTTTTGTCTTCTAGTGCATCTAGGACCTTGTCGTAGTGATCCAATAGTTGAGACAGACAGGAGCGACCTGTTCTAAACCCATGTTGCCCTGGGTTGTGTAACTGATGGGTTTCTAGATGGGTGGTGATCTTGCTTCTTAGGACCCTTTCAAAGATTTTTATGATATGGGATGTTAGTGCTATCGGTCTATAGTTCTTTGCTGTTGCTTTACTGCCCCCTTTGTGGAGTGGGGCTATGTCTGTTGTTTTTAGTAACTGTGGGACGACCCCCGTGTCCATGCTCCCTCTCCATAGGATGGAAAAGGCTCGTGATAGGGGCTTCTTGCAGTTCTTGATGAACACGGAGTTCCACGAGTCTGGCCCTGGGGCAGAGTGCATGGGCATGTCATTTATCGCCTGTTCGAAGTCATTTGGCGTCAGGATAACATCGGATAGGATTGTGTTAACCAAATTCTGTGGCTCTCTCATAAAAAATTCATTTTGATCTTCGACTCTCAGTCTGGTTAGCGGCTTGCTAAAAACTGAGTCATAGTGAGACTTGAGTAGCTCACTCATTTCCTTGCTGTCATCTGTGTAGGACCCATCTTGTTTAAGTAGGGGCCCAATACTGGACGTTGTTCTCGACTTTGATTTGGCATAGGAGAAGAAATACTTTGGGTTTCTTTCGATTTCATTTATGGCTTTTAGTTCTTCCCGCGATTCCTGACTCCTATAAGATTCCTTTAGCTTAAGTTCGATGCTTGCTATTTCTCTGACCAGTGTCTCCCTACGCATTTCAGATATATTGACCTCTTTTAGCCGCTCTGTTATTCTTTTCCGTCGCCTGTAAAGGGAGCGCCTGTCTCTTTCTATTTTACATCTACTCCTCCTTTTTCTTAGAGGAATAAGCCTTGTGCATACATCGAGTGCCACCAAGTTAATCTGTTCTAGGCATAAGTTGGGGTCTGTGTTGCTTAGTATATCTTCCCAGCTTATATCGGTTAGGACTTGGTTTACTTGGTCCCACTTTATGTTTTTGTTATTGAAGTTGAATTTGGTGAATGCTCCCTCGTGACTAATCTCATTATGTCGGTCTTGGGCTCCGCGCATATATGTCTGAACCTCAATTATGTTGTGATCTGAGTATATCGTTTTTGATATGGTGACATTTCTTATCAGATCATCATTGTTAGTGAAGATGAGGTCTAGTGTATTCTCCAGTCTAGTAGGCTCTATTATTTGCTGGTTTAAATTGAATTTTGTGCAGAGATTTAAAAGCTCGTGTGAGTGTGAGTTTTCATCAGAGCTGCCTCCTGGTGTTATTACTGCAACAATATTATTTGCTATATTCCTCCATTTTAGGTGCCTTAAGTTGAAATCCCCCAGGAGCAAGATGTTGGGTGCATGAGCTGGAAGATTTTCCAGACAGTGGTCAATTTTTAACAGCTGTTCCTGGAATTGCTGGGATGTTGCATCTGGAGGCTTGTAGACTACCACAATGACTAGGTTTTGGTTCTCGACCTTCACTGCTAAAACTTCCACTACATCATTTGAGGCATTAAGCAGTTCTGTGCAAACAAGTGACTCTGCAATGTACAGGCCAACCCCTCCCTTTTGCCTGTTCACTCTGTCACATCTGTATAGGTTGTAACCTGGGATACATATTTCGTTGTCCAAGTGATCCTTTATGTGGGTCTCAGTGAAAGCCGCGAACATTGCCTTTGCCTCTGCAGGCAGTCCACGGATGAAAGGTATTTTGTTGTTTGTTGCTGGCTTTTCACCCTGTATATTTGCAAAGAAGAATGTCATCGGACTGGTGGTATTGTTGGTACTGGGGGGGGGGGACTGAAAAATTACCTGGTTGGGCTAAATTGGGATGTCCTGACTATGGGTCAGGTAGGTGATCTTGGTTGCCAATATGACGTTTTTCAGAGCATAGTTCTAGCTGCCCAGACAACTTTTGTTCCGAGTAGGGAAATTAGATCTAACAAAAATGATCCCAAATGGATGAACAATTAATTAAAACATCTCATTGGTCAAAAGAGAGGCATATATAGGCGTATCAAAAGAGGGGATGGGCAGTTAAGAAATCAATATATTCAATTAAAGAGATAAATAAAGAAAGGAATAAGAAAAGCAAAAAGGGATTATGAGGCAAAGGTCGCAAGGGATTCAAAGACTAACCCAAAAGGGTTCTTTCAGGTATACAGAAGTAAGATTAGGAACAAGACTGGCCCACTTAAGAGTAACTCTGGTCAGATCACTGACAGTGATAAGGATATGTGTGAAATTCTCAATGCCTACTTCCTCTCAGTTTTCACCCAGGAAAATACTAGCGATATTCCTGAAATAATAGATTATGTTGAACAGGATGATGATAAACTATGCACGATTGCGGTAACTAGTTTACCTGGAGTTTACCTGGAGAGAGTTCCGGGGGTCAACGCCCCCGCGGCCCGGTCTGTGACCAGGCCATGGTCCTCAGACAAATAGAGAAACTAAAACCTAACAAATCCCCAGGTCCTGATGAACTGTTTGCAAGGGTGTTAAAGGAATGTAAAGAGGAACTTAACATACCTTTGGCTAATTTTTTTAACATATCACTACAAACTGGCATAGTGCCTGATAAGTGGAAAATGGCAAATGTAATACCTATTTACAAGGCAGGTGACAGGTCCTTGGCTTTGAACTATAGACCAATAAGCCTTACCTATATAGTGGGAAAATTTATGGAATCAATAATTGCCGAAGCAATTCGTAGCCATCTTGATAGGCACAGATTGATTAATGAATCTCAACACGGTTTTACAAAGGGGCGTTCCTGTCTTACGAATTTACTAACTTTTTTCACTAAGGTGTTTGAGGAGGTAGATCATGGTAAAGAATATGATATTGTGTATATGGACTTCAGTAAGGCTTTCGATGGAGTTCCACACCAGTGGCTATTGAGGAAACTTAAGGCACATGGAATAGGACGAGAATTTTTTTCCTGGGTAGAGGTATGGCTGACAAATAGGCAGCAGAGACTTTGCATAAATGGGGAGAAATCAGAATGGGGGCACGTCACAAGCGGTGTTCCTCAGGGATCAGTGTTGGGCCCGTTGTTGTTCACAACCATTCATCACAATAAACTACATAGATGAGGGAATAAATAGCGACATAAGCAAATTTGCTGATGACACCAAAATATGCCGTCCAATTCATTCTAATGAGGACACTAGAGCACCCCAGGATGATTTGAATAGACTGATGCAATGGTCGAAGTGGCAGATGCAGTTTAATATTGACAAATGCAAAGTTCTAAATGTTGGACAGGTAAATAACGATGCCACATATAAACTAAATAATGTAGATCTTAATACTACTGATTGTGAAAAGGATTTAGTTCTGATTAGTAGTAATCTAAAACCAAGACAACAGTGCATGAGTGTCCACAATAAAGCTAACAGAATTCTTGGCTTCATATCTAGAAGTATAAATAATAGAAGTCCTCAGGTTGTTCTTCAACTCTATATATCCTTGGTTAGGCCTCATTTAGATTATGCTGCTCAGTTCTGGTCACCGTATTACAGAATGGATATAAATGCTCTGGAAAACGTACAGAGGAGGATAACAAAGATGATCCCATGTATCAGAAATCTTCCCTATGAGGATAGACTGAGGGCCCTGAATCTGCACTCTCTCAAAAGGCGTAGAATTAGGGGGGATGTGATAGAGGTGTATAAATGGAAAACAGGAATAAATAAAGGGGATGTAAATAGCGTGCTGAAAATTTCCAGCCAAGACAGGACTCGCAGCAATGGTTTTAAGTTGGAAAAATTCAGGAAGGATATAGGAAAGCACTGGTTTGGTAATAGAGTTGAGGATGAGTGGAACAAACTCCCGAGTACAGTTATTGAGGCTAAAATGTTGTGTAGTTTTAAAAATAGGTTAGATAAATATATGAGTGGGCGTGGGTGGGTGTGAGTTGGACCTGACTAGCTTGTGCTGCTGGGTCTGGTGCCGTGCTCCTTCCTTGAGTGGAGGTGGCCAGACTGGGTGGGCCATTGGGCTAATCGTAGATCCGTGTGTGACTTGAAAAAGCCCACTGTGTGGGTGAAACCTTGTCAATAAAGGATCACATTATACTGCATTTGTGTTTATATTTCCATTGTGTCGGTATTTTATACCATTTATTTCCATCACTTCTTGAGTGGTGACGTGTACTTAGCTCAGTGGTGACGTGTACTTAGCTCTGTGAAGACCTGTTTGTGTGCTCTTGAGCGGTGACCTGTACTTTTGAGTGCTGACCTATACTTAACTCTGTGAAGAAGTGTCTTGTTTGCTCCCGTGGACTGAACCAAGATGCCCTCCATCGAGCAACTTTACCAGCAACTTAAGGAAGAATTGAAGGCAGCGAAGATGGAGATACGGCGATTGACCGAGGAAAACAAGAGGATTCGTAGTAGTCCTCCTGTTTCGAGTCCTCAGGTCAAGAAGGGATCGTGGTCAGTGGCTGGACAGCAGGGGACGACGAAGTTGACGATCAAGAAGACGAATGGAAAGCCAGAAACGATGAAGAAGAAAGAGACTGCTGTGGAAACTCCCGTGGAAACCTCCAACGCATTCTCGGTGCTACCCGACGAATGTGAGTCTACTACTGGGATCGTCACGACGAACGACAACAAGGAAGGTAAGAATATTGTTGTTGTTGGGGATAGCCAGGTTAGATACATGGATAGGGCATTCTGCTTGAAGGACAGGAGTAGGAGACAAAGGGTATGCTTTCCTGGGGCTGGGATGGAAGACATTGTTAGCCGGCTTGACAACGTCATGAACGGTAATGGGATCAATCCTATTATTTGCCTCAGTGCTGGAGGCAATGATGTAGGCAAGCGTAGAAGTGAGGATTTAGTTAGAAAGTTCAGGACAGCTATAGACATGATTAGGAAGAAGGGGGGGCGCCCTGTTATATGTGGCATTTTGCCAAGAAGAGGTGTTGGTAATGAATGGTTGTCCAGAGCAATTGGTATTAATTGTTGGCTGGATAAACACTGTAAGGATAATGCAGTACCATTCATTGACAACTGGGACAACTTCTATGGCCGAAATGACATGTATGCCAGGGATGGGGTTCACTTATCCAGGGCAGGTGTGGGTTTTCTTGCTAACTCAGTTGAGGGGGTTGTTAGGACTTTAAACTAGGATTAGTTAGAGGTATGGGTTTAGAAATGATTAATAATGAGTATGGATATATCGACTTATGCTCTGATATTAAGAATCTTAATAGTAACTGTCATGGAGTAACTCTGGGTAATGATAATTTCAGAAATTGTGTAAAAACAAAGATGAATAGGAAAAATGTGCAGAAGAAAAAACATATGATGGTATTTTATGCTAACAGTCGAAGTGCAAGAAATAAAATTAATGAACTACGTTTCGTAGCATGTGCTGGGAACTTTGGTATCATTGCATTAACTGAAACGTGGTATGATTTAAAGAGTCGGGATATGACTGCTGAGTGTAATATTCAGGGATTTAAGTTATTCAATGTGGATAGATGTAATGGGAAGTGGGGAGGAGTTGCATTGTATGTTCGAGAAAATATTAATTGCTGCATAAAAACAGGTATAAAAATAGATGGAGCAGTAACAGAGTCTGTTTGGGTAGAGTTCGTGGAGGGTCAAGAAAAACTAATTCTAGGTGTAATATACCGACCTCCAGGCTTGGATCACGATAGAGGGAGACTTCTTTGGGACGAAATTGTTAGGGCTTCTGGACACAGTAACGTAGTCATAGTAGGGGACTTTAACTTTAGCCAAATTGACTGGAATTCTTTGACAGGTAATCTAGAGTCCAGTGACTTCATGGAAACAGTTCAGGACTGTTTTCTGAAACAGAGTGTAACTGAACCTACCAGGGGTAATAATTTGCTAGACCTAGTCTTGTCAAATAAGGAAACACTCGTGAATAATCTGGAGATCACTGAAGAGCTTGGCGCAAGTGATCACAAATCCATCACCTTTAGCATTAATTGGGAATGCAAGAATAATGATAATACATCATGATATTACATCGTCTTCAAGTATCTTCTGCTTCTATCAACTTTTCTGTACTTGACTGAAGAAGCCTACTGTGTAGGCGAAACGTTTCATAATAAAGATACCTAACTGTTGCATATGTGTCTTACCTAACAACCTGTCGGTATTTTATACCATTTTAATGTTCAATCTGTCAGACACTGCAACACAAGGGTATCTTGGTACAGACCTGCAATCAACTTCGACAACTTCCACTAGTGAGAGCGGCTGGATTTGAGAGGGACCTGACCTCTCAGCATCTGAGTTCTTACCTCTCCTAGTGGCCTACGTCTCACCTCTTGGCGCTATAAAAGCTCCATCCTGTCACTTCATCTCCATATTGTTTCATACTATGGAACAATGCTCTTCTCCAGACTGATATCTCCCCTCATTCTACGCCTCTCCAGAGAGTGGAGATTTAAGGCTTTAAGTCTTCATACGGGAGGTTCCTTACACAGTAAATCATTTTAGTCATTCTTCTCTGTATGTTCTCTATTGAGTCTATGTCCATCCTGTAGTAAGGGGACCAAAACTGAGCAGCATAATCTAAATGAGGCCTCACTAGTGATGTATAGAGCTGTAAAATAACTTTTGGACTTCTGTTACTTATACTTCTTGAGATAAATCCAAGTAATCTGTTGGCCTTGTTGCGCACACTGAGGCACTGCTGTCTTGGCTTTAGATTTCTGCTTACCATGACTCCCAAGTCTTTTTCACATTCTGTATGACCAAGCTCTACTTCACCTAGATTATAGCTTCGAGGGTTATTTTCATTACCAAGGGCAAGTACCTTACACTTGATAAATTAGACACATGTGCAACTCTTGGGTATCTTTATTGAGGAAACGTTTCGCCACACAGTGGCTTCATCAGTCCATACATAGGAGAAACTTGAAGAACAGGAGGAGAATGAGGTAATCAGTCCCTCAACCTTGAGTCGATGTGTTCAGTCCATCAATCTTGAGTAGAATACGGCATATGAGCGGAGAAGCAGCTTATAAACCGTATGGCAGGAGAGGTGCAGCAGTCATAGGTGGTGTTACATTTGTTCAATGTGGAAGTAGGTTGTGCCCAAGAATTAGGCAAGCGAAGAATTCCTAAGTATTAAGATCCCAAGAAGTTGCAGTGTCTGACAGGTTTGTAGATGAATGGTTCAGAGAACCTTACACTTATCCAGATTGATCCCTGTGGAACGCCACTTGTTACAGATCCCCACTCGGATTTAACCCCATTTATGGACACTCTCTGCTTCCTGTCTGTGAGCCATGACTCGATCCACGAGAGCACTTTTTCCCCAATGCCATGAGCTGCCACTTTCTTTAACAGTCTATGGTGCGGAACTCTATCAAAAGCCTTACTAAAATCTAAGTAAATAATATCAAATTATTTATCGTGGTCAACAGCCTCAAAAGCTTTACTGAAGAAAGTTAATAAATTAGTTAGACAAGACCGGCCTCTTGTGAATCCATGCTGAGTATCATTAATCAAGCTATGCTTATCGAGATGGCTTCTTATAATCTCAGCTATAATTGACTCTAGTAATTTACCTACAATTGAGGTCAGGCTTATTGGGCGGTAATTTGATGGTAATGACTTGTCCCCTGTTTTAAAAATAGGAATTACATTAGCCATCTTCCACATATCAGACACTACACCTGTTTGAAGAGATAAATTAAAAATATTAGTTAATGGTTCACAGAGTTCCATTTTGCATTCCTTAAGAACCCTTGAAAAACCTCATCAGGACCCGGCGACTTATTTTGCTTCAGTCTGTCTATCTGCTTCACAACCATTTCACTAGTGACTGTGATGTTGCATAATTTATCTTCTTCTAGCCCACTATAAAAATTAATTACTGGAATATTGTTAGTGTCTTCCTGTGTAAAAACTGAGAGAAAATAATTATTTAAAATCGAGCACATTTCATTCTCTTTGTCAGTAAGATGCCCATAGTTATTTTTAAGGGGACCTATCTTATCTCTAGCTTTTGTTCTATAGACCTGGAAAAAACTTTTTGGGTTAGTTTTAGAATCCCTAGCAACTTTAATTTCATAGTCCCTTTTAGCTTTTCTTATCCCCTTTTTAATGTCCCTCTTAATGTCAATATACTGATTCATAAGATAACCCTCACCTCTTTTGATACGCCTATAAATTCCTTTCTTATGCCCTAGTAGATATTTGAGCATATTATTCATCCATTTTGGGTCATCTCTATTTGGTCTAATTTCTTTATATGGGATAAACGTTCTTTGAGCAGCATGTATAGTGTTCAGAAAACTGTCATATTGATAGCTCTCTTCGTTACCCCAGTCAACAGATGATAAGTGTTCTCTAAGCCCATCGTAATCTGCTAAGCGAAAATCTGGGACTGTTACTGAGTTATCCCTACTATCATACTTCCATTCAATGCTAAATGTAATTGATTTGTGATCGCTAGCACCCAGTTCCTCTGAAATTTCTAAATTATTAATAAGGGATTCATTGTTTACCAGAACTAAGTCAAATAGGTTATTTCCCCTTGTAGGTTCTGTCACAAACTGCTTCAAAAAACAATCCTGAACTACTTCTAAGAAGTCGTATGATTCTAAATTCCCAGTCAAGAAATTCCAATCAATATGACTAAAGTTAAAGTCTCCTAGAATTACTACATTATCGTGCCTTGTGGCCTTAACAATTTCCTCCCATAGTAGTCTCCCTTGGTCCCTATCTAAGTTTTGGGGACGGTATATCACGCCTAAAATCAGTTTTTCATGCCCCTCTGAAAATTCTATCCAAACAGACTCTGTATGTGTTACTTCAGACTTAATACCCGTTTTTATGCAACAGTTCAAGCGATCTCGGACATACAATGCCACCCCACCCCCCTTCCCGATACTTCTATCTACTTGGAACAATTTAAAACCCTGAATGTGACATTCCGCAGGCATGTCCCGACTTTTTTAATTAAACCACGTCTCAGTTAAGGCAAATACATCAATGTTACCTGCACTAGCAACTAATCTCAACTCGTCCATCTTATTCCTAGCACTACGGCTATTAGCATAATAAACATTGAAAGACTCTCCTTTCTCTTTACCTTTCCTGCTCATTTCTGTTTTTCTACTAAACCTATTACTGTCCTTATCACCCAGTGTCACTGGCTTTTCAATATCTACCTCGTTCTGCTTATTACTAGTTCCCCTACAACTCATAATATTACTACACTGGGACTTCACTGTTTTCCTGCCAAAACCCATACCACTAATTATTCCTAGTTTAAAGTCCTAACAGCGCCCTCCACTGCAGTTGCCAGTGCTCCCACCCCAGACCTAGATAAGTGAACCCCATCCCTGGCATACATGTCATTTCTGCCATAGAAGAGGTCCCAGTTGTCAATGAATGTTACCGCATTTTCCTTACAGTATTTGTCCAGCCAGCAATTGACACCAATTGCCCTGGACAACCATTCATTTCCAACTCCTCTCCTTGGCAAAATACCACATATGACAGGGTTCCCACCCTTCCTCCTAATTATTTCTATTGCTGACCTATACCTGCTAATCAGGTCTTCACTCTACATCTGCCAACATCGTTGCCTCCTGCACTGAGACAGATAATATGATTGCTCCCATTACCTCTCATGATGTCATCCAGACGGCTAACAATATCCTCCATCCCAGCCCCAGGAAAGCAAACTCTCTGTCTCCTACTCCTGTCCTTCAAGCAAAACGCCCTATCCACATACCTAACTTGGCTATCCCCAACAACAACAATATTCTTACCTTCCTTGTTGTCGTTCGTCGTGACGTTCCCAGTAGTCGACTCACATTCGTCGAGTAGCACTGAGAATGTATTAGATGTTTCCACAACAGTTTCCACGGCAGTCTCTTTCTTCTTCATCGTTTCTACCTTTCCATTCGTCTTCTTGATCGTCAACTTCGTTCCCTGCTGTCCAGCCACTGACCAGTTTCCTTTCTTGACCTGAGGACTCAAAACAGGAGGACTACTACGAATCTTCTTGTTTTCCTCGGTCAGTCGCTGAATCTCTATCTTTGCCATCCTCAATTCTTCCGTAAGCTGTTGGTAAAGTTGCTCGATGGAGGGCATCTTGCTTCAATTCGTAGAGAGCGCGCAAACAGGTCTTCACAGAGCTAAGTACACGTCCATTCTGTAATATGGAGACCAGAATTGAGGTGCATAATCTAGGTGAGGCCTTACTAATGATGTATAAAGCTGCAGTATGACCTCTGGACTTCTGTTGCTTACACTTCTTGATATAAATCCCAGTAATCTATTTGCCTTATTACGTACGCTTAGGCATTGCTGTCTTGGTTTAAGGTTGCTGCTCACCATAACCCCCAAGTCCTTTTCGCAATCTGTATGCTAAGTTCTATATCATTTAACTTATAAGTGCTATGGTTATGGACGCTCCCGAGCTTCAGAACCTTGCATTTATCTACATTGAACTGCATCTGCCACTTTTCTGACCAAGAATAGAGTTTGTTTAAATCCTTCTGAAGCTACCTAACATCTACGTTTGAATCAATTATCCTACCTATCTTTGTATCATCGGCGAATTTGCTCATATCACTAGTAATTCCCTCATCAAGATCATTGATATAAACAACAACGGGCCCAAGACTGATCTCTGTGGAACGCCACTTGTTACAGATCCCCACTCGGATTTAACTCCATTTATGGACACTCTCTGCTTCCTGTCTGTGAGCCATGACTCGATCCACGAGAGCACTTTTCCCCCAATGCCATGAGCTGCCACTTTCTTTAACAGTCTTTGGTGCGGAACTCTATCAAAAGCCTTACTAAAATCTAAGTAAATAATATCAAATTCTTTTTCGTGGTCAAAAGCCTCAAAAGCTTTACTGAAGAAAGTTAATAAATTAGTTAGACAAGACCGGCCTCTTGTGAATCCATGCTGAGTATCATTAATCAAGCTATGCTTATCGAGATGGCTTCTTATAATCTCAGTTATAAATGACTCTAGTAATTTGCCTACAATTGAGGTCAGGCTTATTGGGCGGTAATTTGACGATAACGACTTGTCCCCTGTTTTAAAAATAGGAATTACATTAGCCATCTTCCACATATCAGACACTACACCTATTTGAAGAGATAAATTAAAAATATTAGTTAATAGTTCACAGAGTTCCATTTTGCATTCCTTAAGAACCCTTGAAAAAACCTCATCAGGACCCGGCGACTTATTTTGCTTCAGTCTGTCTATCTGCTTCACAACCATTTCACTAGTGACTGTGATGTTACATAATTTATCTTCTTCTAGCCCACTATAAAAATTAATTACTGGAATATTGTTAGTGTCTTCCTGTTTAAAAACCGAGAGAAAATAATTATTTAAAATCGAGCACATTTCATTCTCTTTGTCAGTAAGATGCCCATAGTTATTTTTGAGGGGACCTATCTTATCTCTAACTTTTGTTCTATAGACCTGGAAAAAACTTTTTGGGTTAGTTTTAGAATCCCTAGCAACTTTAATTTCATAGTCCCTTTTAGCTTTTCTTATCCCCTTTTTAATGTCCCTCTTAATGTCAATATACTGATTCATAAGATGACCCTCACCTCTTCTGATACGCCTATAAATTCCTTTCTTATGCCCTAGTAGATATTTCAGCCTATTATTCATCCATTTTGGGTCATTTCTATTTGATCTAATTTCTTTATATGGGATAAAAGTTCTTTGAGCAGCATGTATAGTGTTCAGAAAACTGTCATATTGACAGCTCTCTTCGTTACCCCAGTCAACGGATGATAAGTGTTCTCTAAGCCCATCATAATCTGCTAAGCGAAAATCTGGAACTGTTACTGAATTGTCCCTACTATCATACTTCCATTCTATGCTAAAGGTAATTGATTTGTGATCGCTTGTGCCAAGCTCCTCATTAATTTCTAAATTATTAACAAGGGTTTCCTTGTTCTTCAGAACCAAATCAAGTAGGTTATTTCCCCTTGTAGGTTCTGTCACAAACTGGTTCAAAAAACAATCCTGAACTACTTCTAAGAAGTCATTTGATTCTAAATTTCCAGTCAAGAAATTCCAATCAATGTGACTATAGTTAAAGTCCCTTAGAATTACTACATTATCGTGCCTTGTGGCCTTAACAATTTCCTCCCACAGTAATTTCCCTTGGTCCCTATCTAAGTTTGGGGGACGGTATATAACTCCTAGAATCAATTTTTTATGCCACTCTGAAAATTCTATCCAGACAGACTCTGTATGTGTTGCCTCAGATTTAATACCCATTTTTATGCAACAGTTCAAGTGATCTCGGACATACAGTGCCACCCCACACCCCTTACCGATATTTCTGTCTACTTGGAACAATTTAAAACCCTGAATGTGACATTCCGAAGGCATGTCCCGACTTTTGTAATTAAACCATGTCTCAGTGATTGCAAATACATCAATGTTACCTGCACTAGCAACTAATCTCAACTCATCCATCTTATTCCTAGCACTACAGCAATTAGCATAATATAATTTCAATGACCCTCCTTTCTCTTTACCCTTCCTGCTCATATCTGTTTTTTCACTAAACCTATTACTGTCCTTGTCGCCTAGTGCCATTGGCTTTCCAATATCCACCTTATTCTGCCTATTACTAGTTCCCCTAGAGCTCATAGTATTACTACACTGGGACTTCACTGTATTCACGCCAAAACCCATACCACTATCCATTCCTAGTTTAAAGACCTAACAGCTCCCTCCACTGCCGTTACCAGTGCTCCCACCCCACACCTAGATAAGTGAACCCCATCCCTGGCATATATGTCATTTCTGTCATAAAAGAGGTCCCAGTTGTCAATGAATGTTACCGCATTTTCCTTACAGTATTTGTCCAGCCAGCAATTGACACCAATTGCCCTGGACAACCATTCGTTTCCAACTCCTCTCCTTGGCAAAATACCACATACGATAGGGTTCCCACCCTTCTTCCTAATTATCTCTATTGCTGACCTATATCTGCTAATCAGTTCCTCACTCCTACGTCTGCCAACATCGTTGCCTCCTGCACTGAGGCAGATAATAGGATTGCTCCCATTACCTTTCATGATGTCGTCCAGACGGCTAACAATATCCCCCATCCCAACCCCAGGAAAACATACCCTCTGCCTCTTCTTCCTGTCCCTTAGACAAAAGGCCCTATCCATAAACTTAACCTGTCTGTCTCCAACTAAAACAATGTTCTTACCTTCATTTGTAGAATTTGTCGTGACGTTCTTGATGGTCTTCACTGGGGTATCAAGGGATGTCTCACTCACGTCTGCCAATGCTCCCTTGGTGCTCGTTGTGACGTTCCCAGTAGACAATCCACATTCGTCTGGTAACACCGAAAATGGGTTGGAAGTCTCCACAGCAATCTTCTGGATCTTCGTTGTTTCCGCCACTCCAGCAGACTTCTTGATTTTCAGCTTTGTTCCATGTTGGCCGGCCACTGACCAAGTTCCTCTCTTGACCTGAGGACTCACAACAGGAGGATTACTTCGAATCCTCTTGTTTTCCTCCGTCAGTCGCCTTATCTCAAGCTTAGCAACCCTAAGCTCCTCTTTCAGCTGCTGGTACTGTTGCTCAAGAGAGGACATCTTGTGCAGATTCACGGAGAACACACTGGACAGAACTTCACAGAGCTAAGTACATGTCATCACTGAGCTAAGTACACGTCACTACTGTAATTAGTCCATCAATATATATCTCTCTCCTCTGTTTTCCATTTATATACCTCAATCATATCCCCCTTAATTCTACGACTTTCTAGAGTGCAGATTCAGGGCCCTCAGTCTATCCTCATAGGGAAAATATCTAATACATAGGATCAACTTTGTCATCCTCCTTTGTACATTTTCCAGTGCATTTATATATATTCTGTAATATGGTGACCAGAACTGAGCAGCATAGTCTAAATGAGGCCTAACCAAAGATATATAGAGTTGAAGAGCAACCTGAGGACTTCTATTATTTATACCTCTTGCTATGAAGTCTTGGTTTCACAATACTGCTAACCAGAACTATTAAATCCCTTTCGCAATCCGTAACGTTAAGATCTACATTATTTAGTTTATATGTGGCATGGTTATTTTCCTGTCCAACATTTAGAACTTTGTATTTGTCTATATTAAACTGCATCTGCCACTTCTCCGACCATTGCATCAGTCTATCCTGGAGTGCTCTAATGTCCTCATTAGAATGAATTGGACGGCCTATTTTGATGTCATCAGCGAATTTGCTTATGTCGCTATTTATTCCCTCATCTATGTCGTTTATGTAGATTGTGATCAACAAGGGGCCCAATACTGACCCGTGAGGAACACCGCTTGTGACGTGCCCCCATTCTGATTTCTCGCCATTTATGCAAACTCTCTGCTGTCTATTTGTCAGCCATGCCTCTACCCAGGAAAAAAATTATCCTCCTATTCCGTGTGTCTTAAGTTTTCTCAACAGCCTCTCATGTGGAACTCTATCGAAAGCCTTACTGAAGTCCATATACACAATATCATATTCATTACCATGATCTACCTCCTTAAATACCTTAGTGAAGAAAGTTAGTAAATTCGTAAGACAGGAACGCCCCTTTGTAAAACCGTGTTGAGATTCATTAATCAATCTGTGTCTGTCAAGATGGCTACGAATTGCTTCGGCAATTATTAATTAAATAAATTTACCAACTATGGAAGTAAGGCTTATTGATCTATAATGCGAAGCTAAGGACCTGTCACCTGCCTTGTAAATAGGTATTACATATGCCAATTTCCAGTTTGTAGTGATATATTGAAAAGATTAGCCAAAGGTATGCTAAGTTCCTCTTTACATTACTTTAAAACCCTTGCAAATAGTTCATCAGGTCCTGGGGATTTGTTAGGTTTTAATTTCTCTATTTGTCTGAGGACCATGTCACTAGTTACCCTAATCGTGCATAGTTTATTATCGTCCTGGTCTTTATAATTTATTATTTCTGGAATCTTGCTAGTATCTTCCTGAGTAAAAACTGAGAGGAAGTAAGAAGTGAAAATTTCACACATATCCTTATCACTGTCAGTAATCTGACCAGAGTTACTCTTAAGTGGGGCTATCTTGTCCCTAATCTTACTTCTGTAAACCTAAAAGAACTTTTTTTAGTTAATCTTCGAATCCCTTGCGATTTATTTCCTTTTTTCTTTTATAAATAATAATAAGAAAGAAATCCTGTCATCAGAGAGTCTTCATTCCGTGATAACTCTCCTTCCAGGCTCCTCTTTGTTACCACATCCTGTTCTGACTCGGCTTTGTTATTGGAGCATTCTCTAGACTATTCCCATGGCCCTGTACCTTCTGCTGGCGACGCTTCATCACCTGCTCCAGGTATGTTAGTGCCACTGCCTCTTGCACGCCTCTATGTGTCCAGCTTCCCTGAATACCGTCCGACAGTGTTCAGATCGCCCACCTCGGGTCGGGCCGCCCGAGGTACTACGCCTAAACTTTCCAGACCATTTACTGACGATGGTTCTTCAATGTCTACTCATTATACCCAAAAAGACCTACGAGACACCCTCTTCCTTTACGCACCATATTTACAAGTTCACAGTGGACTAAATTCTTTTCCTTACAACCGACATCTCCAACTGATTATCTTTCTGACCATAGTATTGGTAAAACTTTTTTACGACACATTGGCCAAAATATATCCTTTCATGCTCTTCGAAGCGGTGCACACATTGTTACAGTTCAGAATGCTGAACAAGCGCAGGCTCTTTCCCATATTACTTCCATTGATAACATTCCAGTCACAGTTCACAAGGACGCTACTCTCAATTCTTGCAGTGGTATGGTGGTTTTACCACGTACCATTGTACAGAGTGATTTTCTGCCTTGCGGTGATGATATCTTGGAACAATTACCCCTTCAGGACCTTCCGATTCTCAAAATGGATATACATGTTCTGCCCGCTAGTGGACGGAGGCACTTTCCCAGTAACATCGTCCACTCAACCTTTGACCGCCGTGAACTCACGTCCTCCATTTACATTGCGGGCCATCGCTTAGAGGTCCACAAAGTGGTCCCTACTCCCCATCAGTGTCGAAATTGCTGGCGCTTTGGACACCCCGCTAAATACCACAGATCGGAGGCAGAATGCGCGGTCTGCAGTGCTGTAGATCATAATGATACATCTTGCAGTCTTTCTCCCCACTTGTCTCAATTGCAATCGTAATGAATGTGAAATCCGTTGTCTTAGGGAGAGCGAAGGCCTTGTGCTATGGCTGTCTCTCGGCTCTGCCTGCAGGGGAATTTTCCTTGTATCCCTTATTTGCGAGTAGCTAGGAGACCTCCAACCTTGGCGATCCCCCCGCCTACCAGCTCCTCCGATGTTGTGTCTTCTGGGGTCACCCCTGTCTCTAATCGTTTTGTAGTTTTACCCTCTGAAACCCCCCACCTCCTAACCTACTTCTACCTCTGCTTCTTCTCGCCTGCTAGTTTCTCAGGCTGCAAGACCTTGCATGCCTGCATCTTCTTCCCGCCTATCACCTGCGAAGCTGAACCTGTTTCGTAAACCCAAGTCTCTTCGCATTCCTCCAGTACTTACAATTCTCAACAGTTTTCCTTTCCGGCCTCAGTGTCTCGTTCTAATCCCCTTTCTAACTCCCACACAGAGGTGGAGGTTCACCCCCTCATGTAGTCCCATCTTCTCCTGTTACCCCCAGTCTTCTTCTCCGGTTCCCTTCCAACCTCCATCCTCTCCTGTTCCACTACTGGACTTTTCTGCCCCCACCAGCGCATCTCTCCAGGTTCAAACTCCCCTCCCCTCTCAGACCTCTTTGGTTTCCTCCATAGTCTCCCCGATCTCTACTTTCTCTACCTCACCTGTCTCTGAAATCATGGGGTCGGCATCTTCCTTATCCACTGAAACACTTGACGCTATATTCAACTATAATGCAGAGACAAAACCCTTCATGGACACTGAGGCACCTCCTTCTACCCATTCTTATTTTTCGTGACCCTCGCAGCAATCTTTTCCTTCACAGCATTCTGATTCCTCCATGCTTATATGCCTACCGTTGCCTCCACACATTGACTTCACTGACCCTAATAGCCCATAGATTTTATCGCTTCTTATTGTTGACATACCTGTCTTTGTAAATTTACTATGGAATATTCGTGGCCTCAGGGGTAATCGGGGAGAGCTCCAGGTGTTGCTTTCCTAGTTTTCCCCAGTATGTGTTGGGTTACAAGACCCCAAAATTCGTTCAGCTGTTATTTGCCCCGTTTCGGGCTATGTGCTGTTGCGTTCTTCTGATCCCTTTCCTGATGAATCATTTAATGAGAGCTCGCTTCTTGTGTGCATTGGTATCCGTTTCAACAGGTCTTTGTTCATTCTCTGCTGCATTATATTGCAGCCCGTATTTATTTGCACAGATGGTATACAGTTTGCTCTCTATATCCCTCCCCTTCCCGCGCATTCTGTATCTCGGATATTACGTTTTTGATCACTTCTCTACCCCCACCCATTTTGACTCTCGCACTCAATCTCTCTCTTGCATTGATCTTTCTATCTGCTCCTAGCCAATCACACTTGATTACGCTTGGTCTTTTCTCCCTGATTTGCACGACAGTGATCACTTTCTTATTCTTCTTACTTCTACCATGTATTCCCATCTGCCTCGTAGCCCTTGTTGGCAATTTGGACTAGTGAATTGGAACTTATACTCTCATCTTACCGCTTTTTTGTTAGGACCCTTCTTCGTCCTCTATTGATGAACTGGCGCACCAGTTTTCGACCTTAGTTTTGACTGCAGCATCATGTTCTATTCTTCAAACCTCAGGCAGGCATTCTCAGACATGCATGCCTTGGTGGTCTCCTGCGTGTGTCCATGCAGTGCGTTTGAAAAGTGCTGTGTGGGGCCGTTATCGGTGTAATCGAATCATAGATCGTCTTTTGGTTTTTAAGTGAGCAAGGGCAGTTGCTCGCCATGTCATACAAGACGCTAAATGCATTTGTTGGCAGAACTACGTGTCTACTGTTACCTCGACTTCTCCTGTGTGTGCGGTTTGGAAGTAGTGTGGCAAATATGCTCCGGACCCAGCTCCCGTTTTGCGGGTTGCTGGTGTTAGTGTTGCGGAACCTCTTGAGGTTGCCATGGAAATCAGGAACTAACTATACCACGAGCGGGGATAGAACCCGCGATCAGATACTCATAAAACTCCAGATCGACGCGTTGGTCTGGAGTTTTATGACTCTCTGATCACGGGTTCTATGGTTTGTTTGCAATCGTGTCATTACGATTTCGTGAGTCAAATCGGGAACTATCTTGTCCGTGTCTCCCAAGAGCTTCACCTCTGTTCCCCGTCTCTCGCCAGGGAGCAATCACCCTTAGATTTCTCTTCTAATAGGATGGAGCCATATAACGTACCTTTTACTCTCTTAGAGGTAGAGTCCACACTTTTCGCTTGCTGGTCATCGGCAGCTGGACCCGATGATATTCATATCCGTATGCTACAGCATCTGCATTCTACAGCCCTTACAGTCCTTTTGCGTCTTTTTAATCTTGTTTGGACGTGAGGGGTTCTCCCTCAATATTGGAAATGTGCCATTGTACTTCCGTTTTGCAAATCAGGAGCTTCGGAGATTGATACCTCTCACTATTGTCCCATTGCTGTGATCAGTGTAGTCTGCTAGATGATGGAGCGATTGGTGAATAGACGTCTGATATGGTATTTATAGATTCACAACAGTCATTCTCCTAGCCAATATGGTTTTCACAAGGGTCGCTCTACTTTGGGCCCCTTGCTCCACTTAGGTACGTATGTGCGAAATGCCTTTGCTAATAAACACTCCGTCCTAGCAGTCTTTTTGATCTCAAGAAGGCATATGACTCCACTTGGAGTTATAACATTTTACCCCAGGCCCACTCCTTAGGCCTCCGCAGTAATCTACCGACCTTCCTTGCTACTTTCTTATCTGAAAGACATTTTCGTGTCCGTGTTGGCGCCTCGCTTTCCTCAGACTTTGTTCAGGGCGAGAGAGTCCCACAAGGCTACAGAGCCACTGGTGTCACTAATTTTAGTGAGTTAGTGCAACTGATTCTCATTGACTGTTTGCTTGAGTCAGTTGGACCAGACGTTCGGATGTTTTTTGAAGACCATTCGGTGCCAACTGCACTGGAGGTGGATAGGCTTGCTGACACATCTAAGGCCAACTGCTCATTGTCAAGCGGTCCATTAATTAACGTTTCCCAGCAGTCTGATATGTAGAGAGATCATCGTTGACGGACCTCTAAGTGGATTAAGAAGGAAGCTGGAACCGAAAAACGACGTCTTCCTCAAAGTCAACTTGGAGCAAGAGACAAGAATCCTCAACCCATCACCTGTCACTACTGCCGTAAACCTGGCCACATAATGGCTACTTTCTCCAGGCTAAGTAAGCTTGCTGCTAGTAGTAAGTTGACTAGATCGCTACCATAAGCCCAAATAGCTGTGCTTCCCGCTGAAACAGATCAGCACGAAATATATGCCTGTATGGCACCCTTTTATAGTCAAAGTCAAATCTCCCTTAACGAGCATGAAAGCCCAATTAAGGTATCCACCTTTACGGATACCGGGGCTTATTACTCCCTTTTGCTAGAGGGAATACTTCCAGCTTCTGAGGAGACCTCATTAAACTCCTTAGTGTTATTAGAAGCCTATAAGGGAGCCATGTTTTATGTCCCATTGCATAAAATATTTATTAAAGCTCAGTATTACACTGGGTATTTAACCGTAGGTGTGTCTGGGGCTTGGTAACAATATTCTAAGTTCTAGATGCTGTCCGGAGCCCATTGTAACCACCGAATCCTCTTCTCCAATCCTATTTTCCAATGTCCAAAAGAATGTCTTGAAAAACGCTGACCTATCCTTGGAGGATTTAGATCTAGGACTCTACAATTTATTTTATGAACATTAAAATGGTATAAAATATCGACAGGTTGTTAGGTAAGACACATATGCAACAGTTAGGTATCTTTATTTCGAAACGTTTCGCCTACACAGTAGGCTTCTTCAGTCGAGTACAGAAAAGTTGATAGAAGCAGAAGATACTTGAAGACGATGTAATCAGTCCATCACCCTTAAAGTTTTGAGGTGGTCAGTCCCTCAGTCTGGAGAAGAGCATTGTTCCATGGAATGAAACAATATGGAGATGAAGTGACAGGATGGAGCACTTATATAGCGCCCAGAGGTGAGACGTAGGTCACTAGAAGAGGTAAGAACTCAGATGCTGGGAGGTCAGGTCCCTCTCAAATCCAGCCGTTCTCACTAGTAGAGGTTGTCGAAGTGGGTCTGTACTGTCTAGGCGAAACGTTTCGAAATAAAGATACCTAACTGTTGCATATGTGTCTTACCTAACAACCTGTAGGTATTTTATACCATTTTAATGTTCAATCTGTCAGACACTGCAACACAAGGGTATCTTGGTACAGACCCACTTCGACAACCTCTACTAGTGAGAACGGCTGGATTTGAGAGGGACCTGACCTCCCAGCATCTGAGTTCTTACCTCTTCTAGTGACCTACGTCTCACCTCTTGGCGCTATATAAGTGCTCCATCCTGTCACTTCATCTCCATATTGTTTCATTCCATGGAACAATGCTCTTCTCCAGACTGAGGGACTGACCACCTCAAAACTTTAAGGGTGATGGACTGATTACATCGTCTTCAAGTATCTTCTGCTTCTATCAACTTTTCTGTACTCGACTGAAGAAGCCTACTGTGTAGGCGAAACGTTTCGAAATAAAGATACCTAACTGTTGCATATGTGTCTTACCTAACAATTTATTTTATGAGGAAAAGTGGCCAGGGCCTCGTAAATTTAGTAAAAAAATCTCTGATGAAGCTGTCCTATTCCATGGTCGCAGGATTGCCAGACGTTTCCATACCCGAGGGACTGCCCTTTTAGAAAGAACAACAAAGAGACACTTCTTCAGCTTTCGCTTTTAAAATTGCCATGGGCAAATCCAGCTCGGATCACCCGGTTAAAACTGAGATTAAAATAACATATTAATTAGCCCAAATACTGGTAAAGAGGTAGGGAGAAGTTTAAGACTAGTAGTTCCAAAGTGATTCAGAACTCAGGTGCTGAAAATAGCTCACAATTCGTCCTTAGGAGGACATGATGTTGGTCCAGGAACCTGTGTTTGGTCACAGCTTGAAAGTGAGATTTATGGGACTGATGCAGGTAGTCAAAAAAAAATTCTGATTTAAAGTACGTGGTAGCATCTCTTGATCGACCCAGTGTGGGTAAAGTCTATCACATTAATGAAATTAAACCATTTTTTAAGCCACCTAATATATATTTTAAATGCCAGCTTATTTTTGGTGATGGAAATACAAACAATTATTCTCCCTTCTGCCTTTTTGATCGTTCGTAAGTGATTATCTTTCTACAGGCAGGTGTCCAGGCCAAGAGGCTACACCTGTGTTTGTAATAGGCTAAAACAATGTTCTTATTAATGCTGGCGGTGTTTGTTGTCACGTTCTCTACAGTATTTATTGGAATGTCCTGGATCGTCGATTCACGCTCGTCTAATAACAGAAAAAAAAATTGCTTATCTCCACAGTAGTCTCCTTTACCTTCCTTAGCTTCAGCTTAGTCCCATTCAGCTTAGTCCCATTCGGTCCACCCAGCATCCAGTCGCCGGTCCGATCATCGACGCGTTGCTCTCCACGACATTGATGTTAAGATAAGTAAGTTGAGTAAGTAATGCTTTAGCGTTTCCTATGGTCTCGTAGAGCCTTGCCATAGCACATATAATTGTTAACTACGTCACTATTCCTCTGTTGAATAGGAAGCAATATCGTTCTAGACCTGGGAGAGGATTGTTAACAATCGCTAGTTAGTAGAAATAATGACTGTTCAAATCTCTTTCAAACATTCATAAAGAAAACTATGAGAGTTACGGCAATAGTCATAAAAGTTAAAAGGTACTAGAATGTCCCAGTGTATAAGATACTAGAAGCACATCCAAACATCTCCATTAGAGTGTTACTTGCTTAACAGATGATTAACGAGAATTATGAGGGAAAAGGTGCCCAAAAGGTGTTCAAGTATAATGTCACTTGTGAGTGGTTCCCATAATGACCTCACTACACTTATGTCAACTCTCTGCTAATAAATAAGAAGCATGTGCAACACTTGGTTAATTTCACTGAGATATTTCACCTGTACAACAAACTTTACCAGTTTAGTACTAACACAAGAGGATGATTTTCTTTTACACTGGATCCAGTAGAAGTAGTGGAATGGTGAAGCAGTTGATTTAATCTGTGGAACCCACTTGTGATAGCAGGTCAGGCTCCCAGGATATAGATTTAGTTATGGAGTTGTAGAAGATCTAAAAAGATGCCGTAGATGACGACGTGGCCACATGTGTAAGTGGCCACATGTGTAAGCGGCCACATATGGAACTAGGATTCAACTATGGAAATGTAGAAGATACTGGCTGTATCGCGAAGACACGAGTAAAACACCTGGGAATCTTTTTGGATTGACATTTTGAATGCTCAATAGGTATGAGTCTAATACAATAACATGAGGATGGAGACTAACATTAACTAAAAAAGTTGTTTCTCACAAACCTTCATAGTTCCGAAGAGGAGACAGATGAGCGCCAAGAAGTACACCCCGGCCACTACCAACACTCCTATGTAGATGTCAGTGTTGAAGAGTTGTTCCTCGTCTGCTGGAGAGTTAATTTACTGATTAATAACAAATATACAATATTTTTATTTTACTAATCATCTTCAAATTATGTATATTTTACCTAGTTTGCAAGTGTATGAATGGCCTGAGACTGGACATTTGGAAATATAAAGAAATATTTTTTTTGCTAATGAACTCATATAAATGTATTTTTAGTGGTTTATTTAAACAAGGCTACAGAAAACAGGTAACAAGTCATTCTTCAGATGAATAAGTTTTCCGTTTGTGAATGTAAGAAATCGACGGACAAATTACATGAAAAGTTCCTCCATCACAACCTTAATTATATTTTCAAGAAAAAATAAATATTCTTAAAGTAGGAAATACTGAAGAAGAATTTTCACTGTATATATTGTACACAGTCGATTTCAGAAGCTCGTATTGTTTTTATGATACGTGATAAATCTTCACTGTTTCCTTCATTTGGAGAATTTTACCTCCTAGAGATGTCAACATAAGGACTTACATGAATATAATGCAAGAAGCAAATTTTCATAAAGCTAAGAACTCAGTTCAAAACTTTTAAGTTTTATATTCGTCTATTTTAGTTCAGATCATATACAGTAATTGTACCGAAATAGGGACAGGAAGTTATTACACACAAAGTGGCTACCAAATACTGCTAGTTGGGCTAGTACACCAAACACAGAGTTGAATGAAATTAGCTCAGAGGCACCCACACCACCGTATGTCCTCGGATGACGGTAAAACACCTAGCTTGGCTGGGTGCGTCACTCTTGTAGGATTGCCTGGTCCTGTGGGTTCAAGCATCATGTGTTTTGGCTCACCATGAGGCTGGCCAAAGCAACATGGGATCGAGTCCTTGGCTAGTCGCAGTGTTGTTATTGAACAATACCACTCGCTCGCGGTTACAGTAAGATATATATATATATATATATATATATATATATATATATATATATATATATATATATATATATATATATATATATATATATATATAACAACACTGCACTAGCCAAGGACTCGAACCCATGCTGCTTTGGCCCGCCTCATTTTGGGCGAAAACACATGACGCCCTAATCCACTGAACCATATGATCCTCAAGACAAGTTTCGATCAGGGGAACGACTAGTTCTCAAATGGGGTAGATGACGTCAGGCAGAGTATTAAAGTATTTGAAAGTAGGTGAACTGACACTTGTGATTATGTAGTAATGATCTAACAAACATAACATTACTGACTTGTCAATTGTCCATAATTTAAGTGAAACTTCGATACCATGTAAAAGATTTTAATTTTTGAATATAGATATATCTGGCCTGTTTGTCTTTTCAAAATTCCGTAATAAGGAAAACATTTTTACAACATCTCACTTAAAAGAAGAGAGAGACATCTACAGTTTTTTCAAAAGGAAAACATCTATATTTTATCTATGCCACCCAACTTTTGAGCAGATACTGTTCTGGTTCACTGAGATACTCAGGAATAAAGTGATCTATATTGCAATAATGCTGAAGTTCTGGTTGATAAGCTTAAATTATTACATAAAATGACTGACTGTTGGACATCATGTGGCGAAAATACCTCCATACCTGTCACTAGCACGTTATGAGAGACATACAGTGTCATGGACCCAAGACTGTTCAACTGCCTCCCAGCATACTTAAGTGGGATTAGCAATAGATCAGCCGGGCTGTGGTTCGTACATTGGATTGCGTGCAGCCAGCAGTAACAGCCTGGTTGATTAGGCCCTGGTCCACCATGAGGCTTGATTACAGACCTGGCCACGGGGGCGTTGACCCCCGGAACTCTCTCCAGGTAAACTGTCATCTAGTTCAATGGACCAGTACTGTCATCTATTTCAATGGACCAGTACTGTCATCTGGTTTGAAGGACCAGCACTATTATCTAGTACGATGGACCAGTACTGTCGTCTAGTTCAATGGACTAGTACTGTCATGTGGTAAAATGGACCAGTACTGTCATCTAGTTGAATGGATCAGTACTGGCATCTGGTTTGCCGGATCAGCCGGGCTGTGGCTCGTACGTTGGACTGCGTGCGGCCAGCAGTAACAGCCTGGTTGATCAGGCCCTGATCCACCGGGAGGCCTGATTATGGATCGGGCCGCGGGGGCGTTGATTCCCGGAATAACCTCCAGGTATACCTTGCAAGAGCATTTTGTGCATCAGAAACAGTGAATAGAGGACGAATCAAACCAGGGGATATAGCGTTAACTGTCACTGGTTAAGATGCTTGAGATCTATGCAGATTCTTGTTTCGAGCAGAGGTTATAAACTCATTAGTACCAAACTAAATTAATTCCACTGGAAATGGTTTTTCCAGTGGACGATGGTGAACTGAGCTGCCTGCGAGTAGGGTTGTACGAGCATGTGCAAGAGGAAGCCAAAGAGGATCCCTAAGAGAATATCTCCACTGGAAATGGAGATAATTAATAGGCTGTAGTAGGACCAGCATCAGTCATGACCAGACAGCCAACAAGCTGGAGTAGGCTGGAATTGTCTGATTGATGAATGAACCATCCGAGGCAACTGCATCAACCTCTGCCTGCCGATAATGTTTTTTTTTTATTTACTATGTAATATAAATTGCTATGTAATAATGTGCGACTTATCCAGGGAGGAAGTATAAAACTGTAGATACAATCTAAAGGACCCCAATGGAAATAAGTCACTCTGTCTGACTTTTTTGGGTTATCCTAGGTTCTCTACACATATGCTGCTATGTATGATAATTCTATGTAACTGTATTTGTGTATACCTGAATAAACTTACTTACTTACTTACAATCATGTGCTTAAATTTCAAGCACATTTCTTATTTTCCTCCTTCGGAACTGTAATTAAATTTAATCGTGAGCAGTGTTAAGGACAGCCGACATGATCTCCGAATCCAAGATTGTTTATTAAATCTTGAGGACGACGCATATTTTGAAAAACAGTTATATCAAGGCGCCAGAAGCTGCTAATACTGATAATTTTTTGGCGTCTAATTAATCGTTGACGTCACGGAACTCAACTGCCGCCTGCAATAAAGTCATATTTCGTAGGGAAAAATGCTGTTTCTAGAATAATTACCTGCTAAAAGTAATGTTAAGAATATCAAGAGGTATCTTATTAAATTGGGTGAGTGTGGCCTTGGCAAGTCGTTGGCCAGAGTTGATGGTGTCAGTAGTGTGTTCAAAAATGAATGTTGTATGTTCGTGACTCCATCAAATGTATCCAATCACGGAATAGGTTGGGTTTGAACCCGTTCCATGGTTTGTTTGCAATTGTGTTTTTTTACGATTTCGGGAGTATATCAAGTGTGTTGAGCGGAATATGAAGATTAGAAAGGATAAAGAATCCTCTTAAGAAGTCAAGTTTTTAAGTGTTTGAAGACAACCTGTGTTCCGTGTACAGTTACATCTTGGTTCACCTCCCATGTGTATTTATTACAAATGTTTTGCAGATATACGGAACCTTGTAAAGTTAGCTAGTTTACTGTCAGCTTGGGGGATGCGTTAGGACGCATTATATTTATGTACTAAATGTTTTTTCATGCTAAAATTCAACTGATTGATCAAAACATGTTAATTACATATTCTTCACAATTCTTATTTTTTGAACTGAATATTTGAGAATTAAGAAAAGCATTGATGTCTCATCTTATTTTTGATAATATACAATTCCGAAAAGTTGATGAATAAGGCCTATGTTTAATAGAGTATAAGACAATAATACAGTCTTACACTGTAGCTCCATGGTTTCTTGGTACAGGACAAGTCTGTTGCTCCTCTAGTAAACAACTATCTAGCAGGACCTGCTTCAACTAGGGAGTTATCCTCATCTGTGAAGTCAACTCTAGCAGCTTCACCAGACTTCTGATCTAGTATACAAGGTCGGGCAACATGCCTGTGTTTTAGGCTTGAGGGACTGACTACCCTCCAGCAAGGGTGACGAACTGATCCCATCAAAACTACTTCTACTCTCTCAGGTGCTGTGTTCGCTTGTAATCAACGGAAGAAGGATTATGTGTAGGAGAACATTTTCTGCACTTAAGGTAGGAAATGGATCCACATGTTCCACTCAGCAGTCCACATCTTGGCATTAATAATATCTATGATTCATAATATTTGTTTAATCAGTTGTGTGGAATGTTATCAATGTCTTCATTTTATTATCTCCTTGAAATATATAGGAATGTGATAAGGGATCCCTGATTGGCAGAATAGAGAAGTGTAAGAGACTCTCGTTCTTCCTAAAAGTCTTACCAGGAAGATCTTGTAATATTAGGCGACTTCTGCCAATAATTAATGTTTATTTGTAAGCTATTAATCTAAAAATATCTCACAGCTCAATAGCAGACTAGTTGTTGACTTATTGTATCTAAACGAGAGCTGCACTGTATAGAGATTTGTAAAAATCTTTGCACAATGGAATTGATTTTATCAGTTTTTCCTGACTTATTTTATATATGAATTTAATCTTCGGAGGCTATCAATTTCGGTTTAATTTTATTCATTACGGAATGTTGATGATGCTCTTTTTGTTTACATCGTCATGGTAATGTTTTGAACGGTCTAGCATGTCAGTACATGATATAAGTCTCAACACTAATCAGTTCTTAAACAATTACTACACTATTCATTTCAGCATGTTTATTTTCCATACACTGATTATCACTCAATGTTGACAGAAAACCGACGTGTGAAGCAAACTTTAAACATTGCTGTTTTAATTATGACTTTACCACACGAAGTTGGGCCCTAAAAGGGCGTTCGTAAGAGCTCTTAGAATGAATTTCCAACCCTCAAATTTTTTTGCAGATGGGTTTAAAAGTTTCATGAATGCTTTTGACTGCTTAGCATTATTCAGGCGTCCGTTGAACGGAAGTAAGAAATCAGCAACTGAAATCAATGGAAATGAACAAAACACGACAGTAAAAACATGCAAGCATACCAGACCTTCCATAACATCGTTGAGACGTGTAATCCTTCTGCTTTTGTTATTGCATGTAATGCTTTTCATTTCACGGATAACTTTGTCAAAAATACGAGAAGCAACTGCCTGAGTCTATATTAGCCATTGTAAAGATTATTACTCAGCTGACATAGTAGGGATTTACAGAGACCTGGACACAAGAATTAAGATACAGTTACTCATTAGAGAACAAACGACATATATATTATCATACCATAGCTTGAAGCAAAGTAATAATTATTGTTAGGCAGCCAATTTAAACTTTTAAAGGTTCAGGAACAACAATGGTTCAAAGATTCATGAAAAAAGAGGAAAACAATAGATTATCCCATTACAATACCTCCGGCCTCTCTTCGGTTGGGAATTTTTTTTTACCATTGTACAGGAGAGTTGACCCACCTAGACACATTACCCCCAAAAATATTTCAGTGATCTTCACAGATCTTCCCTCTAACCCTTTTTGGTTAATTTCAAAACCCCTCTTTAGCGAATCCTTTGTAAATTAGATTTTGTCCACTGTATGAGGTTCAAGGTACTGTAAATACAAGTGTAAATTCGAGATGTGGAAGACCTAAGCATTTCTGGAGGATTTTAACTTATATATTAACAGATGAACGTTGAAGATTTACTGAAAAATTGCTGATTATAATCAGCGATTTTTCTTAATGACATTTTAGTAAAATAACTCGATAAGTTTCTCTTGTATCATATTTCTCTTGAAATTTCTTTAAGCAGATCTTTAGCGCCTATCTGTATAATATTCTTTTTTTAGGAGTTTAGCTATTTAATTCTATGAAAATTTTGTCAGTTGCTTTGGAAGTAAATAGGTTAAATTCCTTTATCTTCCAGAAATGAGATTTAACATACGATAATTATCGTATGTTAAACCTCATAGTGCAAAAAACCTTGACGTTTTTCCAAAGTTTATAAGACTGAAGATAATTTATCTAAACTGTGAAGATGTGCAAGAAAGGTATAAAATACCGACAATATGAAAGTTAAGACACATGTGCAACATCTGGATATCTTTATTGTAGACGTTTCGCCATCCAGTGTCTTTATCAATACAGATTCTAGGACATAATAGGAAGACAGTAGAACTATATACAAAAGATGAGGTAATCAGTCCCTCGGCCTTGGAGTTAGTGTTGACAGCATGGTGGTGGTGGAGCATCTGGAGCAAACGATCGATACGATAGAACTCACAGGTAAGTACCCACGAGGGGCGAGGGTCAAGTGGGGACAGTGCGAAGAACAGACGGTGAGAGGAATGTCTTGAGTCGAAGAGAGAAGAGTCAGGACTACACCCAACTGCTAAGCAAAGGCAAGAAGACTGGCGGTTATATAGACGTCAGTGGATAAGGACGTGTAGCAGACGAGGACATAGTCACTGGTAGGCGGGATTCCCCAGTGGAAGTAGATCTTACACAAAGGGATGGGTTAGTTGTAGCAGCCGTGAAGAAGGTCTTGTAGACGTCCTCTGAACCAAGATTCCATGAAGTTGCAGTGTCTGACAAGTTGTGCAAGAAAGGACATCTACAAGACCTTTACATAATATTCCTGTATATTTCATCACTGTATATTTTATCCTTGTATATTTATCACTGTATATTTTATCCTTATATATTTTAGCACTATATATTTATCGCTGTATATTTTATCCACTGTATATTTTATCCATGTATATTTAGTTATTTATCCCCAGTGATGGGCTTTATAAAGTAATCATTTATCTTCACTATTAGAAGTTGGGATGCAGACACAAACATTTAAGACTCACAATCTGAGATAACCTTTACTAATGAATTAGACACATGTGCAACACTTGGGTATCTTTAATGAGGAAACGTTTCGCCACACAGTGTCTTCATCAATCCTAAACAAAGAATGGTGAAGATCAGGAGTTTGAGGTAATCAGTCCCTCTGCCTGGAGTCGACCTAATCAATCCATCATCTTGAAAAGAATACATCATATGTACGAAGTGGCTTATATACCGTAGACAGGTGAGGTGCAGCAGTCATAGGCGATGTCACAGTGGACAAATCCACATGTGGAAGTAGGTCATGACTGTAGGTTAGGTAAGTCAAGAATTCCCTGTATCAAGATCCCAAGATCACCACGGAATTCTTGACTTGACTAACCTATAAGCAAGACCTACTTCTGCATGTGGATTTGTCCATTGTGATATCGCCTACGATATCACAGATTTATCTCAGGTATTCTTAGATAGTTCGCTATATTTTCTCTAGTGTACAGTGGTCCTGCACACTAGCTACCTAGAAGAGTTACAAACTGTGCCAGCAGATGTAAATAACTGCCATCATAAAAATCTGTGTAGTCTGCAGGAAGAGTAACAGAGGAAGTCACGCTTGGATTGCATGCAATCTCTGTGGTGAATGGTCCCAAGGGTCATGCAGGAACTTTAAACTAGATATCACTATTGATATAAAATCAGAAAAATACTTTTGGGTCTGCGCAAACGAGATGCAACTGTGGGAGAAAATTACACCTATATTGAAAGACAAGAATTTCAACAAAATATTCTTCTTAAAAAACATGACAGCCTTGTATAACAGCTGGGAAAATAAAATGGGTGGGTCAGATGGGGCTGTCTTGGAGAACAGTGCTCCAGAGGGTGCTGGTGTTGTTCTGGAGGACAGTGGAGGACAGTGCACCAGATGGGCCTCGTGTTGTCCTGGACAGTGCAGATGGGCCTCGTGGTGTTGTCCTGGAGGACAGTGCACCAGATGGGCCTCGTGTTGTCCTGGAGGACAGTGCACCAGATGGGCTTGGTGTTGTCCTGGAGGACAGTGCACCAGATCGGCTTGGTGTTGTCCTGGAGGACAATCCACAACATGGGCTTGGTGCTGTCCTGGAGGACAGTGCACCACATGGGCTTGGTGTTGTCCTGGAGGACAGTGCACCAGATGGGCTTGGTGTTGTCCTGGAGGACAGTGCACCAGATGGGCCTGTTGTTGTCCTGGAGGACAGTGCACCAGATGGGCCTGGTGTTGTCCTGGAGGACAGTGCACCAGATGGGCTTGGTGTTGTCCTGGAGGACAGTGCACCAGCTCAGCTTGGTGTTGTCCTGGAGGATAATCCACCAGATGGGCTTGGTGTTGTCCTGGAGGACAGTGCACCACATGGGCTTGGTGTTGTCCTGGAGGACAGTGCACCAGATGGGCTTGGTGTTATCCTGGAGGACAGTGCACCACATGGGCTTGGTGTTGTCCTGGAGGACAGTGCACCAGATCGGTTTGGTGTTGTCCTGGAGGACAATCCACCAGATGGGCTTGGTGCTGTCCTGGAGGACAGGGCACCAGATGGGATTGGTGTTATCCTGGAGGACAGTGCACCAGATGGGATTGGTGTTGTCCTGGAGGACAGTGCAACAGATGAGCTTGGTGTTGTCCTGGAGGACAGTGCACCAGATGGGCTTGGTGTTGTCCTGGAGGACAGTGCACCAGATGGGCCTGGTGTTGTCCTGGAGGACAGTGCACCAGATGGGCTTGGTGTTGTCCTGGAGGACAGTGCACCAGATGGGCCTGGTGTTGTCCTAAGGACAGTGCACCAGACGGGCCCGGTGTTATCCTGGAGAACAGTGCACCAGATGGGCTTGGTGTTGTCCTGGAGGACAGTGCACCAGATGGGCCTGGTGTTGTCATGGAGGACAGTGCACCAGATGGGCCTGGTATTGTCCTGGAGGACAGTGCACCAGATGGGCCTGGCGTTGTCCTGGAGGACAGTGCACCAGATGGGCCTGGTGTTGTCCTGGAGAACAGTGCACCAGATGGGCCAGGTGTTGTCCTGGAGGAGAGTGCACCAGATTGGCCTGGTGTTGTCCTGGAGGACAGTGCACCAGACTGGCCTTGTATTGTCCTGGACGACAGTGCACCAAATGGGCCTGGTGTTATCCTGGAGAACAGTGCACCAGATGGGCTTGGTGTTGTCCTGGAGGACAGTGCACCAGATGGGCCTGGTGTTGTCCTGGAGGACAGTGCACCAGATGGGCCTGGTGTTGTCCTGGAAAACAGTGCACCAGATGGGCATGGTGTTGTCCTGGAGGAGAGTGCACCAGATTGGCCTATTGTTGTCCTGGACGACAGTGCACCAGATGGGCTTGGTGTTGTCCTGGAGGTCAGTGCACCAGATGGGCCTGTTGTTGACCTGGACGACAGTGCACCAGATGGGCTTGGTGTTGTCCTGGAGGACAGTGCACCATATGGGCTTGGTGTTGTCCTGAAGAACAGTGCACCAGATGGGTCTGGTATTGTCCTGGAGGACAGTGCACAAGATGGGCCTGGTGTTGTCCGGGAGGACAGTGCACCAGATGGGCCTAGTTTTGTCCTGGAGGACAGTGCACCAGATGGGCCTGGTGTTGTCCTGGAGGACAGTGCACCAGATGGGCCTGGTGTTGTTCTGGAGGACAGTGCACCAGGTGGGCTTGGTGTTGTCCTGAAGGACAGTGCACCAGATGGGCTTGGTATTGTCCTGGAGGACAGTGCACCAGATGGGCTTGGTGTTTTCCTGGAGGACAGTGCACCAGATGGGCCTGGTGTTGTTCTGGAGGACAGTGCACCAGATGGGCTTGGTGTTGTCCTGAAGGACAGTGCACCAGATGGGCTTGGTATTGTCCTGGAGGACAGTGCACCAGATGGGCTTGGTGTTTTCCTGGAGGACAGTGCACCAGATGGGCTTGGTGTTGCCCAGGAGGACAGTGCACCAGATGGGCCTGGTGTTGTCATGGAGGACAGTGCACCAGATGGGCCTGGTATTGTCCTGGAGGACAGTGCACCAGATGGGCCTGGCGTTGTCCTGGAGGACAGTGCACCAGATGGGCCTGGTGTTGTCCTGGAGAACAGTGCACCAGATGGGCCAGGTGTTGTCCTGGAGGAGAGTGCACCAGATTGGCCTGGTGTTGTCCTGGAGGACAGTGCACCAGACTGGCCTTGTATTGTCCTGGACGACAGTGCACCAAATGGGCCTGGTGTTATCCTGGAGAACAGTGCACCAGATGGGCTTGGTGTTGTCCTGGAGGACAGTGCACCAGATGGGCCTGGTGTTGTCCTGGAGGACAGTGCACCAGATGGGCCTGGTGTTGTCCTGGAGGACAGTGCACCAGATGGGCTTGGTGTTGTCCTGGAGGAGAGTGCACCAGATGGGCCTGTTGTTGACCTGGACGATAGTGCACTAGATGGGCTTGGTGTTGTCCTGGAGGACAGTGCACCAGATGGGCTTGGTGTTGTCCTGAAGAACAGTGCACCAGATGGGCCTGGTATTGTCCTGGAGGACAGTGCACCATGGGCGTGGTGTTGTCCTGGATGGGCTTGGTGTTGTCCTGTAGAACAGTGCACCAGATGGGTCTGGTATTGTCCTGGAGGACAGTGCACAAGATGGGCCTGGTGTTGTCCGGGAGGACAGTGCACCAGATGGGCCTAGTTTTGTCCTGGAGGACAGTGCACCAGATGGGCCTGGTGTTGTCCTGGAGGACAGTGCACCAGATGGGCCTGGTGTTGTTCTGGAGGACAGTGCACCAGGTGGGCTTGGTGTTGTCCTGAAGGACAGTGCACCAGATGGGCTTGGTATTGTCCTGGAGGACAGTGCACCAGATGGGCTTGGTGTTTTCCTGGAGGACAGTGCACCAGATGGGCCTGGTGTTGTTCTGGAGGACAGTGCACCAGATGGGCTTGGTGTTGTCCTGAAGGACAGTGCACCAGATGGGCTTGGTATTGTCCTGGAGGACAGTGCACCAGATGGGCTTGGTGTTATCCTGGAGGACAGTGCCCCAGATGGGCCTGTTGTTGTCCTGGAGGACAGTGCACCAGATGGGCCTGTTGTTGTCTTGGAGGACAGTGCACCAGATGGGCTTGGTGTTGTCCTGAAGGACAGTGCACCAGATGGGCTTGGTATTGTCCTGGAGGACAATCCACCAGATGGGCTTGGTGTTTTCCTGGAGGACAGCGCACCAGATGGGCCTGGTATTGTACTGGAGGACAGTGCACCAGATGGGCCCGGTGTTGTCCTGGAGGACAGTGCACCAGATGGGCCTGGTGTTGTCCTGGAAGACAGTGCACCAGATGGGCCTGGTGTTGTCCTGGAGGACAGTGCACCAGATGGGCCTGGTGTTGTCCTGGAGGACAGCGCACCAGATGGGCCTGGCGTTGTCCTGGAGGACAGTGCACCAGATGGGCCAGGTTTTGTCCTGGAGGACAGTGCACCAGATGGGCCAGGTGTTGTCCTGAAATACAGTGCACCAGATGGGCTTGGTGTTGTTCTGGAGGACAGTGCACCAAATGGGCCTTGTATTGTCCTGGAGGACAGTGCACCAGATGGGCTTGGTGTTGTCCTGGAGGACAGTGCACCAGATGGGCCTGGTGTTGTCCTGGAGGACAGTGCACCAGATGGGCCTGGTTTTGTCTTGGAGGACAGTGCACCAGATGGGCCTGGCGTTGTCCTGGAGGAGAGTGCACCAGATGGGCCTGGTGTTGTCTTGGAGGACAGTGCACCAGATGGGCCTGGTGTTGTCTTGGAAGACAGTGCACCAGATGTGCCTGGTGCTGTCCTGGAGGACAGTGCACCAGATGGGCCTTGTGTTGTCATGGAGGACAGTGCACCAAATGGGCTTGGTGTTGTCCTGGAGGACAGTGCACCAGATAGGCCTGGTGTTGTCCTGGAGGACAGTGCACCAGATGGGCCTGGTGTTGTCCTGGAGGACAGTGCACCAGATGGGCCTGGTGTTGTCCTGGAGGACAGTGCACCAGATGGGCCTGGTGTTGTCCTGGAGGACAGTGCACCAGATGGGCCTGGTGTCGTCCTGGACGACAGTGCACCAGATGGGCTTGGTGTTGTCCTGGAGGACAGTGCACCAGATGGGCCTGGTGTTGTCCTGGAGGACAGTGCACCAGATGGGCCTGGTGTTGTCGTGGAGGACAGTGCAGCAGATGGGCCTGGTGTTGTCCTGGAGGACAGTGCACCAGGTGGGCCTGGTGTTGTCCTGGAGGACAGTGCACCAGATGGGCCTGGTGTTGTTCTGGAGGACAGTGCACCACATGGGCCTGCTGTTTTCCTGGAGGACAGTGCACCAAATGGGCTTGGTGTTGTCCTGGAGGGCAGTGCACCAGATGGGCCTGGTGTTGTCCTGGAGGACAGTGCACCAGATTGGCCTGGTGTTGTCCTGGAGGACAGTGCACCAGATTGGCCTGGTGTTGTCCTGGAGGACGGTGCACCAGATGGGCCTGGTGTTGTCCTGGAGGACAGTGCACCAGATGGGCCTGGTGTTGTCCTGGAGGACAGTGCACCAGATGGGCCTTGTGTTGTCATGGAGGACAGTGCGCCAGATGGACCTGGTGTTGTCCTTGAGGACAGTGCACCAGATGGGCCTGGTGTTGTCATTGAGGACAGTGCACCAGATGGGCCTGGTGTTGTCCTAGAGGGCAGTGCACCAGATGGGCCTGGTGTTGTTCTGGAGGACAGTGCACCACATGGGCCTGGTGTTGTTCTGGTGGACAGTGCACCAGATGGGCCTGGTGTTGTCCTGGAGGACAGTGCACCAGATGGGCCTGATGTTGTCCTGGAGGACAGTGCACCAGATGGGCCTGGTTTTGTCCTGGAGGACAGTGCACCAGATGGGCCTGATGTTGTCCTGGAGGGCAGTGCACCAGATGGGCCTGGTGTTGTCCTGGAGGACAGTGCACCAGATGGGCCTGGTGTTGTCCTGGAGGACAGTGCACCAGATGGGCCTGGTGTTGTCCTGGAGGACAGTGCACCAGATGGGCCTGGTGTTTTCCTGGAGGACAGTGCACCAGATGCGCCTGGTGTTGTCCTGGAGGACAGTGCACCAGATGGGCCTGGTGTTGTCATGGAGGACAGTGCACCAGATGGACCTGGTGTTGTCATGGAGGTCAGTGCACCATATGGGCCTGGTGTTGTCCTGGAGGACAGTGCACCAGATGGGCCTTGTGTTGTCCTGGAGGACAGTGCACCAGATGGGCCTGGTGTTGTTATGGAGGACAGTGCACCAGATGGACCTGGTGTTGTCTTTGAGGACAGTGCACCAGATGGGCCTGGTGTTGTCATGTAGGACAGTGCACCAGATGGGCCTGGTGTTGTCCTGGAGGACAGTGCACCAGATTGGCCTGGTGTTGTCCTGGAGGACAGTGCACCAGATGGGCCTGGTGTTGTCCTGGAGGACAGTGCACCAGATGGGCCTGGTGTTGTCCTGGAGGACAGTGCACCAGATGGGCCTGGTGTTGTCCTGGAGGACAGTGCACCAGATGGGCCTGGTGTTGTTCTGGAGGACAGTGCTCCAGATGGGCCTGTTGTTATCCTGGAGGACAGTGCACCAGATGGGCTTGGTGTTGTCCTGGAGGACAGTGCACCAGATGGGCCTGGTGTTGTTCTGGAGGACAGTGCACCAGATGGGCCAGGTGTTGTCCTGGAGGACAGTGTTCCAGATGGGCCTGGTGTTGTCCTGGAGGACAGTGCACCAGATGGGCCTGGTGTTGTCCTGGAGGACAGTGCACCAGATGGGCCTGGTGTTGTCCTGGAGGACAGTGCTCCAGATGGGCCTGGTGTTGTCCTGGAGGACAGTGCACCAGATGGGCCTGGTGTTGTCCTGGAGGACAGTGCACCAGATGGGCCTGGTGTTGTCCTGGAGGACAGTGCACCAGATGGGCCTGGTGTTGTCCTGGAGGACAGTGCACCAGATGGGCCTGGTGTTGTCCTGGAGAACAGTGCACCAGATGGGCCTGGTGTTGTCCTGGAGGACAGTGCACCAGATGGGCCTGGTGTTGTCCTGGAGAACAGTGCACCAGATGGGCCTGGTGTTGTCCTGGAGGACAGTGCACCAGATGGGCCTGGTGTTGTCCTGGAGAACAGTGCACCAGATGGGCCTGGTGTTGTCCTGGAGGACAGTGCACCAGATGGGCCTGGTGTTGTTCTGGAGGACAGTGCACCAGATGGGCCTGGTGTTGTCCTGGAGGACAGCGCAACAGATGGGCCTGGTGTTGTCCTGGAGGACAGTGCACCAGATGGGCCTGGTGTTGTCCTAGAGAACAGTGCACCAGATGGGCCTGGTGTTGTCCTGGAGGACAGTGCACCAGATGGGCCTGGTGTTGTCCTGGAGAACAGTGCACCAGATGGGCCTGGTGTTGTCCTGGAGGACAGTGCACCAGATGGGCCTGGTGTTGTCCTGGAGGACAGTGCACCAGATGGGCCTGGTGTTGTCCTGGAGGACAGTGCACCTGATGGGCCTGGTGTTGTCCTGGAGGACAGTGCACCAGATGGAGATAGTGGCTCTGGTGATGAAAGACATGAAGGCAACATTTTACAATTTCCAGAGGTACAAAGTAGCAATACTGCTGGAGATGGAACAAAAGGCGCTGATGCCTCGGGGAACAGTATTGACACATTGCCAGTAAAAACCAGTGGAAGCACTAATGTCCTCACAGTGGCTGTAGGCAGTGGGGAAACAGAAAAAAATGCAACAGTAGAGAATACAGCCACAAAAATCTTGGCAAACGAAAATCCAATCCATGCAAATTTTATGCCTTGGGTATCAGCAAGCATGGTAAATCTGGAAAACAGGTGGGACATGCACTTTTGACCATCCCAAAAAATGCCGCACCCACATGACAACAGGAGGGTGCAACTTCTTGTAACTTTCCATCCTGACATGTGTCACTCGTCAGTCCATGGAAAAAAATTCTACAACATATACTGTCAGGTACACCATGTAAACAAGATACAGATCACCCAGACTATAGGAAACAAAAGAGAAGACCCAGAAAATTCTAGAGGAGGTTTTCTAGCACAATGAAGGAAAAAAGGGCTGGCAATGAATGACAGAAATCCTACTTCAACTGGAATCATTTCTGGAATAGAGGCACAGTCATTGACCTCCACTCCAGACCAACAGACATTAATGCCAGCAAACAAAACCCCCGTAAATTCCATCAATATAACGACATTTATCTTTGCAAACATAGAGGGTCTAAAGCCATCAACAAACAACAAAATACCTTACATCAAAGGACTGCTCATATAGTCAAATGAAATGTTTGCAGCTTTCACAGAGACCCACATAAAGGATCATTATGACAACGAAATATGGATCCCAGGTTATAACCTATTCCGATGCGACAGACTAAACAGGCAACAAATGATGTAGTTGAAGTTTCAGCGGTAAAGATAGAAAACCAGAACCTCGTCCTTGTGGTTGTATACAAGCCTCCGGATGCAACTTCCCAGCAATTCCAGGAACAGCTTTTGACAATCGACCACTGTCTGGAAAATCTCCCAACTCCTGCCCCAAACATCTTACTACTGGGAGATTTCATCTTGAGATATCTAAAATGGAGGAGTGTAGCAAATAATATTTTAACAAAGATCACCCTAGGAGGCAGTTCGGATGAAAATGTACACACACACGAGCTATTAAATTTCTGCACCAATTTCACCTTAAACCAGCAAATATTAGAGCCTACAAAATTAGAAAATGCACTAGACCTCAACGACGATCTGATATGTAATATAACCATATCAAAGACAATACACTCAGAACACAACATAACAGAGGTACAGACATGTATGCGTAGGGCTCCTAACCAAAAAAATATGATCAGTTATGAGGGTGCCTTCAGAAAATTCAACTTCAATAACAAAAACATACAGTGTGAACACGTCATTCATGTCATAAATGAAACAAAATGGTGAGGTCTGTTCAAGGCACATTCCATTAAGAAAAAGAAAGACAAGATGGAAACTAGAAAGAGAGAGACAGTTCCTATACAAACGAAGGCGAAGAGTCACAGAGCTGCTGAAAGGGGCCAATACATCTGAAATACGAAAAGAGGCACTGGTCAGAGAAATAGCAAATATCGAACTTAGGCTTAAGCAATCTTACAAGAGACAAGAATCTCAGGAAGAACGTAAAGCCATCAGTGAAACTGAAACCCAAAATACTTCTTCTCTTATGCCAATCCTAAGGGGAAAACAGCATCCAGTATTGGACCCCTGCTTAGACGACATGGGACATACGCAGACGACAGCAAAGAAATGAGTGAGATGCTAAAGTCCCAATATGACTCAATGTTCAGTGAGTCGTTAACCAGATTAAGAGTCGACAATCAAAATTATTTTTTTATGAACTAGACTCTAAATTTGATCATTTCAAAAATCTCTGATATTATCCTAACGCCACAAGACTTCGAAAAGGCAGTTAATGACATGCCCATGCACTCTGCCCCAAGCCCAGGCTCATGGAACGTTCAACAAGAACTGAAAGAAGCCACTATCACGTGCCTTCAGCATTCTAAGGAGAGGGAGCATGTACAGAGGTGGCAGTAAAGCAATTGCAAAGAACTACAGACCGATAGCACTAACATCCCATAACATAAAAATCTTTGAAAGGCCTCTAAGAAGCAAGATCTCCAACTACCTAGATAACCATCAATTAGACAACCCAGGGCAACACGGGTTTAGAGCAGGTCGCTCCTGCCTGTCCCAGCTACTAGACCATCATGACAAGGTCCTGGATGCTGTAGAGGATAAACAAAATGTAGATGTAGTATACACAGATTTTGCAAAAGCTGTCGACAAGTGTGACCATGGTCTAACAGTGCATAAAATGCATGATTATGGAATAACAAGAAAAGTTGGTAAATGGATCTATAACTTCCTGACAAATAGAACACAAAGATTAATAGTAAACAGAGTAAAGTCTGGGGTGGCTACAGTGAAAAGCTCTGTTCCACAAGGCACAGTACTCGCTCCCATTCTATTCCTCATCTTCATATCTTCGTTTCTTCCTTTTCGGATGACACCAGAACTGGAATGAGAGTGTCCTCCATCGAAGACACCGCAACATCAACCAAATCTTCAAATGGGCCACTCAAAACAATATGAAGTTCAGTGAAGAGAAATTTCAACTACTCAGGTATGAAAAACTTGAAGAAATTAAGACTGTATCAGAGTATACAACAAATTTTAACAATACAATAGAGCGAAAAAATGTGAAGATCCTGGGAGTGATAATGTCAGAAGATCTCACTTTTAAAGACCACAACGATGTATCTACCTCAACCGCTAGAAAATTGATAGAATGAATAATGAGAACCTTCAAAACTAGGGACGCCAGACTAGCACACGAAAATCACTCCATATGAAAGCAAAAGACTCGGCAGGAGATGCAACATTTCCCCAATGAAAAGCAGGGGCGCTACGAGTACACTGAGAGACAACACAATAAGTGTCAGGGGCCCAAGACTGTTCAATTGCCTCCCAGCATACATAAGGGGGATTACCAATATGCCCCTGGCTGTCTTCAAGAAGGCACTGGACAGGCACCTAAAGTCAGTGCCTGACCAGCCGGGCTGTGGTTGGTACGTCGGTTTACGTGAGGCCAACAGTAACAGTCTGATTGATCAGATCCTGATCCAAAACGAAGCCTGGTCTCAGACCGGCCCAGGGGGAGGGTACTGACCCCCGAAACTCTCTCCAGGTATACTCCAGGTATCCAAGGCTATCCTAAATGAGCCTATTTACTCTTGGGTAATTCAATAAATCCTAATGATCCATAATCATAATTCTGCAGGATGTAGAATAGTACTTCCCAGGATGTAGGATAGTATATCTCAGCACGAAGAATAGTATATCCCAGGATGTAGAATAGTATATCCAAGGACGAAAAATAGTATATCCCAGGATGTACAATAGTACATCCCAGGATGTAGAATAGTATATCCCAGAATGTAGAATAGTATATCCCAGAATGTAGAATAGTATATCCCAGAATGTAGACTAGTACATTCCAGGATGTAGAATAATTATATCCCAGAATGTAGAATAGTATATCCCAGAATGTAGACTAGTACATTCCAGGATGTAGAATAATTATATCCCAGAATGTAGAATAGTATATCCCAGAATGTAGAATAGTACATCCCAGGATGTAGAATAATATATCCCAGGATGTAGAATAGTATATCCCAGGATGTAGAGTAGTATATCCCAGGATGTAGAATAGTACATCCCAGGATGTAGAATAGTGTTACGAGTATGGCCATACCCGTTATAATTTATACTAGGATGTGCTCCTTTTTATTATATACATATATATAATGTCAAAGCTAATATTGTTATATTATATTGTTAAGTGTTATATTAAGAATGTGAGTTTCATGTAGTGGGAAAGTACTACTTGGAGCGCCAGTTACTAGTTCAGGTACTGACGTCTCCCTCAGTCACGTGACCAACCTGACGTTGGCTTACCACTCAGTGGTACCGTCAGTAGGTTCACCGCCCTCGCTCAGAGTAGGTTCACCGCCCTCGCTCAGAGTAGGTTCACCGCCCTCGCTCAGAGTAGGTTCACCGCCCTCGCTCAGAGTAGGTTCACCGCCCTCGCTCAGAGTAGGTTCACCGCCCTCGCTCAGAGTAGGTTCACCGCCCTCGCTCAGAGTAGGTTCACCGCCCTCGCTCAGAGTAGGTTCACCGCCCTCGCTCAGAGTAGGTTCACCGCCCTCGCTCAGAGTAGGTTCACCGCCCTCGCTCAGAGTAGGTTCACCGCCCTCGCTCAGAGTAGGTTCACCGCCCTCGCTCAGAGTAGGTTCACCGCCCTCGCTCAGAGTAGGTTCACAGCACTTGCTCGGAGTAGGTTCACCGCCCTCGCTCAGAGTAGGATCACAGCACTTGCTCGGAGTAGGTTCACCGCCCTCGCTCAGAGTAGGTTCACCGCCCTCGCTCAGAGTAGGTTCACCGCCCTCGCTCAGAGTAGGTTCACAGCCCTCGCTCAGAGTAGGTTCACCGCCCTCGCTCAGAGTAGGTTCAGAGCCCTCGCTCAGAGTAGGTTCACCGCCCTCGCTCAGAGTAGGTTCACCGCCCTCGCTCAGAGTAGGTTCACCGCCCTCGCTCAGAGTAGGTTCACCGCCCTCGCTCAGAGTAGGTTCCCCGCCCTCGCTCAGAGTAGGTTCACCGCCCTCGCTCAGAGTAGGTTCACCGCCCTCGCTCAGAGTAGGTTCACCGCCCTCGCTCAGAGTAGGTTCACCGCCCTCGCTCAGAGTAGGTTCACCGCACTCGCTCAGAGTAGGTTCACAGCCCTCGCTCAGAGTAGGTTCACAGCCCTCGCTCAGAGTAGGTTCACCGCCCTCGCTCAGAGTAGGTTCACCGCCCTCGCTCAGAGTAGGTTCACCGCCCTCGCTCAGAGTAGGTTCACAGCCCTCGCTCAGAGTAGGTTCACAGCACTTGCTCTGAGTAGGTTCACCGCACTTGCTCTGAGTAGGTTTCCACACACATTCTCAGAGTTTGTTCATACTCTTCTGAGCACATTCATGCACTCAGCCTTTAATACATTCCCCCGCTCTAGAAGATTACTTAGTCCCAGACAACGTGTACTTTTATGTATAACACTACAAGAGAGAGAGAACTTTGTATCATATACTAAGTTTTATATGGATTCTTTTATAATAAAGATCACATTTTATTTAGTTGGATCAGTCTCCTAATGAAAATCCCCATATTAAATTGACGTGTGTCTAAGGACAACTAGACGACAGCTGGATTCGACATCTTGTTACGGAAAGTGGCCAAAACAGGTCCATAGACATGGCCCCAGCTGTAACAATAGTATATCCCAGGATGTAGAATAGTAATCCCAGGATATAGAGTAGTATATCCAGGATGTAGAGTAGTATATCCCAGGATGTAGAATAGTATATCCCAGGATGTACAATAGTATATCCCAAGATGTAGAATAGTATATCCAGGATGTAGCGTAGTATATCCCAGGATGTAGAATAGTATATACCAGGATATAGAATAATATATCCAGGATGTAAAGTAGTATATCCCAGGATGTAGAATAGTATATCCAGGATGTAGAGTAGTATATCCCAGGATGTACAATAGTATATCCCAAGATGTAGAATAGTATATCCAGGATGTAGCGTAGTATATCCCAGGATGTAGAATAGTATATACCAGGATATAGAATAATATATCCAGGATGTAAAGTAGTATATCCCAGGATGTAGAATAGCATATCCCAGGATGTAGAATAGTATATCCAGGATGTAGAGTAGTATATCCCAGGATGTAGAATAGTATATCCAGGATGTAGAGTGGTATATCAAAGGATGTAGAATAGTATATCCCAGGGTGTAGAATAGTATATCCAGGGTGTCGGATAGTATATCCAGGACGTAGAGTAGTATATCCCAGGATGAAGAGTAGTATATTCCAGGATGTAGAATAGTATATCTCAGGATGTAGAGTATTATATTCCAGGATGTAGAATAGTATATCCCAGGATGTAGATAGTATATCCCAGGATTTAGAAGAGTATGAAATGTAATAAACAATCCAGTTATAACTGATTTATGGCTTTTGGTGACATATCTAGATTGTCAGAGACACTGTGGTGACAAATCTAGGCTGTCACAGACACTGTGGTGACAAATCTAGGCTGTCACAGACACTGTGGTGACAAATCTAGGCTGTCACAGACACTGTGGTGACAAATCTAGGCTGTCACAGACACTGTGGTGACAAATCTAGGCTGTCACAGACACTTTGGTGACAAATCTAGGCTGTCACAGACACTTTGGTGACAAATCTAGGCTGTCACAGACACTGTGGTGACAAATCTAGGCTGTCACAGACACTTTGGTGACAAATCTATGCTGTCACAGACACTGTGGTGACAAATCTAGGCTGTCACAGGCACTTTGGTGACAAATCTAGGCTGTCACAGACACTGTGGTGACATATCTAGGCTGTCACAGACACTTTGGTGACAAATCTAGGCTGTCACAGACACTGTGGTGACAAATCTAGGCTGTCACAGACACTTTGGTGACAAATCTAGGCTGTCACAGACACTGTGGTGACATATCTAGGCTGTCACAGACACTTTAGTGACAAATCTAGGCTGTCACAGACACTGTGGTGACATATCTAGGCTGTCACAGACACTTTGGTGACAAATCTAGGCTGTCACAGACACTGTGGTGACATATCTAGGCTGTCACAGACACTGTGGTGACGTCTCTAGGCTGTCACAGACACTTTGGTGGCATCTAGGCTGTCACAGACACTGTGGTGACGTCTCTAGGCTGTCAGACACTTTGGTGGCATCTAGGCTGTCACAGACACTGTGGTGACGTCTCTAGCCTGTCACAGACACTGTGGTGACGTCTCTAGGCTGTCACAGACACTTTGGTGGCATCTAGGCTGTCACAGACACTGTGGTGACGTCTCTAGGCTGTCACAGACACTGTGGTGACATCTCTAGGCTGTCACAGACACGGTGCTGACATCTCTAGGCTGTCAAAGACACTGTGGTGACGTCTCTAGGCTGTCACAGACACTGTGGTGACATCTCTAGGCTGTCACAGACACTGTTGTGATACCTCTAGGCTGTCACAGACACGGTGGTGGCATCTCTAGGCTGTCACAGACAAGGTGGTGACGTCTATAGGCAGTCACAAACACGGTGGTGACGTCTCTAGGCTGTCACAGACATTGTAGTGACTCTCTAGGCTGTCACAGACACTGTGCTGATATCTCTAGGCTGTCACAGACACGGTAGTGACATCTCTAGGCTATCACAGACACGGTGGTGACGTCTATAGGCAGTCACAAAAACGGTGGTGACGTCTCTAGGCTGTCACAGACACGGTGGTGACGTCTCTAGGCAGTCATAGACAAGGTGGTGACGTCTCTAGGCTATCACAGACACTGTGGTGACATCTCTATGCTGTCACAGAGACGGTGGTGACACCTCTAGGCTGTGACAGACGCGGTTGTGACATCTCTAGGCTGTCACAGACACGTTGGTGACGTCTGTAGACTGTCACAATGTGGTGACGTCTCGAGGCTGTCACAATGTGGTGACGTCTCTAGGCTGTCACAGGCACTGAGGTGACGTCTCTAGGCTGTCACAGACGCTATGGTGACTCTAGGCTGTTACGGACACTGTGGTGACCTCTCTAGGCTGTCACAGACACTGAGGTGACGTCTCTAGGCTGTCACAGACCCTATGGTGACTCTAGGCTGTCACAGACACTGTGGTGACGTCTCTAGTCTGTCACAGACACTGAGGTGACGTCTATAGGCTGTCACAGACACTGTGGTGACGTCTCTAGGCTGTCACAGACCCTATGGTGACATCTCTAGGCTGTCACCGACACTGTGGTGACATCCTTAGGCTGTCACCGACACTGTGGTGACGTCTCTAGGCTGTCACCGACACTGTGGTGACATCTCTAGGCTGTCACCGACACTGTGGTGACATCTCTAAGCTGTCACCGACACTGTGGTGACATCTCTAGGCTGTCCCCGACACTGTGGTGACATCTCTAGCCTGTCACAGACACAGTGGTGATATCTACAGTCTGTCACAGATTACTGAGGCCTTTAGGCTGACCCGGAAAAAGTTGTGACATGTCTAGGCCGCTGGAACACGGTAATGACGTCTATAATCTACAACGACAGTGTGATATCTCTAGGCAGTCTGACACACACTATTGGTGTTTCTAAGCTGCTGCAGACACAGGGGAGACTCCCTAAGTTACTCCAACTGAATGACGCATTTCGTCAGGCAAAGAAACAATATTGACTTATCTAAGTTACCTCGGACACTATTGTCGTGTGAATACAATAACTTAATTGATTTTCCCCATTTAATAGTGTATTTTCTGAATATTATGTACCCATAACAATACGGTGTCTGGCACGTCTCCCGGGAGCCCCGCCAAGATTCAGAGAAACGTTAGTCCACTCGGCCATCAGTGCGTCAGACATCAGGTGCTCAGTGTCACTGGACATGTCACTCATGATGCCAGCATATTCATGGCCGTGGAAGCTACAGGACTAATTTCAGTCTCCATGGTCACGTATGTGCTCGCAACACGTGTGACATAACCAGTGGAACTGGACACCTGATGTCTAAAGTACTGATGGCCGAGTATACTTAGGGGTCACGGAATTTTCGTGGTCCTTCCACCCAGGAGACGTGCTAAAGTATCAGGGGTTCGATTACTGGCCAGTCGCAGTATATATATATATATATATATATATATATATATATATATATATATATATATATATATATATATATATATATATATATATATATATATTTGTACGCAGATCCTCTCAGATTGCTCTACCAGCTTTCCTATCCTCTTCCATAGCATCAAATGATTTGATAAGACAAATCCTTCCTGATAACCTCAGTGACTCAGCAGGAATACAGGACCCTAGCTATGCCAGTGCCATAACTGAATGGGAGACTCTTGCTGTTCCAGCACCAAACCCTAGTGCAGCACTGGCTCACAAACAGTCAAGCTGGGATGGCCCGATCGCTGAAAAGGTGCTTGCCAACATGCTCAGGGCTGCAACATCAAATAGGGAGATTGGCCGTCTCCAGGTTGTGAGCGCACCTCACTCCGGGGACTTCCTCCAAACAGTTCCCATATCGGCAATGGGAACGCAACTCGATCCTAAGACCCTCCGTATTGCAGTGGCTCTGTGCCTTGCTGCCCCAATTCACACAGAATATACGTGTATTTGCGGCGAAGCACAAGCAGACCAATACGGTCTACATGGTCTTAACTGTTCCAAAACTAAGGCCTGGCATGCAAGACACAATGAGGTCAACGACATCATAAAGAGAACCCTTGCTACAACTGGATGCCCAGCCGAGAGGAAGCCCCGATCACTAGCAGCCAACAATACCCACAACCCAGCAAACCGCTCCGACGGGATCACCATCTATCCTTGGAAGAATGGCAAGCTCTTAGCATGGGACTATACCTATATTCATCACAGTGTGGGGCGACAGGGAGGAGCTGCTGACCACAGGGAGGAGTACAAGATCAGCAAGTACAGGGACATAAGCCAACAGTATAAATTTGTCCCAGTGGGATCAGAGACCTTGGGATCATGGGGAAAAATGCCACACGTTTCCTTAAAGAACTGGGTTCCCGACTCATCGACACCACCAGGGACCCAAGGGCAGCCACTATCATGTTCCAGCGCCTCAGTATGGCCATCCAGAGGGGAAATGCTTGCTGCATACTTGGCTCGCATCCAGCCTCGGAGGAGCTGGAGGAAATTCCTGAGTTTTAATATATTGTACCATTGTATTCATGTTTGTGTTTTCTGTAAATGTATTCTGTTTATATATATATATATATATATATATATATATATATATATATATATATATATATATATATATATATATATATATATATATATATATATAGCAAGAACTATTTAAAATTAAGTTATTTCTAAAATTTTGTCCTATACGTTTAGGTATATTTTTTCATTGATGTCATTGTAAAAATTAATAATCTCGTATCAAAAGAACCTTAGAAAACTTACCTAATCTAACTTTACAATAATTTAATAATAAACAAACAAAATGAAATATATTTTTTCGTTAGGTTCAGAATTATTTTTGCGAAACTGTTGCATACACAAATTTTCACTTGCCTTATCCGGCAAGAAGAGCATTGTTATTTAAGCACGACATATGTACCATAGAATAAGATTACGGTAAACAGGTGATGTAATAATATGTCCTGTGTTTACCTTAAAATGAAGAGAGTGAATTTTCAAGCCATTTCGTGATTTCTCATATTATCAAGAAACTAAAAATATTCGGACAAGAGAAAGTTGTTAAGGGTGAGATATGACGTCACACATCACGTCACACATCACGTCACACATCGTCACACATCACGTCACACATCACGTCACACCACGTCACACATCACATCACACATCACATCACACATCACGTCACACATCACGTCACACATCACGTCACACATCACGACACACATCACGTCACACATCACATCACACATCACGTCACACATCACGTCACACATCACATCACACATCACATCACACATCACGTCACACATCACGTCACACATCACATCACACATCACATCACACATCACGTCACACATCACGTCACACATCACGTCACACATCACGTCACATATCACGTCACACATCACATCACACATCACGTCACACATCACACATCACGTCACACATCACGTCACACATCACGTCACACATCACGTCACACCTGACCCAGCACGCTCAGTCTAGCAGTGTTCTCAACAGTTATTCAGGTCACATGTCATCTAAAATTTATGAGAGACATGTCAGAAATAGCTTAAATTCCACAAAAAATTCTACTATTATAAATGAACCTAATTTATATAACCCTGAAATAATATTTATATTCGATTCGAATATATTTCTCAGACCCAGGACAAACCTGATGCTACTTTCTTCATGTTCATTAAACAAAATTAATAGACAGAGTATCAGACTCTTGTCCAGTTTTAATGTTATATTTGTGTTGCTGAAATCTTGGTTTAAGAATTTTTCCAGTTTGACTGTAATAAACTTTATTAATTTTTTATAGGGAATCTTTTTTTTACTCAGGTATTATTCTTATTCGTTTTTTTTTTATGTCAAGATTTTTATATGCAAATGAAAGTTTTTAAATTCTTAGGAAGCAAATTTGCAAGCACCTAAAGTCGGTACCTGACCAGCCGGGCTGTGGCTCGTACGTTGGTTTGCGTGCAGCCAGGAGTAACAGCCTGGTTGATCAGGCTTTGATCCACCAGGAGGCCTGGTCACAGATCGGGCCGCGGGGGCGTTGACCCCCGGAACTTCTCCAGGTAAACTCCAGGTAAAGTTTTCATGGTAAGGGAGAAGCAACATACTCTTCGTTCAGAATGTTTGTTAGGGGAATAAAATGGTTAAAACTGTGACCCTAATTTATAAAGGGGTGAGCCGGTAAGCCAGCGGAAGGCCTCCGTCAGATGATCACAAGCTACAACAGTGGGTCCTCATATAACTAAGATCAGCGTCAGGAAACACTTGTCTTGTGTGTGTGTGTGTGTGTGTGTGTGTGTGTGTGTGTGTGTGTGTATGTGTGTGTATGTGTGTGTGTGTGTGTGTGTATGTGTGCGTGTGTGTGCGTGTGTGTGTGTGTGCGTGTGTGTGTGTGTGTGTGTGTGCGTGTGTGTGTGTGTGTGTGTGCGTGTGTGTGTGTGTGTGTGTGCGTGTGTGTGTGTGTGTGTGCGTGTGTGTGTGTGTGTGTGTGTGTGTGTGTGTGTGTGTGTGTGTGTGTGTGTGTAAAACAATCGCAGACAGGCGATCTGAACAATGTAAGACAAGCCACGGGGGGGGAAGGGTGTAAATCTTATGCTCAAGTACTTTCACACTTCTCAGTGCGTCATCAGGAGCTGTGCAATGTTGCAAGGGTAGCAACAGGAGAAATAGGGAAAGTTTTTCCAGAGTATGGTAGCACGGTGGCACCAGCCAATATATGACTGAGGGAGAGAGGCCCAGCTGAATGCCAGCAACCCACCAGTCACCCCACACCCAACCCAATATTGGGTCGGGTGAAGTAAGCCCCACAGTTTGCAGATAAAATGAGGCAAAATAACTAGGAGATAGTTAATACCCAACTCTAAGTTTCTAACTCCTGGGAACAGGTCATGTGACGTTACATTACAATAGCGAATCATCCACATGCAGAATGTAACTAATGTGTACAACTTCTAACTAATGAAATGGAAGGAATAAATCTTTCATTTTGTCTAAAGGTAATGCCCGATTTCCCAGAACTTTGTACAATATTCAAGAAATATTCTCAGCGTCAATGTCTGTATGATCTCTCCTATTCAGGTTTTTCTTTCATATAATAACTAGGCAAATCATATTATTTTTATTTTTAATGCCACTGTTATCATTATTATCCACTATTATCCACCATTGGAATTATTATTATCATTATCATTATTATATTACTAACAGCCTAATTCAGTAAACCACTAAACTAGTTGCAATCACCATGTTGCAATCAACTATGTGTACCTTGTGCCGCTGTACCTAGACGAGTTAGGGCCTCAACAGGTCACTCTGCCTCATTTTTGTGGCTATCTTAGGATGATCACACATGCGCACCAGTATCTAAATGAACCCTCATGTCTACTTCCTTATTACTGATGTTATATCACTCATGTTGAAGTCTGTGATTCCAGCACACCATCTAGAGTACCTATAACCTTACCATACCCGTATGCAGGTATCGCATCTGTATGCAGTTACCTCATGCTATCTGTTAACTGTGGGGCCTACCCCACCCGACGCCATATAGGTTGGGGTGTGGGGGGACCAGTGGGTGATTGGCACTTGGTTAGGCCTCCCTCATTCAGAAACACATACTGGTGGGTGCCACCCATGCTACCATAGCCTGAAAAAACTTCCCCATTTCTCCTGTTGCCGCCCTTGCAACATTGCTCAGCTCCTAATGATGTTCTGAGAAGTGTGAAAGTACCTGAGCTTATGATTTCCACCCCCCGAGGCTTGTCTTGAAATATATATATATATATATATATATTTCATGTCGTGCCGAATAGGCAGAACTTGCGATCTTGGCTTAAATAGCAACGTTCATCTTGCCATATAGGACAAGCGAAAATTTGTGTAGGCAGTAATTTCGCCAAAATCATTCTGAACCTAACGAAAAAAATATATTTCACTGTGTTTGTTCAGTATTAAATTATTGTAAACAAATCTAAAATATATATAGTTGAGTTAGGCTAAAATAAATTGTTCTTGTTATAATAAGGTTAGGTAAGTTTTCTAAGATTCTTTTGGTGCAAAATTAAAAGTTTTTACATTAACATTAATGAAAAAAATATATCTTTAAACGTATAAGAGAAAATTTTAGAAATGACTTAATTTTAAATGAGTTCTTGCTAATTGACCAGTTTTACATATTCGGCACGACATATATATATATATATATATATATATATATATATATATATATATATATATATATATATATATATATATATATGCAAAACAACCACTCTGAAAGAATAGAGAAATGCCAAGCGCTTTCGTGACTACTCACATTATCAAGTTCCTTGATGATAATGTGAGTAGTCACGAAAGCGCTTGGAATTTCTCTATTCTTTCAGAGTGGTTGTTTTGCATATTTTGAAATCACCTGTTTACTGTGATCTTATTGCATATATATATATATATATATATATATATATATATATATATATATATATATATATATATATATATATATATTGTTAACACATCGGCCGATTCCCACCAAGGCACTGTGGCCCGAGAAAGAAAAACTTTCATAATCATTCACTCCATCTCTGTCTTGCCAGAAGGGTTCTTTACACTACAGTTATAAAACTGCAACATTAACACCCCTCCTTCAGAGTGTAGGCACTGTACTTCCCATCTCCAGGACTCAAGTCCGGCCGGTTTCCCTGAATTCCTTCATAAATATTACTTTGCTCACACTCCAACAGCACGTCTGAAGCATTGTTGAGCTATTTTCTCAATTATCGGGCCATCCCAGGGCAACTGTTTGTAGTTGTTGGGGGGAGCAGGTCTGGTTTCAGAGCCCGTTAGATTATCCCAGATCATGGCTCCGTCAATGAACTTTTGATCCTGGACTCCAATTTTGTCCCTATGATGTCCAGGGAGAATCGCTGCTACAAGCCCTCTGGATGCAATGCATGAGGATAGAAAAGTAGGTAGCGCAATCTGTGATGACTTGCGGACACCAATGCCTCCTAGTCTGACTGGAAGTGTAGCTTAGTTCCACTGCCCGTCTTCTAGAGTATATATATGTCGTGCCGAATAGGCAGAACTTGCCATCTTGGCTTAAATAGCAACGCTCATCTTGCCATATAGGACAAGTGAAAATTTGTGTATGCAATAATTTCGCCAAAATCCTTCTGAACCTAACGAAAAAAATATATTTGATTGTGTTTGTTTAGTACTAAATTATTGTAAACGTATTTAAAATGTATTTAGTTGGGTTAGGCTAAAATAAATTGCTCTTGTTATAATAAGATTAGGTAAGTTTTCTAAGATTCTTTTGGTGCAAAATTAAAAATTTTTACATTAACGTTAATGAAAAAAAATATGTCTTTAAACGTATAAGAATAAATTTTAGAAAGGACTTAATTTTAAATGAGTTCTTGCTAATTGACCAGTTTTACATATTCCCCAGTCTTTTTTCCCTACATTTCAGCCGGCTACAGCAAACCCTCAATTCTTTTGTTTGGAGAACATGAAATTCTCTTATCAGAAGGTGTTCAGCAGGGTGACCCACTAGCTCCACTTCTCTTCTGCTTGGCAGTAAGAGAACTAGCTTCCAGCCTATGCAGCGAGCTCAACATCTGGTACCTGGATGATGGCACTCTGGCAGGTACTGAAGAGTTCCTGGTAGGGGACCTACAACTGGTGAAAACACAGGGAGAAGACTTGGGACTCATCCTCAATCCCTCCAAGTGTGAAATCATCACAGCAAACCAGGAAATAATCAGTGCTGTGCGAAGAATCCTCCCAGAAGTCTCTACTACCACTCCGTCCAACAGTACCCTCCTGGGAGCACCGCTGGGCCACCAGGCCATCGACACAGTCCTCAAGGACAAATTGAATGACCTGATGAGAATGGAGGAGAGAATAAGCAATCTTGATGCCCATGATGCTCTGTATCTCCTCACAAGGTGCCTTACTATTCCAAGACTCACTTACTTCATGAGGTGTGCACCCTCTTTTGACAACCCAACTCTCGACGAATATGACGCACACCTGAGGTCAACCCTTAAGAAGGCACTGAACCTGTCACTAGAGGATCAGCAATAGGATCAGGCAGCCCTCCCAGTGCGACTGGGAGGTATAGGGGTGCGCAAAGCAACGCATGTTGCTTTACCTGCTTTTCTGTCTTCGTGTTTGGCTTCCAGTGCATTAATCAAGAAGATTGTTCCCGAACGCTTGAGAGACGTGGTAGGAGCTCAAAACCCCAGGTTTACTGAAGCAGCGATTCGGTGGGACACCCTTACAGATTCCTCCAGTAGACCGCCCCTCATGGAAGGTTCCTTGATGTTGGTGAGGGGCTCTTGATTTAGGGAATTGGAACTGTGCTCCAGTTCCCCGAATTAAGCCTGATTGCCTTCCACATCCCCCCCCGGGCGCTGTATAATCCTACGGGTTTAGCGCTTCCCCTTTGATTATAATAATCCAGTAGACCAGCTCCTCCCAAAGAACACAAACAGTCCCACTGGGACAAACCGATCATGGAAAAAATCGCCAACACAATGCTCTCCAACGCTTCAGAAAAGGACAAAGCTCGTCTCCTGGCAGTGAAGGCACCACACTCAGGAGATTTCCTGTTAGCTGTTCCCAATTCCTCCTTGGGCACTCGACTAGACCCACAGGCCATTCGGATTGGTGTTGCTCTTCGCCTAGCCGCCCCCATCCTCACCGAACATAGGTGTATTTGCGGCAGGGCGACAGCTGATCAATTCGGACTTCATGGTCTCGTGTGTCACACAGCAGAAGGGAAGTATGGCAGGCATGAGGAGGTCAATGACATCATAAAGAGAAGCCTCGCCACAGCCCGTTGCCCAGCTCAACGGGAACCCCAAGTGTGACGAATGGTTTGAAAAACCGACAAGTTGAAGATTGAGACACTTATGCAGCATATGGGAATCTTTATTCAGGAAACGTTTCGCCACACAGTGGCTTCATCAGTCCAATCCAAAGAGGAAGGCGTAAGGAGAGGAGGAGAATGAGGTAATCAGTCCCTCAACCTGGAGTCGACTCCAGGTTGAGGGACTGATTACCTCATTCTCCTCCTCTCCTTACGCCTTCCTCTTTGGATTGGACTGATGAAGCCACTGTGTGGCGAAACGTTTCCTGAATAAAGATTCCCATATGCTGCATAAGTGTCTCAATCTTCAACCGGGAACCCCAAGTGCAGAGGTTTGACGGAAGTCAAAAGCGTCCTGATCGAGCCACTATGCTACCTTGGAAGGATAGAAAGCAGATTGCCTGGGACTACACATGTGCCGCCACATTGGCAGACACCTACTTGCCATACTCCGTAGTGGAAGGGGGTGGAGCTGCCAGCCACAGGGAAACCCAGAAGATCCGCAAATATGAAGACCTTCTCCCTTGCTATAACTTCATCCCAATAGGGTCGGAGACCCTTGGAGCATGGGGCAAGTGTGCTCTAAAGTTCCTAATAGAGCTGGGTGAAAAGCTCATCATAGAAACCAAGGACCACAGGCCAACCAGCTTCCTCTTTCAGAGACTCAGTGTTGCGATCCAGAGAGGAAATGCCTGCAGCATTCTGGGCACGCGGCCCACCGCCGGGGAGCTGGACGAAGTATTCGAGATGTAGCTCTGAGTTACCTATGTTGTTTTACTTTCTATCGTATTTTTGTGAATGTTTTGTCAATGTATTTTGTCTTTAAATAAAATATATATAAAATATAGGGGGTGGTAGGAGAAAATTCTCAAACAGCTTCAGGGAGAACCTTGAGTTTTCCCTGAAGCAAGTTTATTCTTTTCTCTGAGGATGAGGGTCCCTATAACAGTTCTAGAGGTGGTACCTCCCTATATTATATATATATATTATATATATATATATATATATATATATATATATATATATAAAATATATATATATATATATATATATGTATATATGTATATATATATTCAACAAGTTGGCCGTCTCCCACCGAGGCAGGGTGACCCAAAAAAGAAAGAAAATCCCCAAAAAGAAAATGCTTTCATCATCATTCAACACTTTCACCACACTCACACATAATCACTGTTTTTGCAGAGGTGCTCAGAATACAAGTTTAGAAGCATATACGTATAAAGATACACAACATATTCCTCCAAACTGCCAATATCCCAAACCCCTCCTTTAAAGTGCAGGCATTGTACTTCCCATTTCCAGGACTCAAGTCCGACTATATGAAAATAAGCGGTTTCCCTGAATCCCTTCACTAAATATTACCCTGCTCACACTCCAACAGATCGTCAGGTCCCAAGTACCATTCGTCTCCATTCACTCCTATCTAACACACTCACGCACGCTTGCTGGAAGTCCAAGCCCCTTGCCCACAAAACCTCCTTTACCCCCTCTCTCCAACCCTTTCGAGGACGACCCCTACCTCGCCTTCCTGTCCCTATAGATTTATTTGCTTTCCATATCATTCTACTTTGATCCATTCTCTCTAAATGACCAAACCACCTCAACAACCCCTCTTCTGCCCTCTGACTAATACTTTTATTAACTCCACACCTTTTCCTAATTTCCACACTCCGAATTTTCTGCATAATATTTACACCACACATTGCCCTTAGACAGGACATCTCCACTGCCTCCAACCATCTCCTCGCTGCTGCATTTACCACCCAAGCTTCACACCCATATAAGAGTGTTGGTACTACTATACTTTCATACATTCCCTTCTTTGCCTCCATAGACAACGTTTTTTGACTCCACATATACCTCAATGCACCACTCACCTTTTTTCCCTCATCAATTCTATGATTAACCTCATCCTTCATAAATCCATCCGCCGACACGTCAACTCCCAAGTATCTGAAAACATTCACTTCTTCCATACTCCTCCTCCCCAATTTGATATCCAATTTTTCTTTATCTAAATCATTTGATACCCTCATCACCTTACTCTTTTCTATGTTCACTTTCAACTTTCTACCTTTACACACATTCCCAAACTCATCCACTAACCTTTGCAATTTTTCTTTAGAATCTCCCATAAGCACAGTATCATCAGCAAAAAGTAACTGTGTTAATTCCCAATTTGAATTTGATTCCCCATAATTTAATCCCACCCCTCTCCCGAACACCCTAGCATTTACGTCTTTTACAACCCCATCTATAAATATATTAAACAACCATGGTGACATTACACATCCCTGTCTAAGACCTACTTTTACCGGGAAGTAGTCTCCCTCTCTTCTACACATCCTAACCTGAGCCTCACTATCCTCATAAAAACTCTTTACAGCATTTAGTAACTTACCACCTATTCCATATACTTGCAACATCTGCCACATTGCTCCCCTATCCACTCTATCATATGCCTTTTCTAAATCCATAAATGCAATAAAAACTTCCCTACCTTTGTCTAAATACTGTTCACATATATGCTTCAATGTAAACACTTGATCTACACATCCCCTACCCACTCTGAAACCTCCTTGCTCATCCGCAATCCTACATTCTGTCTTACCTCTAATTTTTACAATTATAACCCTACCATACACTTTTCCTGGTATACTCAATAAACTAATTCCTCTATAATTTTTACAATCTCTTTTGTCCCCTTTCCCTTTATATAAAGGGACTATACATGCTCTCCGCCAATCCCTAGGTACCTTCCCCTCTTTCATACATTTATTAAACAAAAGTACCAACCACTCCAACACTATATCCCCCCCTGCTTTTAACATTTCTGTCATGATCCCATCAGTTCCAGCTGCTTTACCCCCTTTCATTTTACGTAATGCCTCACGTACCTCCCCCACACTTACATTCTGCTCTTCTTCACTCCTAAAAGATGGTATACCTCCCTGACCAGTGCATGAAATTACTGTCTCTGTTTCTTCCTTAACATTTAAAAGTTCCTCAAAATATTCTCGCCATCTACCCAATACCTCCATCTCCCCATCTACTAACTCCCCTACTCTGTTTTTAACTGACAAATCCATATTTTCCCTAGGCTTTCTTAACTTGTTTAACTCACTCCAAAAATTTTTCTTATTTTCACTAAAATTTCTTGACAGTGCCTCTCCCACTCTATCATCTGCTCTCCTTTTGCACTCTCTCACCACTCTCTTCACCTTTCTTTTACTGTCCATATACTCTGCTTTTCTTATTACACTTCTGCTTTGTAAAAACCTCTCATAAGCTAACTTTTTCTCTTTTATCACACCCTTTACTTCATCATTCCACCAATCACTCCTCTTTCCTCCTGCCCCCACCCTCCTATAACCACAAACTTCTGCCCCACATTCTAATACTGCATTTTTAAAATTATTCCAACCCTCTTCAACCCCCCCCCCCCCCACTACTCATCTTTGCACTAGCCCACCTTTCTGCCAACAGTCGCTTATATCTTGCCCGAACTTCCTCCTCCCTTAGTTTATACACTTTCACCTCCCTCTTACTTGTTGTTGCCACCTTCCTCTTTTCCCATCTACCTCTTACTCTAACTGTAGCTACAACTAAATAATGATCCGATATATCAGTTGCCCCTCTATAAACATGTACATCCTGGAGCCTACCCATTAACCTTTTATCCACCAATACATAATCTAACAAACTACTTTCATTACGTGCTACATCATACCTTGTATATTTATTTATCCTCTTTTTCATAAAATATGTATTACTTATTACCAAATTTCTTTCTACACATAGCTCAATTAAAGGCTCCCCATTTACATTTACCCCTGGCACCCCAAATTTACCTACTACTCCCTCCATAACATTTTTACCCACTTTAGCATTGAAATCCCCAACCACCATTACTCTTACACTTGATTCAAAACTCCCCACGCATTCACTCAACATTTCCCAAAATCTCTCTCTCTCCTCTACACTTCTTTCTTCTCCAGGTGCATACACGCTTACTATAACCCACTTTTCACATCCAATCTTTATTTTACTCCACATAATCCTTGAATTAATACATTTATGGTCCCTCTTTTCCTGTCATACCTTATCCTTCAACATTATTGCTACTCCTTCTTTAGCTCTAACTCTATTTGAAACCACCCCTGACCTAATCCCATTTATTATTATTATATATATATATATATATATATATATATATATATATATATATATATATATATATATATATATATATATATATATATATATATATATATATATATAATATAATATATATATATATATATATATATATATATATATATATATATATATATATATATATATATATATATATATATATATATATATATATATATATATATATATATATATATATATATATATCTGGCAATTGTCTTAAGAATTTTTCCATATATCTAGAAAACGAGTCCACAGCCGACTTATTTAAAGGGACTCACCCAACGGAAAGACATTTGTAGTTTATACAAGAGGAAGACGACTATGGTTTGTCTATTCTACAAGATTCTGAGGCAGACAGAGGTCTAGACATCAAAACCAGACCCTAATTCCTCGGTGTGAAGCTGGGAAATCTCTAGTGCATCTGACACAGTGGTGAATTCTCTAAGTTACATCAAACACAGTGGTTAAGTTTCTAAGCTAATTTAGGCAGTGTTGAGATAACTTTTCTAGGTTTCCTCCACATGGTGCAACTGGCCGGCTGCTGGAACTTGTGTGAGGCATGCACAACATAAACACGAGAATCAACACCAGAATCGATCACAACGGTTCCCTTCAAGAAAGGTTCCTTGACGCCGGTGAAAGTTGCCAGATACAAGGTACTGGACATGTCCTCCCCTTCCTTGGATTGAACCTGATTGCCTCCCATTCCTCCAGTCTCTGTATGACCCTCACAAGTATAGCGTTTCTGAATATATAATAACAATAATAATAATTGTAATAATAATAATAACAATAGTTATTAATAACAATAATAATAATGGCAACAGCAATAACATTAATTACTAAATCTGCCTTTCGCTTTGTTAAAGAAGCTCTTCCATGTTTAACTATTTTTTCTATGTGAAGCTCCACACCCGAGTATTTTTAACCATTTCAATCTGTTAATAAGAACATAAGAACATAAGAAAGGAGGAACACTGCAGGAGGCCTGTTGGCCCATACTAGGCAGGTCCTTTACAATTCATCCCACTAACAAAACATTTGCCCAACCCAATTTTCAATGCTACCCAAGAAACAAGCTCTGATGTGAAAGTCCCACTCAAATCCAACCCCTCCCACTCATGTACTTATGCAACCTAAATTTGAAACTACCCAAAGTCCTAGCCTCAATAACCCAACTAGGTAGACTGTTCCATTCATCAACTACCCTATTTCCAATCAAGGATGTTTCCAGGGCTCTTGAGGCCCGGTCCCAGACCAGGCCTCGTGGAGGATCAAGTTCTGATCAACCACCAATACTTTCCTATGTCCTTTCTAAATCTAAACTTATCTAATTTAAATCAATTACTGCGGGTTCTCTCTTGGAGAGACATCCTCAAGACCTTATTACTATCCCCTTTATTAATACCTATCTTCCACTTACACACTTCGATCAGGTCTCCCCTCATTCTGTCACAAATAATTTACACATAATTACGTCTGTTTCTCCTGTGTCGTAGCCTCGTAGAGATGTTAATATTGCTTACCTTTTATGAGCTCCAGTACCAGGAAGACGATCTCGACGGCTTCACATATCTGAGGAGAAACAAGGTGAGATACAATGAATAATAAGTGTTATAACAAATGTGAGAGTAGCAGCAATTGGTTTATTGATTATACAGAGAATTATGAGTGTGGAGGGAGGGAGGGAGGGAGGGTAGGAGGGAAGGATTGTTGCGTGAGTGTAGGTCAGGCTCCTAATGAGAAGAGATGAGTGAAGACTGCTAAGGTAGTTAAGTGTGATAAAGGATTATGAATAAATTCATTAAGAGAATCATGTTAACTGGCAAGACTTGTTAGACACTAACTCAACTGGCATTATATATTATTGTTTAGCAGACTAAAAAAAAAAAAAACACATTCCCACTTCCAAATCCCCGAGACTTAATTGTTTTGATCTTCCCATTTCTACATGTTCTCTCACTTGTATTTTCTCCACCCTGAAAATTTATCTCATTCTCTTTGCATCATCTGTTAGTTATGAAGGTCTTTTCACACTGGGTTTGACCTTAAGTAGACTCTACCAACTTCATGTAGACTTAAATAATCTAGACAGTGTAAGGTTACTTCGAAACTTTTAAAGTTAGTCTATCACATGATACTCTTAAGTGACTTCCTTGTTGTAAATTGTTGTAAATTCGCTCTTGTGGAACACATTTTTTGATAAATTAGACACATGTCGGTTCTCTGAACCATTCATCTACAAACAACATTTTTTTAGAAAAACATTTAGAGTTGAAGTTTTTATCTAATAATGGATTCCTTATGAGTTTTATGAATACGTTAATTGATAGATCACTTAATTCTTAAGTTGGCGTCTGGGACAGCTGATACTAAATCTAGTATATTTTTTATTTTGTAATTACTTAATGAGGGAACAAATCTTTTCAGATACGCAACAGACTCTTGATATTATTATCTGACTTTTATACTTCAGTTAATATCAGATTTTTATTTTAAGCAAAAATTCTTTAAATTTAAAGATAATATCCCAATAATGGTTAGCTCGTCCCTCACGTACATGAATGTACGTGAGGGACGAATGTACGTTCCATAACTCAAGTACATGAATGTACGAGAGTTATGTAACGACTTATATAGAGGTCAGATCACCCCTTTAGTGACCTCGGGAATACAGTTTTAGCTGGTGGTCAGTCACATGTACATTTGGGAATAAAGGCTCCCCACCTCTCTCTTCTGGGGAGAAATAATATCAGGCAACTTAGACATATTAAACACAGCAATAAAGACTTTTCACGAGTTAATTAACGCAGCTTGTAACGACGATGATGATTGGCCGGTACTTTTGGTGAATACATGTAAAAATATATTAATGAATGAAGGCGTAAATTAATTACCTTTCGGATATTTATCTTAAGTCATAAAACGATATAAATAATTTAAAAAGGTGACTAAAAATCTTGTAAGGAAAGTGCCAAGTTGAGTGCCAGTATTAGTCATAATTCAGCCATGCCACATCACGCCAAGAAAAAGTATTTAACGTGTTGTATGAATAAATGTTCGACAGTCCCTCTCTATAATCACATTTTAAAGAATATTGTGGATTTGTTTAATATATGATTTAAAATAACGCTATATATATATATTATAGTGACCACGAACGAGTGGTATTGATCAATAACAACACTGCACTAGCCAAGGACTCGAACCCATGCTGCTTTGGCCTGCCTCATGGTGGGCGAAAACGCATGAAGCCCTAATCCCCTGGACCATACAATCCTTACAAGCAGGGCATCCAGTGGAACTGGATGTTGTACTCCTTACCCAAGGATACACGATGGTGTGGCTTGTGAAACAGAATTATTTGGTGAGTCTGGTAGTGGGGTTCAATTATAGGCGTCTTCCGAGGCTTCTTTACTTTATTAGCAAAGTCGTGGTGGGTACACAGGCTTGTGTGTTGTGCCCATGGCCTAGTAGGCCTTCTTGACTTCTTCTAGGCCGCTGAATGAGTGTGAGCGTGTGTGACCAGCGTCCCACAGACCTGGACAGGCCCAGAGGGCAGCACCTTAGTGGCGCAAAATATGAACTAAGCTGGCAGACAGCATAGGCTGTCTGTGCAGACAGTACAGGCTGTCTACATACACTCGGCCACCTACCTCGCGTCGTCCCGAAGCGACAATGCCGGTGGTAAAAGAAACTCTGTCTCTCTCTCGTAGGAACAGGGCACAGAACACAAAATAAAAACATATATATATATACATATGGACATGGAAAAAAAATCTTCCTACAGGGAGGGAAGAAAAAAACATGTGGGTGTGCTAAACATCGTGGTCATAGGCAGTGAGCATCGAAGGGCATCACTGCACGTCTTCCTGTGTCTGGACAGATACTGCAACAAAGGAGACATCGCTGCGGCTGAGCTGTGACGTAACAGGTTACCGTCTCCTCTAGAATGGTGAAGCAGTCATCGTAGGAGTCACTGCAGGTTTCACTCAACCTGGGGCACGACATGCTGGTGCCTTCGAGTGAGGCGTCGACAAAACTCGGCAACTGGGCAGGACTTCTGGCAAGCGACTCAGGAGGACACTTCTCGACTGGTACTGTCGCTGGGCTGTCACTGCCAGCGAGCGTGGAGTAAGCCGTGGAGCAAGTCGTGGCAGAAACGACTGGGCGGAACATCTGGGAGTCGTAACATCATACACCAGACTGCAGTGAGCGAGCTAGCAGTCAAAGTGACATCTTCATGCAGGCTGCTCACTGAAGCTTGTGACACGAGGCTGACACAGTGCCTGCCGACAGGGCTAACTGCGGCTTGACGAGTGTCATTCTCTCGGCAGTTGGAGTTATAGTAGAAGTTAGTCTAAGTGTCCCCAGACTTGTTTCTCTACATATAACTGCACTCTGAAGGTCTGGAGGTGAAGTGAAACAAATCTCGATGGGAATCGTAGCAGGTACGATTCTGCAGAACATTACCAGCGATGAGCATAAGAGCTTTCTGTACATAGGGTTCGGTCGCTCGGGGCTGAGTAATATCAGCTGTCAAATATGCTGGTCACACCGGGGGAATTAACACAGTGGTGCTACTTGGGGGTCTGGCCGCAGACCACACTGGACACACGGAAAACTTTACACACACCCGTGGTACATGCGGTACAACATGGCTTAAACTAGAAAAAGATGCTTTTCTGTGCACAAAACTGACACTAAGCTATACACTAATATGTGAGAACACTGAGAGGAATTAATTAACACACGACATATATCTTCTCTCAGTCTTCTCGACAATACTGAAATAATTACTAGAAACACTCGATGTGACATGATGTGACATCACACGAGGTGACGTCAGCTGCACTGACGTCAGCAGACATCTCGAGGTGACGTCAGCAGACATCTCGAGGTGACATCAGGCAGACATAGTGATGTCATGAAGTCGGGCAGTATTCTGGGTGACATTGTAAAGTCAGGCAGCAGACCACAGCATGAGGCCTGGGACATCTGGCAACTCACGTGGTTTGTAGATCCACGTGGCATCGTCCGCACCCCACGTGGCGTCGTGATCCATGTGACGTCGTGATCTACGTGGCATGCTGATCCACTTGGCTTGCTGATCCACGTGGCTTGCTGATCCACATGGCTTGCTGATCTACATAGCTTGGTGATCCACGTGGCTTCGAGTGGCCTTGGGCACTCAGATACACAGCTCTGGCAATGAATTCACATGGAAAACAGCAGAAAACACAACAGAGGGAGTGGGCAGTGGTGAGTGTATGGTAGGCTGGTGAGGTGTGAGTGTACAGCAGGGCGAGCGTGGGCGTGGCGAGGAAACGGCTACTTCCTCCTCTTCCTCCTCTCCCCCCCACAGACACAGGGAGACACACTGGATGCAGAAATCACCAAAAAACTCACCTCTGGCTTGCTGAAACAGCTGTGCTGAGCTGAACAACAACAGCAGAACATACAAGTGACGCTGAACATGTGACTTGAGAACCAGCGTGGGATGCTGTAGCGTGGGGTCACTGGGACGCCACTTACAATTCTCGAAGAAATTCGGCAAATTTCGGCTGGATCCTTCTTGTACCTGTGTCTGGATGCTGAAACGTGCAGACACGACATCAGGATAACTCGTTGAGAGACAGATGTGTCTTGTGTAGGGTGATGAAGTGAACACAACTTCATTCCTCTTCCTTCCTCTCTCTGGGCAAACACAACTGCTGCGACTACCGCTTCCCACCACTGTTTAATGAGATTATTTGGTGTGTCTGGTAGTGGGGTTCAATTATAGGCATCTTCGGAGGCTTCTTTACTTTATTAGCAAAGTTGAGGTGGGTACACAGGCTTGTGTGTTGTGCCCATGGCCTGGTAGGGCCATGCCCACGAGAGAGAGAGCTAGTAGGCCTTCTTGACCTCTGCTAGGCCGCTGAGTGAGTGTGAGCATGTGGGACCAGCGTCCCACAGACCTGGGCAGGCCCAGAGGGCAGCACCTTAGTGGCGCAAAATATGAACTAAGCTGGCAGACAGCATAGGCTGTCTGTGCAGACAGTACAGGCTGTCTACAGGATGACTCTAGGCTAATTTCATTCAAGTCCCTGTTTGGTGTACTAGTTCAACGAGCAGTATTTTATATTATTGTGACCACAAATGAGTGGTATTAATCAATAACAACACTGCTAGTACTAGCCAAGGACTCGAACCCATGCTGCTTTGGCCTGCCTCATGGTGGGCGAAAATGCATGACGCCCTAAACCACTGGACCATACGATCCTTACAAGTAGGGCATCCAGCGGAACTGGATGTTGTGCTCCCTACCCAAGGACACACGATGGTGTGGATGACTCTAGGCTAATTTCATTCTAGTCCTTGTTTGGTGTACTAGTTCAACTGGATGCCATGCTTGTAAGGATCGTATGGTCCAGTGGATTAGGGCGTCATGCGTTTTCGCCCACCATGAGGCAGGCCAAAGCAGCATGGGTTCGAGTCCTTGGCTAGTGCAGTGTTGTTATATATATATATATATATAACTTTAGCGTCGTCTGTTGTGTAGGGACGGGGATGTGTGTCACCCAACCACAGCCTCATTCAATAATAAATTGAACGGTGTGCAAGTGTTGCAGCTCAGTGCACAGTGTCCCGGGAGAAGCATAAAGTCGCCCCGTTGTATGTGTTGTCTTGGACGCGGGCAGTGAAATAGTGAACAAAAGTTTGCGCGAGTTGAGTGTTTGCGGGAAGTGATTTTTGATCACCTCTCGGCTCAGATTTCAGTCCGAAATAAGTTCTCAACGAAAACAGTAGCTTCAGGAAAGTGGATGGTGGAGCAGCCACACTTTCATTAACAAGTGAGCTACAGGTAGTCCCTCATCAGCTGGGCTGTGGTGCCTGGGCTGGACTGCGTGCAGCAGGCACCAACTGAAACCGTGCCGTGGGATAAATTCCGAAACCAACATGTGAAAAAAAACAGGTGTAATGTCTTGTTTTCTTGCTGACATTGGAGACGGTTGGAGCGGACGTAAGGAAACAACTTTCACCTTTTCTCTCCTAACTTCATCTGCTCTGTAGTGGTATCATGGTGAGTGCCACAACCACTGAATTGTGTGCCATCACTGCGTAAGTATCCAGGTAAAGGCACATGTTGTCCTGAGTGACCCCGGGGATACACGCTGTGGTTCGTCCTAGAGATGCTAGAAGTTTCCAAGCTTAGCGAGCGCCCTCCCACCCCCACGATATCAGCAATGTCACAAGTAGTCGCGGGTTCCCAGGAATCTTCACGACAGAGCCAAAGCTGTCGTCCACGAGGCATTTGCCGGGTGTGCCACAAGGAATGTGCACTCAATCCCAAAACTGGCAACATCCGTGCACACACTGGATGTCTAGGCTCCAGGAGAGCTCCAAATGAGAACAACCAACAGCCTCCCCCAGCAGACAGCGCTGACAACTACCGTGGCTTCACCTCTACAGAGGACCTCAAATCTGCAATTAAATTAACATCCACCAGGACTCTGACACATCCCCAAAGCAGCTCGCCCTCAAGCTGCTAGCTGACCTTCTGAAAAAAGTCAACGATGCTCCTTCAAACAACAGATCCTGTCACAACTTGCTGCTTTTTGGCAATGCCTGTTTGGCTGTCCCACCAAGGAGGGACAAGTCACTAGCAACACATGTTATTAGGGCAATAAATGCTTTCCCAAGGGATGACAACCTCGTCCGTCTCTCCCCTAGGGCGACAAACACCAGCCGGGCAAATGTCAACAACAGGACACCCGACGCCTCAAAAATCAGAGCCCAAATTAGCAAAAAAATAGAAGAGGGTAACACTATTGGAGCTCTGAGGCTTATAACCAGTGAGGATACCATCGCTCCCAAGGACGTAAGCAGGGCGCAAGCTCTGAAGGACAAACATCCACCCAGGGCTCCCAGTACCAACATTGACCTCCCTGACATTGCAGCAGGCGAAGAACATCTAACCTTACAGGATGCTGACGTGTATGAAGCTGCTATGTCATTGCCACAGGGCTCAGCAGGAGGTTTCACCGGTTTAAGGCCTCAACACTTAAAACAAATACTCAATCCAGCACTTGGTGAGGTTTCAGAGAGGCTGCTGTCTGAACGCACCAAATTTTCCAACCTGTACCTGGCTGGCAGTGTCCCAGAGGCCATCAGACCCCTTTTCTTTGGTGCCTCATTGTGTGCCCTCCGGAAAAAGGATGGCGGAATCAGGCCCATTGCAGTGGGTAACATCCTTCGGCGCCTAGTCGCCAAGGCTGCAGTAAGAAGGGTGAGTCAAGAGGCTGCTGCAATGCTGAAACCAACTCAGCTCGGTTTCGGCGTTCAACAGGGCTGTGAAGCAGCTGCCCACGCAGCACGAGTATATATCAAAAACATGTCCGATGAAAAAGCCTTGGTCAAATTGGACTTTGCCAACGCTTTCAACTCAGTCAGAAGGGATGCTGCTCTCCAAGCAGTTTATAGAAACTTCCCTTCCCTTTATCCCTTCATAGAATCGTGTTATAGTGTGACTTCCAAACTATTGTTTGGGGACCATGAAATTGACTCATGTGAAGGCGTGCAACAGGAGGACCCTCTCGCCCCCTTTCTATTTTATTTGGTCATCAAGGAAGTCATAGAAGCACTCTCCAGCTAGCTCAATATCTGGTTCCTGGATGATGGTACCTTAGCGGGCACAACAGAATCTCTCCTAGAGGGCATCAGTAAAATTAAAGACATGGGAGAAAGCCTGGGCCTTTCTTTAAACCCCACGAAATGTGAAATAGTTTCTACCAATCAACAGATGATCCAGAATATTAGCGCCGTTTTACCAGGAGCACGAGCCATTGATCCAGCCAATAGCCCTCTCCTTGGTGCTCCTCTTGGGTCCAATGCCATCTATCTGATCCTAGAAAAAAAAGTCTCAGACCTCCGGACGATGGAAAGCAGGATGAAAGACATTGACACACACGATGCCTTCTACCTACTCACCAGGTGCCTGCCAATCCCAAAACTTACCTACTTTCTGAGATGCTCCCCAGCCTTCAGCAGTCCAAAACTCAAGGAATATGACTCTCTCCTTAAGACCATGCTAGAGAGTGTATTGAATCTTTCCCTTGAAGATGGACAGTGGTTGCAAGCCTCACTTCCGGTCAGGCTTGGAGGGCTAGGAGTACGCAGATCCTCCCAGATTGCTCTACCAGCTTTCCTATCCTCTTCCATAGCATCAAACGAGTTGATAAGACAAATTCTTCCTGATACCCTCAGCGACTCAGCAGGAATAGAAGACCCTAGCTGTGCCAGTGCCATCACTGAATGGGAGACTCTTGCTGCTCCAGCACCAAACCCTAGTGCAGCACTGGCTCACAAACAGTCAAGCTGGGATGGCCCGATCGCTGAAAAGGTGCTTGCCAACATGCTCAGGGCTGCAACATCAGATAGAGAGATTGCCCATCTCCAGGCTGTGAGCGCACAACACTCCGGGGACTTCCTCCAAACAGTTCCCATATCAGCAATGGGAACGCGACTCGACCCTAAGACCCTCTGTATTGCAGTGGCTCTGCGCCTTGCTGCCCCAATTCACACAGAATATACGTGTATTTGCGGCGAAGCACAAGCAGACCAATACGGTCTACATGGTCTTAGCTGTTCCAGAACCAAGGGCTGGCATCCAAGACACAATGAGGTCAACGACATCATTAAGAGAACCCTTGCTACAGCTGGATGCCCAGCTGAGAGGGAGCCCCGATCATTAGCAGCCAACAATGCCCATAACTCAGCAAACCGCCCCGACGGGATCACCATCTATCCTTGGAAGAATGGCAAGCTCTTAGCATGGGACTATACCTGTGTGTCCACACTGGCTGACACCTATATCCATCACAGTGTCGTGCGACAGGGAGGAGCTGTTGACCACAGGGAGGAGTGCAAGATCAGCAAGTACAGGGACATTAGCCAACAGTATCAATTTGTCTCAGTGGGATCAGAGACCTTCGGATCATGGGGAAAAAATGCCACACGTTTCCTTAAAGAATTGGGTTCCAGACTCATCGACACCACCAGGGACCCAACTGCAGCCACTTTCATGTTCCAGCGCCTCAGCATGGCCTTCCAGAGGGGAAATGCTTGCTGCATACTTGACTCGCGTCCGGCTTCGGAGGAGCTGGAGGAAATTCATAGTCTTTAATATATTGTGCCATTGCATCCATGTTTGTTTTTTCTGTAAATGTATTCTGTTTATATATATATATATATATATATATATATATATATATATATATATATATATATATATATATATATATATATATATATATATATAGATATATATATATATATATATATAATATATAAACTCGAATTAAGTTGTAATCAACAACACTCAGTGAATAAACTAAAGGTGAACGAGGGGCTCGAAACGCGGCCCGTACATTGATAGACCGACGCTCTAACATCTCATCTACCAATAGGAAGCATTCGGAGGTCATACTTACTGTATTATATTCCGTCAGAAGCACAAACTGTAATCCAAGTGAACTCCTTCCCTCGGCCCAGGAGCTTTAACGGTAGCTATATTCTTAACCCCTTCAAGGCCACATCGTTTATTAACTCAAATAAAGTTGTAATAAACAACTCTCAATAAATAAACAGAAGGGTGAACAAGGGGCTCGAACCACGGCACGTAGACTGACAACTTAATTCAAGTTCATAGAGGATGTAGCCTTGAGGGGGAAGAGTTAAAGCTCATGGCCTGTGAAAAGGTATTGATTTGGGTTACAGTTGGTGCCTCTGACGGTATATAATACAGTAAGTACTTGTTCCGAACCCTTACTGCTAGAAGCTTGGGTAGCTGAGACAGTAGACCGTGGGGCTGTCAATTTATGGGCCGCAGTTCGAGCCTCTCGTTCGTGATTCTCTTTATATATAAATTAAACTTTGTACTGAAACAGGTATGGTAACCGAAAATACATATTTAAAAAAAGGATAAGTAAGTATACGAGATATGATACAGGGCATAATGACGGTAGTTCGTTGGACTATGTATTAGTAGATAAAAGACTGATGGGTAGACTTCAGGATGTGCACGTTTATAGAGAGGCCACAGATATATCAGATCTTATTTTACTTGTAGCTACAAGGAGAGTAAAAGGTAAATGAGAAACAAGGAGAATGGCATTAACAAGTAAGAAAGAGGGAAAGGCTTATAAACTAAAGGAGGAGGCAGTTAGGATAAGACATAAATATAACTATTGGAAGAAAGATGGGCAATGAGGTTGAAGAGGTATGGCTTAGATTTAAAAATGTAGTGTTAGAGTGTTCGGCAGAAGTTTGTGGTTACAGGAAAGTGGGTGCGGGAGGGAAGAAGAGCAACTGGTGGAATGATGAAGTAAAGAGAGTAGTAAGAAAGAAAAAGTTAGCATATAAGAGGTTTTACAAAGTAGAAGTGATATAAGGAAGGAGGAGTACATGGATAGAGAAAAAGAGAGGTTAAGACAGTGGTGAAAGACTGTGAAAGAAGAGCAAATGAGTGGGTAAGATGCTATCAACAAATTTTGCAGAGAATAAGAAAACGTTTTGGAGTGAGATCAATAAACAGAGGAAAGCCTGGGGAACAAATGGATTTGTCAGTTAAAAACAGGAGAGGAGAGTTATTAGACGGGGAGTTGGAGGTATTGGGAAGATGGAGGGAATATTTTGAGAAACCTGTTAAATGCTAATGAAGATAGGGAAGCTGGGATTTCGTGCAATGGGCAGGGAGGTGTAACGTCTTGTAGGAGTGAAGACGAGCTAGATGTGTGTGTAGGGGAGGTGCGTGAGGCAGTGGGCAGAATGAAAGGGGGTAAAGCAGTTAGGATTGATGGGATCAAGACAAATGTTAAAAGCAGGTGGGGAATATAGCTTTGAAGTGGTTGGTGCTTTAATTTAATAAATGCGTGAAAGAGGGTAAGGTACCTAGGGATTGGCAGAAAGCATGCATAGTTCCTTTGTATAAAAGCAAAAGGGACAAAAAAGAGTGTAAACTTTATAGGGAAATAAGCCAGTTGAGTATACTTGGTAAAGTGTATGGTAGAATTAATATTGAAAGAATTAAGATGAACGCAGATGAACATGGAGGCTTTAGGAAGGATAACAGATGTGTGGACCAAGTGTTTACAGTGAAACATATAAGTGAACAGTATTTAGGTAAGGGTAAAAAGGTTTTCGTTGCATTTATGGATTTAGAAAAAGCATACGATAAGGTGGATAGGGGAGCAATGTGACAGATGCTCCAAGTGTATGGAATATGTGGTAGGTTACTGAAAGCAGTTAAGACTTTTTACAAGGATAGTGAGGCTCAGGTTAGAGTATGTAGGAGAGAGGGAGATTATTTCCCAGTGAAAGTAGGCCTTAGACAAGGATGTGTGATGTCACTATGGTTGGTCAATATATTTATAGATGTTACTGTGAGAGAAGTGCTGGCAAGAGGTTAGGGATTAAAAGATAAAGAAGCTAACACAAAGTGGGTGTTGTCACAGATGCTTTTTGCTGATGATACTGTGCTTTTGGAAGATTATGAAGAGAAGTTGCAGAGGATATGTAAAAAAAGGATATTAAAGGTGAGCATAGGAAAGAGCAAGGTGATGAGGATAACAAAAACTTTAGGTAATGAAAGACTGGATATCAGATTGGAAGGAGGGAGTATGGAGGAAGTGAATGTATTCAGATATTTGGAAGTAGACTTGTCAGCAGATAGGTCTATGAAAGACGAGGTGAATAATAGAACGGATGAGGGGGAAAGGTGAGTAGTGGACTGGGGAATATGTGGAGACAAAGAACGTTATCCATGGATGCAAAGTGGGAATGTTTAAGAGTGGTTGTGGTACCAACACTGTTATATAGTGTGAAGTATGGGTGGTGAATGTTGCAACAAGGCTGGAGGCAGTGGAGATGTCCTGTCTGAGGGAAATGTACGGTGTTAATATTATGTACAGAATTTGTAGCTTGTAGATTAGAAGGAGGTACGGAGTTTCTAAAAGTATTATCCAGAGGGCTGAGGAGTAGTTGTTGAGGTGGCTTGGACATTTAAAGACGAATGAACAAAACAGAATGACGTAGAGGGCGAATAAATCTGTAGTGGAAGTAAGGCAGGGTAGTGGTCGTCCTAAGAAATGTTGGAGGGAGGGGGTAAAGGAGGTTTTGTGTGCGAAGGGCCTACACTTCCAGGAAGCGTGCATGAGCATGTTAGATAGGAGTAAGTGGAGGCAAATGGTTTTTATGACTTGACGTCCTGTTGGAGTGTGAGCAGAGCAACATTTATGAAGGGATTCGTGGAAACTGGTTAGCCGGACTTGAGTCCTGGAGGTAGGAAGTACAGAGCCTGCGCTCTTGAGGGGTGGATATATGTTACACTTTTATTTTTTAACTGAAGTGTAGGCACAGCTCTGACAAGACAGTGATGGAGTGAATGATGATGAAAGTGTTTCTTCTTCCTCGGGTCACCCGACCTTGGTGGGGAATGGCCGATGTGTTAATAAAAAAAATAAATATATATTCATATACATATTTACAGTTCCATAACTCAAGAAACAGATTAACTTGTAAAGAAACAAGGAAAACAAATTCAAAATTTCTCTTGTATAGCTAAACTTTGTATGTCACAATAAAGACAATAGCTTAGCGTGCCATTGAGGTTTTACATTTAGCTCTGAAAAACCTTTCTAGTGCTCAAGCTCAGCACTCTTAATCATAAAGCTAAGTATAATTCATAAAATATAAAATATTGACATTCTAGGTTGAAGTACTCCGTCTCTCAGACAATACTGACTGATGACTCCTTCCACTAACTCACCTGTGACCTTCTTAAAGAGTGTGACCTTCATGGTCTTAGTGACCAGCGCTCACCTGAATGATTACCTTCGACCCCCTGACTCTGTTATTTACTGTACTGCTGTCACTCAAGCGTGTACATACAGCCAGACATGACACATGAATTATTGGTGACTCTGTCATTCCTGCTGCTACGTCACTAAGACATTAATGAAGCATTTGGATATGGTCTCATTATTTATATATATAACTAAATAGTCTTGAAAGCCTATTGTAACTTAGAACTCCTTAAAAGCAACCAGAAGATAGTAATATGCAAAGATATCCAGTAGGCTTCGTGAATCTAGGTCAGAGAGCTACAACAGTCAGTATCGGGCAAGAACCTCACATCTATGATTTATCCATCGAAATTATAAGAATTATGAAAGTTAATAACACGAGGCCTCAGTTGCTCCATTCTGCTAATGTAGCTCCTGCTAAATGTGAACGCTGTTAGCAAAATTATTATAATTGAATTATTAAGCTTCTCACTGCATAATAATTCACAAATAATTTACTTGGTTAAACGATAAATGATGTTCAGATTTCAAACCAATTATTTACCTCTGTAACATTTCCGCTACCACTCAAGATGTATTTGGAATGTGCAGTGAAGACAGGTAGAGTGTGTTTCACAAAAGCAGTAAACAACGGTAAAAAAAACTTCTACGTACTATATGTATGACTGCGATGGTGACGGTGCCACAGTGCAGGTTGAAGCAGCAGCAGCATGTGTCCAACACACATCCGGAATTCATTCTCAGCAGCAGCAGATCACCATATCCACGGCATTCATTCTCAGCAGGAGTTTATGCACGGTGATCATCCTCAGCAGGAGTTCACCACATGCCTGGCAATCATCCTAAGCAGTGGCAACGGGAGATCATTATATAGCCAGTGTGTATCATCTACCCGGCGTTCCTCTACCGTCTATCATCTACCTGGCGTTCCTCTACCGTCTATCTGCAAGGAGAATTATCTTCTTTATAGCTGTTGTTTACATACGTGGCAGTACATTAATCAAGACAATAATGTATAGTCCTTCACCTACCAAACAACATAAGATCCTTCACCTACCAAACAACATAAGATCCTTCACCTACCAAACAACATAAGATCCTTCACCTACCAAACAACATAAGATCCTTCACCTACCAAACAACATAATATCCCTCACCTACCTAACAACATAATATCCCTCACCTACCAAACAACATAAGATCCTTCACCTACCAAACAACATAATATCCCTCACCTACCTAACAACATAATATCCCTCACCTACCAAACAACATAAGATCCTTCACCTACCAAACAATATAATATCCCTCACCTACCTAACAACATAATATCCCTCACCTACCTAACAACATAATATCCCTCACCTACCAAACAACATAAGATCCCTCACCTACCAAACAACATAATATCCCTCACCTACCAAACAACATAATATCCCTCACCTACCTAACAACACAGGGACTCGGGTTCAGTTGTGGATGGATCATGCTGCTGATGTCACCTTGCACGTATCACCTCTCTTCACTAGTAGTAAATAGGTACCTGAGTGTTTGCCGGTTCTAGATCGACGCATCCACTATAAATTACCAATTTACCAATCCCTTTCCGACAAGTATGGTTAATCAACACAGTCTGCAACTGTGACATCTACTACTGTGATGGTTAATCAACACTACAACTGTGACATCTACTACTGTGATGGTTAATCAACACTACAACTGTGACATCTACTACTGTGATGGTTAATCACCACACTCTCTGCAACTGTGACATCTACTACTGTGAACTTTCCCATGGTTTCTATTTTTTCCGAAATATTCTTTCACTATAATGCTGTGAATTTGTACTTCTGAGCAGTGAGCTTATTTACTCTCATGATATTAAGAGCAACTTTCCGTCATTCTTCCTGTTCTCTCTCTACCTCGGTGAACTTTCTCTGTATCTTAAGTGCTGTGGATATATCTCCAACACTGTGTGGTAGAATTGTAGATGACTGGTTCAGAGAACCGACATGTTGATAAATTAGACAACTCTTGGGTATCTTTACTGAGGAAATGTTTCGCCACACAGTGGCTTCATCAGTCCATACAAAGGAGAATCTTGAAGAACAGGAGGAGAATGAGGTAATCAGTCCCTCAACCTTGAGTCGATGTGGTCAGTCCATCAATCTTGAATAGAATACGGCATATGAGCGGAGAAGGAGCTTATAAACCGTATAAACACTGCAACTTCTTGGGATCTTAATACTTGGGAATTCTTCACTTGGCTAACCCTTGGGCACGACCTACTTCCACAATGAACAAATGTGACACCACCTACAACTGCTGCACCTCTCCTACCAACAGTTTATAAGCTCCTTCTCCGCACGTATGCCGTATTCTATTCAAAATTGATGGACTGACCACATCGACTCAAGGTTGAGGGACTGATTACCTAATTCTCCTCCTGTTATTCAAGATTCTCCTTTGTATGGACTGATGAAGCCACTGTGTGGCGAAACGTTTCCTCAGTAAAGATACCCAAGAGTTGCACATGTGTCTAATTTAACAACAAGTGGTAGAACATTGTCGTTAGTTCGGCGAGTTAGTTTCCTATCTTGAGTTATGAATCTGTATTATACATTGACTCATCGTCACCCACTGTCCCTCACCCCTTCCCAACACAAACATCTGGACGCTGTATTTGAAAAAAAAGTACAAATAAGACATCCATTTACCATAAAAATCGAGAAGGTTGGGGAAAAGTCAGCACCTTCTATCAAGACTGAGGAACTGATCGCCTCGTCTTTCACTTTCTCCGGTATATAACAATATAATCTCTTTATTGAATTGAAAAAAGCCACTGAGTGGAGAAACGTCTTTATAATGTACTCTAGATACCCTGCCATTTATCGGCCAGTAGGCCTTCTGTAGTGTTCCTCCATTCTTACGTTCTTAAGTACGCTCACACCTTAAAGATGGTCCATTTTCTTGGATTACCTCCTCCCCCTTCCTCTTCTGCGAGTTCTTGAAAGAATAAAGAACAGAGGAAGACAGCTTATCTCTCCCCTGGACACAGCTTGGTTATATCTGTTATTTCAGCAAAGCCTTCAGCACCGGAGGGATGTGGGTGGTCTTACTGTTATGTACAAGACCGTCAAGATATCACACTTGGATCCACTCCGAGGACAGCGAGAAGTGTGCTTCTACACAACAAGACGGGCAGCAACTTCACTCTGACTGTAACCTTCTCCAAAAATCACTTCATCTGAGATCATTTATTCCCATGATGACTCGAGTTTGGAACATGTTCGTATAAGATTAAGATATCAACGAAATGAAATTGCTGGCTCACATTTGTATGTCTCATAACAGTAAAAAGGCTTTCAAATGAGCTGATGTACGTAACAACTCCTAGGTAGTAAATAAAATTAGGAACCCTAGCCTAACCTTGTAGAACTCTGTGTACAAACAAAAAAAAAAAAGACCGACAGAAAGAAAGACCAACAACCAGGTCACAGTACAACACACCAGGTCACAGTACAACACACCAGGTCACAGTACAGCACACAACAGATCACAGTACAACACAACAGGTCATATTAAATCTGGATCAATGACCCAAATACCTACAAACCTCTCACAACTAACCAAGTAGACAACCTTACCAAAACATTTCACAGGACTCGCCGTATTCTGAGGGACTCAGAACAAGGGAAGAAACTTCTGCACACCATTCCCAGCAACCCCAGACCTGCCAGAATGTACGGCTTGCCAAAAACTCACAAGCCAGGTATCCCATTGAGGCCCATATCTTCGAGAATAGGCAGTGCTCCTCATCAACTCTCAGGGATTCTCGTTAAACACCTCTCTAAACTCTTGGGCACAATCAGTCCAGCACATCTCAAACACTCGGGTGATTTCAATCGCATTCGCAACATCAACATCAGGAACAAGAAACTCTCCAGTCTTGACGTAACTTCTTTATTCACCAAAGTACCTATTACACAAGCCATCGATCTCTTGCGCAGGAAAATTGACGATTCACTAGATCTTCCTATTAAAGCCAGCGATTTCATCGACCTTGTTGAACTATGTGTTGGCTCTACGTGTTTCTCTTTCGAAAATCACCTCTTTCAACAGACTTTTAGACTACCCATGGGTTCGTCACTTGTGCAGTCCTGGCGAACCTATACATGGAACATCTGGAAGCCGAGCGCCTTTCCACTCTTATTTCCTCGTCTGTCACCTTGCTCCGTTATGCTGGCGACATTCTCTTCATAACTTTCTGGCGCTTCAACGCTCAAGCTCTCCAACACAAGTTCAACCAGGTCGAGCCCTCAATCCAGTTCACACTAGAAAAAGTCGAGAACACTACTCCTTTCCTTGATGTTCTTTTCTGCAAAACTGACCATGAACTTCGTTTTAAAGTCTATCGAGAACCTACTAACCAGCACGATCTTCTCCACTTCTACTTTCACCACGACACTAAAACTAAACGTGGTGTAATTATAGGATTTTTCCTGCGCGCACTCAGAATCTGCAGCAATGAGTTCCTTGCGGAAGAATGCTCTCTAATTGAACAAGTAGTTTCCAAACTTCACTATCCTCGTCACTTCATCAGAGACTGCAGACGACGGGCATTAAACGTCTTCAACACATAAGAACATAAGAACATAAGAATGTAGGAACACTGCAGAAGGCCTACTGGCCCATACGAGGCAGGTCCTTATCAAAACGACATCTACCTAAAGCTACTCAAGAAATAACTCCCGTACCCCTTGACACCAATCAAACCCAGCCCCTCCCACTCATATATTTGTCCAGTCTCTTCTTAAAGCTACCCAAGGTCCTAACCTCTATCAGCCCACTGGGAAGACTGTTCCACGCATCTACAACTCTGTTAGAAAACCAGTACTTACCTATGTCCTTTCTAAATCTAAATTTATCCAACTTAAATCCATTATTCCTGGTTCTTACCTGGTTCGACACCCTCAGTACTTTATTAATGTCTCCCTTGTTTATGCCCGTCATCCACTTATACACTTCAATGATATCTCCCCTCATTCTACGCCTCTCCAGAGAGTGGAGATTTAAGGCTTTAAGTCTATCTTCATACGGGAGGTTCCTTACACAGTAAATCATTTTAGTCATTCTTCTCTGTATGTTCTCTAATGAGTCTATGTCCATCCTGTAGTAAGGGGACCAAAACTGAGCAGCATAATCTAAATGAGGCCTCACTAGTGATGTATAGGGCTGTAAAATAACTTTTGGACTTCTGTTACTTATACTTCTTGAGATAAATCCAAGTAATCTGTTGGCCTTGTTGCGCACACTGAGGCACTGCTGTCTTGGCTTTAGATTTCTGCTTACCATGACTCCCAAGTCTTTTTCACATTCTGTATGACCAAGCTCTACTTCACCTAGATTATAGCTTCGAGGGTTATTTTCATTACCAAGGGCAAGTACCTTACACTTATCCACATTAAACTTCATCTGCCATTTCTCAGACCAAGACATTAATTTGTTCAAATCGTCCTGGAGTTCATTGATATCCTCCTCAGAGTGAATTATACGGCCTATCTTTGTATCATCAGCAAACTTACTCATGTCACTAGTAATCCCTTCATCAAGGTCATTAATGTAAATTATGAACAAGAGAGGGCCTAAAACTGATCCTTGTGGAACGCCACTAGTGACTAATCCCCATTCAGATTTCACTCCATTAATGGTAACTCTCTGCTTTCTATTGGTAAGCCAGGCCTCAATCCATGCTAGGACTTTACCTCCTATACCATGAGCTGCCACTTTTCTTAAGAGTCTCTTGTGAGGTACTCTGTCGAAGGCTTTACTAAAATCCAAATAAACAATATCATATTCCTTATCACTGTCAACTGCCTCAAATGTTCTATTGAAGAACGTCAGTAAGCTTGTCAGGCAGGAACGACCTCTCGTGAATCCATGCTGAGATTCATTTATCAAGTTATGCTCTTCAAGGTGACTTCTGATAATGTCAGCTATAATTGATTCTAATAACTTGCCCACTATAGATGTCAGGCTTATTGGACGGTAATTTGAAGGAGTGGACTTATCCCCTGATTTGAATATAGGAACCACATTAGCCATCTTCCACATCTCTGGCACAACACTGGTAAGGATGGACGCATTGAATACACTCGTTAATGGCTGACTAAGCTCCATCTTGCATTCCTTAAGTACCCTTGAAAACAACTCATCGGGTCCCGGGGACTTATTTTGTTTAATAACCATGTCCCTCGTGACAGTAATATTAGTTAACTTAAATTCATCAGGAACTAAATAATTGTTAATTACTGGAATCTCATTTACATCTTCCTGTGTAAAAACTGACAAAAAATAGTCATTAAATAAGGAACACATTTCCAGTTCATTATCCGTCAGCTGTCCATTCCCAGATTTCAGAGGTCCTACTTTTTCCTTCACCTTCGTCCTATACACTTGAAAGAACCCCTTTGTATTAGTCTTTGATTCATTAGCGACTCTAATTTCATAGTCACGTTTAGCCTTTCTAATCGCCTTTTTTACTTCTCTTTTAAGCTGAACATATTGGTCAGTAAGGTTAACCTCTCCTCTTCTGATGCGCCTATAAATTCCCCTTTTCTCCCCTAATAGATGCTTTAGCCTCCTGTTAACCCATTTGGGATCGTTATTATTAGACCTAATTTCTCTCTGGGGAATGTATATACTCTGGGCACTGTGTACATTATTAAGAAAACAATCATAAAAGCAGATCCCTTCATATTCATAAGTATGATTATCGTCAATAAAATCATTAGCTAGATAACCCCAATCAAGATTAGACAGATGTTCCCTAAGTCCATTATAATCGGCAGAACGAAAATCGGGGATTTTTACTGTATTATCATTATTCTTGCATTCCCAATTAATGCTAAAGGTGATGGATTTGTGATCACTTGCGCCAAGCTCTTCAGTGATCTCCAGATTATTCACGAGTGTTTCCTTATTTGACAAGACTAGGTCTAGCAAATTATTACCCCTGGTAGGTTCAGTTACACTCTGTTTCAGAAAACAGTCCTGAACTGTTTCCATGAAGTCACTGGACTCTAGATTACCTGTCAAAGAATTCCAGTCAATTTGGCTAAAGTTAAAGTCCCCTACTATGACTACGTTACTGTGTCCAGAAGCCCTAACAATTTCGTCCCAAAGAAGTCTCCCTCTATCGTGATCCAAGCCTGGAGGTCGGTATATTACACCTAGAATTAGTTTTTCTTGACCCTCCACGAACTCTACCCAAACAGACTCTGTTACTGCTCCATCTATTTTTATACCTGTTTTTATGCAACAATTAATATTTTCTCGAACATACAATGCAACTCCTCCCCCCTTCCCATTACATCTATCCACATTGAATAACTTAAATCCCTGAATATTACACTCAGCAGTCATATCCCGACTCTTAAAATCATACCACGTTTCAGTTAATGCAATGATATCAAAGTTCCCAGCACATGCTACCAAACGTAGTTCATTAATTTTATTTCTTGCACTTCGACTGTTAGCATAAAATACCATCATATGTTTTTTCTTCTGCACATTTTTCCTATTCATCTTTGTTTTTACACAATTTCTGAAATTATCATTACCCAGAGTTACTACATGACAGTTACTATTAAGATTCTTAATATCAGAACATAAGTCAATATGTCCATACTCATTATTAATCATTTCTAAACCCATACCTCTAACTAATCCTAGTTTAAAGTCCTAACAACCCCCTCAACTGAGTTAGCAAGAAAACCCACACCTGCCCTGGATAAGTGAACCCCATCCCTGGCATACATGTCATTTCGGCCATAAAAGTTGTCCCAGTTGTCAATGAATGGTACTGCATTATCCTTACAGTGTTTATCCAGCCAACAATTAATACCAATTGCTCTGGACAACCATTCATTACCAACACCTCTTCTTGGCAAAATGCCACATATAACAGGGTGCCCCCCCCTTCTTCCTAATCATGTCTATAGCTGTCCTGAACTTTCTAACTAAATCCTCACTTCTACGCTTGCCTACATCATTGCCTCCAGCACTGAGGCAAATAATAGGATTGATCCCATTACCGTTCATGATGTTGTCAAGCCGGCTAACAATGTCCTCCATCCCAGCCCCAGGAAAGCATACCCTTTGTCTCCTACTCCTGTCCTTCAAGCAGAATGCCCTATCCATGTATCTAACCTGGCTATCCCCAACAACAACAATATTCTTACCTTCCTTGTTGTCGTTCGTCGTGACGATCCCAGTAGTAGACTCACATTCGTCGGGTAGCACCGAGAATGCGTTGGAGGTTTCCACGGGAGTTTCCACAGCAGTCTCTTTCTTCTTCATCGTTTCTGGCTTTCCATTCGTCTTCTTGATCGTCAACTTCGTCGTCCCCTGCTGTCCAGCCACTGACCACGATCCCTTCTTGACCTGAGGACTCGAAACAGGAGGACTACTACGAATCTTCTTGTTTTCCTCGGTCAATCGCCGTATCTCCATCTTCGCTGCCCGCAATTCTTCCTTAAGTTGCTGGTAAAGTTGCTCGATGGAGGGCATCTTGGTTCAGTCCACGGGAGCAAACAAGACACTTCTTCACAGAGTTAAGTATAGGTCAGCACTCAAAGTACAGGTCACCACTCAAGAGCACACAAACAGGTCTTCACAGAGCTAAGTACACGTCACCACTTCACGTCACACACCCAGAGAAGACACTGCCAAGAAGAGATACATAGTCCTCCCCACCAACTCCATTGCCAAACACGTTTCCAACATTTTTTCCAATACCTCATTCCAAGTATCTACCTCCACATCCACCACCATCAAGGACATTACCAGTGGTGACCTGAACATAGCTCAGTGAGAACGTGTCTAGTGTACTCCTTGTGGACTGAACTAAGATGCCCTTCATTGGGCAACTTTACAAGCAACTTAAGGAGGAATTGAGGGTAGCGAGGCTTGAGATACGGCGATTGACGGAGGAAAACAAGATGATTCGTTGTAGTTGTGAGTCCTCAGGTCAAGAAGGGAACCTGGGAAGTGGCCAGACAGCATGGAACGAAGTTGAAGATCAAAAAGACGAATGGAGAGCTAGAAACGATGAAGAAGAAAGAGACTGCTGTGGCAACTGTTGTGGAAACATCGAATGCATTCTCCGTGCTACCCGATGAATGTGAGTCGACTAATGGGAACATCACTTATGACGACACCAAGGAAGGTAAAAACATTGTTGTTGTTGGGGATAGCCAGGTTAGGTATATGGATAGGGCCTACTGCTTGAAGGATAGTAGTAGGAGACAGAGGGTTTGCTTTCCTTGGACTGGGATGGAGGATATTGTTAGCCAGCTTGACAACATCATGAACGGTAATGGGGCCAATCCTATTATCTGCCTCAGTGCTGGAGACAATGATGTAGGCATGCGTAGAAGTGAGAATTTAGTTAGAAGGTACAGGACAGCAATAGACATAATTAGGAAGAAGGGGGCGGCCCTGTTATATGTGACATTTTGCCAAGAGAGGGTGTTGGAAACGAATGGTTGTCCAGAGCAATTGGTATTAATTATTGGCTGGGCAAACACTGTAAGGATAATGCAGTACCATTCATTGACAACTGGGACCACTTCTATGGCCGAAATTTATTTATTTATTTATTTATTTATTTATTTATTTGAACATGATACAGTGAAATACAAAAGAATACAGTTAAATGCAGCATGCCAATAATGAGATACAATTTATGAGATACAATTATTCAGTATTTATTTAGTTGTGGATGAGTAAGTGATCTTTGAGAAGAGACTTGAATTTATAAACAAGTAGTGTTTCTTTTATATTCACAGGTAATGAATTCCAGATTTTAGGGCCTTTTATGTGCATTGAGTTTTTGCATAGTGTGAGATGGACACGAGGAACATCAAAGAGTGATCTGTGCCTTGTGTTATGGTCATGTGTTCTGTTGAGGTTGGCAAGGAGATGTTTGAGGGGAGGGTTAATATCAGAGTTAAGTGTTCTATGTATGTAATAGGTGCAGTAATAAGTATGGATGTTTTGTATGGTGAGTAGGTTTAGTGTATTGAATATTGGTGGAGTGTGCTGCCTGTAGTGGGAATTTGTTATCATTCTGACTGCAGCCTTTTGTTGGGTAATTAATGGTCTGAGATGGTTTATTGTTGTTGAGCTCCATGCACAAATTCCATAGGTGAGATAGGGGTAAATAAGTGAGTGATATAGGGCCAGGAGGGCTGACTGTGGAACATAGTACCGTATCTTCGATAGTATGCCTACGGTCTTGGAAATTTTCTTGGAAATTTGTTGTATATGTGTTTGAAATTTGAGTCTATTATCAAGGTGGATTCCTAAGAATTTTCCCTCTGTTAGCTTTGTGATAGATGACATGACATGTATGCCAGGGATTGGGTTCACTTATCCAGTGCAGGTGTGGGTTTTCTTGCTAGTTCAGTTGAAGGTGTTGTTAGGACTTTAAACCAGGATTACTTAGAGGTATGGGTTTAGAAATGGAAAATAATGAGTGTCGAAATATGGATTTAGGCCTTGAAATCATAAATCTTAACAATAACAAGGACAGTAATAGGTATAGTGGAATAACAGAAAGAAGCAGGAAGGGTAAAGAGAAAGAAAGGTCCTTAAATATATATTACAAATAGATAAGACACATATGCAACAGTTAGGTATCTTTATTTCGAAATAAAGATACCTAACTGTTCCATATGTGTCTTACCTAACAACCTGTCGGTATTTTATACCATTTTAATGTTTCATTACACAAATAGTCGTAGTGCTAGGAATGAGATGGACGAGTTGAGATTAGTTGCTAGTGCAGGTAACATTGATGTATTTGCCTTAACTGAGACGTGGTTCAATACGAAAATTCGGGACATGCCTGCGGAATGTCATATACAAGGTTTTAAATTGTTCCAAGTAGACAGAAGTATCAAGAAGGGGGGTGGGGTGGCACTCTATGTCCGAGATCGCTTGAACTGTTGCATAAAAACGGGAATAAAGTCTGAAATAACATATACAGAATCCCTCTGGATAGAATTTTCAGAGGGGCATGAAAAATTAATTTTAAGTGTGATATACCGTCCCCCAACCTTAGATAGGGACCAGGGGAGACTACTATGGGAGGAAATTGTGAAGGCCACAAGGCACGATAATGTAGTAATTCTAGGAGACTTCAATTTTAGTCAGATTGATCGGAATTTCTTGACTGGGAATTTAGAATCTAACAACTTCTTAGTAGTAGTTCAAAGTTGTTTTTTGAAGCAGTTTGTGACAGAACCTACAAGGGGAAATAACCTGATGAGCTTTTTTTCAAGGGTTCTTAAAGAATGCAAAATGGAACTATTTGAACCTACAACTAATACTTTTAATTTATCTCTTCAAACAGGTGTAGTGTCTGATATGTGGAAGATGGCTAATGTAATTCCTATTTCTAAATCAGGGGACAAGTCGTTTCTGTCAAATTACCGCCCAATAAGCCTAACCTCAATTGTAGGAAAATTACTAGAGTCAATATAGCTGATAATATAAGAAGCCATCTCGATACGCATAATTTGATTAATGATACTCAACATGGATTCACCAGGGGCCGTTCCTGCCTAACTAATTTATTATCTTCCTTCAGCAAGGCTTTTGAGGCCGTTGATCATGATAAAGAATTCGATATTGTTTTTTTAGATTTTAGTAAGGCTTTTGATAGAGTACCATATCAGAAACTGTTAAAGAAAGTGGCTGCTCATGGCATTGGGAAAAAAGTGCTGTCATGGATCGAGTCATGGCTCACTAATAGGAAGCAGAGAGTATGCTTAAATGGGGTTAAATCTGAGTTGGGATCTGTAACAAGCGCCGTTCTGCAGGGATCAGTTTTAGGCCCATTGTTGTTTATAATATATATAAATGACCTGGATGAGGGAATTAATAGTGACATAAGCAAATTTGCTGATGACACGAAGATAGGTAGGATAATCGATTCAGATGTTGATATCTCGGAACTTCAGGAGGATTTCGACAAACTCAATTAGTGGACAGAAAAGTGGTAGATGCAGTTCAATGTAGATAAATGTAAAGTTCTAAAGCTCGGAAATGTTCATAACCCTAGCACCTACCAGCTTAATAATGTTGAACTTAGCCGTATAGAATTCAAAAAAGATTTGGGGGTTATGGTGAACAGCAACCTTAAACCAAGACAGCAATGCCTAAGCGTTCGTAATAAGGCAAATAGATTGATGGGATTTATATCAAGAAGTGTAAGCAACAGAAGACCAGCGGTTATACTACAACTTTATACAACATTAGTAAGGCCTCACCTAGATTATGCAGCTCAATTCTGGTCTCCATTTCACAGAATGGATATAAATTCGTTAGAAAACATTCAGCGACGAATGACAAAATTAATTCACAGCATTAGAAATCTTCGTTATGAAGAAAGATTGAAGACTCTTAAATTACATTCACTTGTTAGACGAAGAATGAGGGGAGACCTGATCGAAGTGTATAAGTGGAAGATAGGTATTAATAAAGGGGATATTAATAAGGTCTTGAGGATGTCTCTCCAAGAGAGAACCCGCAGTAATGGATTTAAATTAGACAAGTTTAGATTTAGAAAGGATATAGGAAAGAATTGGTTTGGAAATAGGGTAGTTGATGAGTGGAACAGTCTACCTAGTTGGCTTATTGAAGGTAAAACGTTGCATAGTTTATAATTTAGGTTGGATAAATACATTAGTGAGAGTGGTTGGTTTTGAGTGGGACTTTCATATGAATAAATAGAATTATCAAAGGTAGAGAGACATTATGTATACGCTGAGGTCAGTGGTCACATGTGGTCATACCTGCCCTAAGCTCTCTGGGAGTTCTAAAAAGCTACAACAAGCACCATGGCTTGTTGTAATGTTTTAGAATCTCAGGTTCAGATGTTGAAGGAGGTTCTACTTCTTCAGGAGGAAAATAGGAGGCTGAAGCTTCACCTAGAGGGATTTGGGAATTGAGTGTGAGATGGATTTAGTTGGTAAAGAGGAAATGGTCACCAGCAGTGAGAGTGGCAGCCGCTTTAAGTGACAAGTGGTTCACAGTTCAGGAAGAAGGAAGATAAGGAGGGTTAACAGAGAAGATGTGAAGGTAGGAAATCGATTCTCTGTTCTCCAAGACGAGTGTACTTCAGTGGTTAGTGAGGTTGAAGGCACCACTGATTCCCCTGCTAATCAAGGTAAGAATATTCTAATTGTAGGAGATTCTCAGGTAAGATATATGGATAGAAAGGTCATAAGAACATAAGAAAGGAGGAACACTGCAGGAGGCCTGTTGGCCCATACTAGGCAGGTCCTTTACAATCCATCCCACTAAGAAAACATTTGCCCAACCCAATTTTCAATGCTACCCAAGAAATAATCTCTGATAACTCTATCCACTCATTTGCAAGTCCCAATCAAATCCAACCCCTCTCACTCATATATTTATCCAATCTAAATTTGAAGCTACCTAAAGTCCTAGCCTCAATAACTCAACTAGGTAGACTGTTCCACTCATCAACTACCCTATTTCCAAACCAATACTTTCCTATGTCTTTTCTAAATCTAAACTTGTCTAATTTAAATCCATTATTGCGGGTTCTCTCTTGGAGAGATATCCTCAAGTCCTTATTAATATTCTCTTTATAAATACCTATCTTCCACTTATACACTTCGATCAGGTCTCCCCTCATTCTTCGTCTAACAAGTGAATGTAATTTAAGAGTCTTCAATCTTTCTTCATAAGGAAGATTTCTAATGCTATGTATTAATTTAGTCATTCTACGCTGAATGTTTTCTAACGAATTTATGTCCATTCTGTAATATGGAGACCAGAACTGAGCTGCATAATCTAGGTGAGGCCTTACTAATGATGTATAAAGCTGCAGTATAACCTATGGTGGACTTCTGTTGTTTACACTTCTTGATATAAATCCCAGTAATCTATTTGCCCTATTACGTACGCTTAGGCACTGCTGTCTTGGTTTAAGGTTACTGCTCACCATAACCCCCAAGTCCTTTTCACAATCTGTATGGCTAAGTTCTACATTATTTAACTTATAAGTGCTAGGGTTATGGACACTCCCGAACCACTTTGCTGACCAGGTATTGAGTTTGTCTAAATCCTCCTGAAGTTTTCTGATATCTACGTTTGAATCAATTATCCTACCTATCTTTGTGTCATCGGCGAATTTGCTCATATCACTAGTAATTCCCTCATCAAGATCATTGATATATATTATAAACAACAACGGGCCCAAAACTGATCCCTGTGGAACGCCACTTGTTACATATCCCGACTCGGATTTAACCCCATTTGTGGACACTCTCTGCTTCCTGTCTGTGAGCCATGACTCGATCCACGAGAGCACCCTTCCCCCAATGCCATGAGCTGCCACTTTCTTTAACAGTCTTTGGCGCGGAACTCTATCAAAAGCCTTACTAAAATCTAAGTAAATAATATTTGAGAAAAAATTGTATCGAAAGAGGGAAAATTGTGAATAAAATGGAAAGTGATGTGGGTCGTGGGTGTTGTGGGTTGTGGGTGTTTGTGGGTTGTGGGTGTTTGTGGGTTGTGGGTGTTTTGGGTGTTGTGGATTGTGGGTGTTGTTGTGGGTGTTGTGGGTTGTGGGTGTTTGTGGGATGTGGGTGTTTGTGGGATGTGGGTGTTTGTGGGATGTGGGTGTTTGTGGGTTGTGGGTGTTTGTGGGATGTGGGTGTTTGTGGGTTGTGGGTGTTTGTGGGATGTGGGTGTTTGTGGGATGTGGGTGTTGTTGTGGGTGTTGTGGGTTGTGGGTGTTTGTGGGATGTGGGTGTTTTTGGTTGAGGGTGTTGTGGGTTATGGGTGTTTGTGGGTTGTGGGTGTTGTGGGTTGTGGGTGTTGTGGGTTGTGGGTATTGTGGGTTGTGGGTATTGTGGGTTGTGGGTGTTGTGGGTTGTGTGTGTTGTGGGCTGTGGGTGTTTGTGGGTTGTGGGTGTTGTGGGTTGTGGGTGTTGTGGGTTGTGGGTGTTGTGGGTTGTGGGTGTTGTGGGTTGTGGGTGTTGTGGGTTGTGAGTGTTGTGGGTTGTGAGTGTTGTGGGTTGTGGGTGTTGTGGGTTGTGAGTGTTGTGGGTTGTGAGTGTTGTGGGTTGTGGGTGTTGTGGGTTGTGGGTGTTGTGGGTTGTGAGTGTTGTGGGTTGTGAGTGTTGTGGGTTGTGAGTGTTGTGGGTTGTGGGTGTTGTGGGTTGTGAGTGTTGTGGGTTGTGAGTGTTGTGGGTTGTGGGTGTTGTGGGTTGTGGGTATTGTGGGTTGTGGGTATTGTGGGTTGTGGGTGTTGTGGGTTGTGTGTGTTGTGGGCTGTGGGTGTTTGTGGGTTGTGGGTGTTGTGGGTTGTGGGTGTTGTGGGTTGTGGTTGTTGTGGGTTGTGGGTGTTGTGGGTTGTGGGTGTTGTGGGTTGTGTGTGTTGTGGGTTGTGAGTGTTGTTGGTTGTGAGTGTTGTGGGTTGTGGGTGTTGTGGGTTGTGAGTGTTGTGGGTTGTGAGTGTTGTGGGTTGTGGGTGTTGTGGGTTGTGGGTGTTGTGGGTTGTGAGTGTTGTGGGTTGTGAGTGTTGTGGGTTGTGGGTGTTGTGGGTTGTGAGTGTTGTGGGTTGTGAGTGTTGTGGGTTGTGAGTGTTGTGGGTTGTGAGTGTTGTGGGTTGTGGGTGTTGTGGGTTGTGAGTGTTGTGGGTTGTGAGTGTTGTGGGTTGTGGGTGTTGTGGGTTCTGGGTGTTGTGGGTTGTGAGTGTTGTGGGTTGTGAGTGTTGTGGGTTGTGAGTGTTGTGGGTTGTGAGTGTTGTGGGTTGTGGGTGTTGTGGGTTGTGAGTGTTGTGGGTTGTGAGTGTTGTGGGTTGTGGGTGTTGTGGGTTGTGGGTGTTGTGGGTTGTGAGTGTTGTGGGTTGTGGGTGTTGTGGGTTGTGAGTGCTGTGGGTTGTGAGTGTTGTGGGTTGTGAGTGTTGTGGGTTGTGGGTGTTGTGGGTTGTGAGTGTTGTGGGTTGTGAGTGTTGTGGGTTGTGAGTGTTGTGGGTTGTGAATGTTGTGGGTTGTGAGTGTTGTGGGTTGTGTGTGTTGTGGGTTGTGAGTGTTGTGGGTTGTGAGTGTTGTAGGTTGTGAGTGTTGTGGGTTGTGAGTGTTGTGGGTTGTGGGTGTTGTGGGTTGTGGGTGTTGTGGGTTGTGAGTGTTGTGGGTTGTGAGTGTTGTGGGTTGTGAGTGTTGTGGGTTGTGGGTGTTGTGGGTTGTGGGTGTTGTGGGTTGTGAGTATTGTGGGTTGTGAGTGTTGTGGGTTGTGAGTGTTGTGGGTTGTGGGTGTTGTGGGTTGTGAGTGTTGTGGGTTGTGAGTGTTGTGGGTTGTGAGTGTTGTGGGTTGTGAGTGTTGTGGGTTGTGAGTGTTGTGGGTTGTGAGTGTTGTGGGTTGTGAGTGTTGTGGGTTGTGAGTGTTGTGGGTTGTGAGTGTTGTGGGTTGTGGGTGTTGTGGGTTGTGGGTGTTGTGGGTTGTGAGTGTTGTGGGTTGTGAGTGTTGTGCGTTGTGAGTGTTGTGGGTTGTGAGTGTTGTGGGTTGTGAGTGTTGTGGGTTGTGAGTGTTGTGGGTTGTGGGTGTTGTGGGTTGTGAGTGTTGTGGGTTGTGAGTGTTGTGGGTTGTGAGTGTTGTGGGTTGTGAGTGTTGTGGGTTGTGGGTGTTGTGGGTTGTGGGTGTTGTGGGTTGTGAGTGTTGTGGGTTGTGAGTGTTGTGGGTTGTGAGTGTTGTGGGTTGTGAGTGTTGTGGGTTGTGGGTGTTGTGGGTTGTGAGTGTTGTGGGTTGTGAGTGTTGTGGGTTGTGAGTGTTGTGGGTTGTGGGTGTTGTGGGTTGTGAGTGTTGTGGGTTGTGGGTGTTGTGGGTTGTGGGTGTTGTGGGTTGTGAGGGTTGTGGGTTGTGGGTTGTGGGTGTTGTGGGTTGTGAGTGTTGTGGGTTGTGAGTGTTGTGGGTTGTGGGTGTTGTGGGTTGTGAGTGTTGTGGGTTGTGGGTGTTGTGGGTTGTGAGTGTTGTGGGTTGTGAGTGTTGTGGGTTGTGAGTGTTGTGGATTGTGGGTATTGTGGGTTGTGAGTGTTGTGGGTTGTGAGTGTTGTGGGTTGTGAGTGTTGTGGGTTGTGGGTGTTGTGGGTTGTGGGTGTTGTGGGTTGTGAGTGTTGTGGGTTGTGAGTGTTGTGGGTTGTGAGTGTTGTGGGTTGTGGGTGTTGTGGGTTGTGAGTGTTGTGGGTTGTGAGTGTTGTGGGTTGTGAGTGTTGTGGGTTGTGAGTGTTGTGGGTTGTGAGTGTTGTGGGGTGTGAGTGTTGTGGGTTGTGAGTGTTGTGGGTTGTGAGTGTTGTGGGTTGTGAGTGTTGTGGGTTGTGAGTGTTGTGGGTTGTGAGTGTTGTGGGTTGTGAGTGTTGTGGGTTGTGAGTGTTGTGGGTTGTGAGTGTTGTGGGGTGTGAGTGTTGTGGGTTGTGAGTGTTGTGGGTTGTGGGTGTTGTGGGTTGTGAGTGTTGTGGGTTGTGAGTGAGATAAAAACGGGAAAATTGTGAGTTATGAGTGAACTTTGTATCTTTTTGTTGAATTAAGACAAGTGAATTAAGGATAAATAGTGAGTGTGACTTGTGTGTTTAATATAATGGCGAAAAATTGCAAGTATTGTGGGTGTTTCTGTATGATTTTTCTGGTGCCTGAGACGACCTATGTTGTAATAAAGTTGGTAGAATTACCGACAATATGTAAAGTAAAAGGACACAAGTGCAACTAATGTGACATTTATTGTGGCAACGTTTCGCTCTCTAGGAGCTTTATCAAGCTTTATCAATGGCTTGATAAAGCTCCTGGAGAGCGAAACGTTGCCACAATAAATGTCACATTAGTTGCACTTGTGTCCTTTTACTTTACGACCTATGTTCATTAACTCTCGAGAATGTGTGGGTTTTTGTGTGAATTTTAACGAAATAATGTGGATTTTGCGGAAATTTTGATTTATTGCTCAATACGAGAAAATATTCGTAATGTGTAAAAAATAGTTTGTTGGGGCTTTGTGATAAATTAATAAAAACGGGAAAAAATTGTGTGTTAAGAGTGAATATTTTAAAGAATGTATTGAAGGTGTATAACCAGGTTTTAATTCTGTCTTTGGTAGAGCTGAAAGATGATGTTGGTGGTGGAGGAGGTCATGGTGGGGGAGGTGACCTGAGACCTTTATCTGAGGTCACTCAGATAACACTGAAAGATGATGTTGGTGGTGGAGGAGGTCATGGTGGGGGAGGTGACCTGAGACCTTTATCTGAGGTCACTCAGATAACACTGAAAGATGATGTTGGTGGTGGAGGAGGTCATGGAGGGGGGGTGACCTGAGACCTTTATCTGAGGTCACTCAGATAACACTGAAAGATGATGTTGGTGGTGGAGGAGGTCATGGAGGGGGGGTGACCTGAGACCTTTATCTGAGGTCACTCAGATAACACTGAAAGATGATGTTGGTGGTGGAGGAGGTCATGGTGGGGGGGGTGACCTGAGACCTTTATCTGAGGTCACTCAGATAACACTGAAAGATGATGTTGGTGGTGGAGGAGGTCATGGAGGGGGGGTGACCTGAGACCTTTATCTGAGGTCACTCAGATAACACTGAAAGATGATGTTGGTGGTGGAGGAGGTCATGGAGGGGGGGTGACCTGAGACCTTTATCTGAGGTCACTCAGATAACACTGAAAGATGATGTTGGTGGTGGAGGAGGTCATGGAGGGGGGGGTGACCTGAGACCTTTATCTGAGGTCACTCAGATAACACTGAAAGATGAAGTTGGTGGTGGAGGAGGTCATGGAGGGAAGGGGTGACCTGAGACCTTTACCTGAGGTCACTCAGATAACACTCGCCAGAGAGTCCATATTAGTGTAAGTCTATCACCTAAAAGGTGATATATGTACAGAAAAGATTAAAAAGTGAAGCTTATCAGTCTTTAACGATAAAAGATATCACTTGAATACTCAGAAATCCTTATCTTATGGTCACTCTGTTGTTCCATCAATGTAATATTCCCTTTATGTTGTATATAACATAAAGTATAATATCGAAAAATTGTATTACCAGAAATTTGTCGTATGTGACAAAATGTAATGAAATGTATATTAAATATATATATTAAAAAAATGTGTATTAATGTTATCCAGAATTTAAGTAATGTGTGTACGAGATGATTTATCTTGTTGACCTGTGTAGACCTGTGTTGACCTGTGTTGATTTGTGTTGACCTGTGTTGACCTGTGTTGACCTGTGTTGACCTGTGTTGACCTGTGTTGACCTGTGTTGACCTGTGTTGATCTGTGTTGATCTGTGTTGACCTGTGTTGATCTGTGTTGATCTGTGTTGACCTGTGTTGATCTGTGTTGATCTGTGTTGACCTGTGTTGACCTGTGTTGACCTGTGTTGACCTGTGTTGATCTGTGTTGATCTGTGTTGATCTGTGTTGATCTGTGTTGACCTGTGTTGATCTGTGTTGACCTGTGTTGATCTGTGTTGACCTGTGTTGACCTGTGTTGACCTGTGTTGACCTGTGTTGATCTGTGTTGATCTGTGTTGACCTGTGTTGATCTGTGTTGACCTGTGTTGATCTGTGTTGATCTGTGTTGACCTGTGTTGACCTGTGTTGACCTGTGTTGACCTGTGTTGATCTGTGTTGATCTGTGTTGACCTGTGTTGACCTGTGTTGACCTGTGTTGACCTGTGTTGATCTGTGTTGATCTGTGTTGACCTGTGTTGATCTGTGTTGATCTGTGTTGACCTGTGTTGACCTGTGTTGACCTGTGTTGACCTGTGTTGATCTGTGTTGATCTGTGTTGACCTGTGTTGATCTGTGTTGACCTGTGTTGACCTGTGTTGACCTGTGTTGACCTGTGTTGACCTGTGTTGACCTGTGTTGACCTGCGTTGACCTGTGTTAACCTGTGTTGACCTGAAGACTACAAGAAAATGCAAAAATATCGAAATATTAGAGGAGATGGGGGGTGGATGGTGGAGGTGAGAGAGGTCTTGATCCGTGGAGTTGGAGATCTTCCCCCCAAAACTGAAAAATCAAAATTTTGAGGAAAAACAAAAGTGGTGCGGGTTCAGGGCAACTCAGAAATTGATTCGAGGAGGTGGACGATGAAGTCAAAATTCGAAAAAAAATTGTTGTCATTCTCGAGAAGTGGGTAAAACTCAAAAAATCTGAAAATTTAAAAAAAAATCGAAAAAAATCGAGGAGCGGGAGCGATCCTTGGGACGTGGCTGTAGAAGGAGCGGCAGGGACGGCGCGGGTCGGCGTGGGCGTGGGCGGGTGGGTGTGGGTGGGGCACGGGCGGGCGCTGGGGCGGGGCGCTGCCGGAAGTTGAGGGGGGGGGAAACCATATACACCGCTCAGAGTAATACACCGCTCAGAGTAATACACCGCTCAGAGTAATACACCGCTCAGAGTAATACACCGCTCAGAGTAATACACCGCTCAGAGTAATACACTGCTCAGAGTAATACACCGCTCAGAGTAATACACCGCTCAGAGTAATACACCGCTCAGAGTAATACACCGATCAGAGTAATACACCGCTCAGAGTAATACACCGCTCAGAGTAATACACCGCTCAGAGTAATACACCGCTCAGAGTAATACACCGCTCAGAGTAATACACCGCTCAGAGTAATACACTGCTCAGAGTAATACACCGCTCAGAGTAATACACCGCTCAGAGTAATACACCGCTCAGAGTAATACACCGCTCAGAGTAATACACCGCTCAGAGTAATACACTGCTCAGAGTAATACACCGCTCAGAGTAATACACCGCTCAGAGTAATACACCGCTCAGAGTAATACACCGATCAGAGTAATACACCACTCAAAGTAATACACCGCTCAGAGTAATACACCGCTCAGAGTAATACACCGCTCAGAGTAATACACCGCTCAGAGTAATACACCGCTCAGAGTAATACACCGCTCAGAGTAATACACCGCTCAGAGTAATACACCGATCAGAGTAATACACCGCTCAGAGTAATACACCGCTCAGAGTAATACACCGCTCAGAGTAATACACCGCTCAGAGTAATACACCGCTCAGAGTAATACACCGCTCAGAGAAATACACCGCTCAGAGTAATACACCGCTCAGAGTAATACACCGCTCAGAGTAATACACCGCTCAGAGTAATACACCGAACAGAGTAATACACCGATCAGAGTAATACACCGATCAGAGTAATACACCGCTCAGAGTAATACACCGCTCAGAGTAATACACCGATCAGAGTAATACACCGATCAGAGTAATACACCGATCAGAGTAATACACCGATCAGAGTAATACACCGCTCAGAGTAATACACCGATCAGAGTAATACACCGATCAGAGTAATACACCGCTCAGAGTAATACACCGCTCAGAGTAATACACCGATCAGAGTAATACACCGATCAGAGTAATACACCGATCAGAGTAATACACCGATCAGAGTAATACACCGCTCAGAGTAATACACCGCTCAGAGTAATACACCGCTCAGAGTAATACACCGATCAGAGTAATACACCGATCAGAGTAATACACCGATCAGAGTAATACACCGCTCAGAGTAATACACCGCTCAGAGTAATACACCGATCAGAGTAATACACCGATCAGAGTAATACACCGCTCAGAGTAATACACCGATCAGAGTAATACACCACTCAGAGAAATACACCGCTCAGAGTAATACACCGCTCAGAGTAATACACCGCTCAGAGAAATACACCGCTCAGAGTAATACACCGATTAGAGTAATACACCGCTCAGAGTAATACACTGCTCAGAGTAATACACCGCTCAGAGTAATACACCGCTCAGAGTAATACACCGCTCAGAGTAATACACCGCTCAGAGTAATACACCGCTCAGAGTAATACACCGATCAGAGTAATACACCACTCAGAGTAATACACCGCTCAGAGTAATACACCGCTCAGAGTAATACACCGCTCAGAGTAATACACCGCTCAGAGTAATACACCGCTCAGAGTAATACACCGCTCAGAGTAATACACCGCTCAGAGTAATACACCGATCAGAGTAATACACTGCTCAGAGTAATACACCGCTCAGAGTAATACACCGCTCAGAGTAATACACCGCTCAGAGTAATACACCGCTCAGAGTAATACACCGCTCAGAGAAATACACCGCTCAGAGTAATACACCGCTCAGAGTAATACACTGCTCAGAGTAATACACCGCTCAGAGTAATACACCGATCAGAGTAATACACCGATCAGAGTAATACACCGATCAGAGTAATACACCGCTCAGAGTAATACACCGCTCAGAGTAATACACCGATCAGAGTAATACACCGATCAGAGTAATACACCGATCAGAGTAATACACCGATCAGAGTAATACACCGCTCAGAGTAATACACCGATCAGAGTAATACACCGATCAGAGTAATACACCGCTCAGAGTAATACACCGCTCAGAGTAATACACCGATCAGAGTAATACACCGATCAGAGTAATACACCGATCAGAGTAATACACCGATCAGAGTAATACACCGCTCAGAGTAATACACCGCTCAGAGTAATACACCGCTCAGAGTAATACACCGATCAGAGTAATACACCGATCAGAGTAATACACCGATCAGAGTAATACACCGCTCAGAGTAATACACCGCTCAGAGTAATACACCGATCAGAGTAATACACCGCTCAGAGTAATACACCGCTCAGAGTAATACACCGCTCAGAGAAATACACCGCTCAGAGTAATACACCGATTAGAGTAATACACCGCTCAGAGTAATACACTGCTCAGAGTAATACACCGCTCAGAGAAATACACCGCTCAGAGTAATACACCGCTCAGAGTAATACACCGCTCAGAGAAATACACCGCTCAGAGTAATACACAGCTCAGAGAAATACACCGCTCAGAGTAATACACCGCTCAGAGTAATACACCGATCAGAGAAATACACCGCTCAGAGTAATACACCGCTCAGAGTAATACACCGCTCAGAGAAATACACCGCTCAGAGTAATACACCGCTCAGAGTAATACACCGCTCAGAGTAATACACCGCTCAGAGAAATACACCACTCAGAGTAATACACCGCTCAGAGAAATACACCGCTCAGAGTAATACACCGCTCAGAGTAATACACCGATCAGAGTAATACACCGATCAGAGTAATAGACCGATCAGAGTAATACACCGATCAGAGTAATACACCGATCAGAGTAATACACCGATCAGAGTAATACACCGATCAGAGTAATACACCGATCAGAGTAATACACCGATCAGAGTAATACACCGATCTGAGTAATACACCGCTCAGAGTAATACACCGATCAGAGTAATACACCGATCAGAGTAATACACCGCTCAGAGTAATACACCGATCAGAGTAATACACCGATCAGAGTAATACACCGATCAGAGTAATACACCGCTCAGAGTAATACACCGCTCAGAGTAATACACCGCTCAGAGAAATACACCGCTCAGAGTAATACACCGATTAGAGTAATACACCGCTCAGAGTAATACACTGCTCAGAGTAATACACCGCTCAGAGAAATACACCGCTCAGAGTAATACACCGCTCAGAGTAATACACCGCTCAGAGAAATACACCGCTCAGAGTAATACACAGCTCAGAGAAATACACCGCTCAGAATAATACACCGCTCAGAGTAATACACCGATCAGAGAAATACACCGCTCAGAGTAATACACCGCTCAGAGTAATACACCGCTCAGAGAAATACACCGCTCAGAGTAATACACCGCTCAGAGTAATACACCGCTCAGAGTAATACACCGCTCAGAGAAATACACCACTCAGAGTAATACACCGCTCAGAGAAATACACCGCTCAGAGTAATACACCGCTCAGAGTAATACACCGATCAGAGTAATACACCGATCAGAGTAATAGACCGATCAGAGTAATACACCGATCAGAGTAATACACCGATCAGAGTAATACACCGATCAGAGTAATACACCGATCAGAGTAATACACCGATCAGAGTAATACACCGATCAGAGTAATACACCGATCTGAGTAATACACCGCTCAGAGTAATACACCGATCAGAGTAATACACCGATCAGAGTAATACACCGCTCAGAGTAATACACCGATCAGAGTAATACACCGATCAGAGTAATACACCGATCAGAGTAATACACCGATCAGAGTAATAAACCGCTCAGAGTAATACACCCATCAGAGTAATACATCGATCAGAGGAATACACCACTCAGAGTAATACACCGATCAGAGAAATACACCACTCAGAGTAATACATCGATCAGAGGAATACACCACTCAGAGTAATACACCGATCAGAGAAATACACCACTCAGAGTAATACATCGATCAGAGGAATACACCACTCAGAGTAATACACCGATCAGAGAAATACACCACTCAGAGTAATACATCGATCAGAGGAATACACCACTCAGAGTAATACACCGCTCAGAGGAATACACCACTCACAGTAATACATCGATCAGAGGAATACACCACTCAGAGAAATACACCACTCAGAGTAATACACCGATCAGAGTAATACACCCATCAGAGTAATACATCGATCAGGGAAATACACCACTCAGAGTAATACATCGATCAGAGGAATAAACCACTCAGAGTAATACACCGATCAGAGAAATAAACCACTCAGAGTAATACACCGATCAGAGAAATAAACCACTCAGAGTAATACATCGATCAGAGAAATAAACCACTCAGAGTAATACACCGATCAGAGAAATAAACCACTCAGAGTAATACATCGATCAGAGAAATAAACCACTCAGAGTAATACACCGATCAGAGAAATACACCACTCAGAGTAATACATCGATCAGAGAAATAAACCACTCAGAGTAATACACCGATCAGAGAAATAAACCACTCAGAGTAATACATCGATCAGAGAAATAAACCACTCAGAGTAATACACCGATCAGAGAAATACACCACTCAGAGTAATACATCGATCAGAGAAATACACCACTCAGAGTAATACATCGATCAGAGAAATAAACCACTCAGAGTAATACATCGATCAGAGAAATACACCACTCAGAGTAATACATCGATCAGAGAAATAAACCACTCAGAGTAATACATCGATCAGAGAAATACACCACTCAGAGTAATACATCGATCAGAGAAATAAACCACTCAGAGTAATACATCGATCAGAGGAATACACCACTCAGAGTAATACATCGATAAGAAGAATACACCACTCAGAAGAATACACCACTCAGAAGAATACACCACTCAGAAGAATACACCACTCAGAAGAATACACCACTCAGAAGAATACACCACTCAGAAGAATACACCACTCAGAAGAATACACCACTCAGAAGAATACACCACTCAGAGGAATACACCACTCAGAAGAATACACCACTCAGAAGAATACACCACTCAGAGTAATGCATCGATCAGAGGAATACACCACTCAGAGAAATACACCACTCAGAGTAATACATCGATAAGAAGAATACACCACTCAGAAGAATACACCACTCAGAAGAATACACCACTCAGAGGAATACACCACTCAGAAGAATACACCACTCAGAAGAATACACCACTCAGAGGAATACACCGCTCAGAGGAATACACCACTCAGAGTAATACATCGGTCAGAAGAATACACCACTCACAGTAATACATCGATCAGAGGAATACACCACTCAGAGGAATACACCACTCGGAAGAAAACACCACTCAGAAGAATACACCACTCAGAGGAATACACCGCTCAGAGGAATACACCACTCAGAGGATACATCGATCAGAGGAATACACCACTCAGAGGAATACATCACTCAGAAGAATACACCACTCAGAAGAATACACCACTCAGAGGAATACACCGCTCAGAGGAATACACCACTCAGAGGAATACACCACACAGAGGAATACACCACTCAGAGGAATTCACCATTCAGAGGAATACACCACTCAGAGGAATACACCACTCAGAGTAATACATCGCTCAGAGGAATACACCACTCAGAAGTACACACCACTCAGAGGAATACACCACCCAGAGTAATACATCGCTCAGAGGAATACACCACTCAGAGGAATACACAACTCTGAGTAATACATAGCTCAGATGAATACACCACTCAGAGGAATACACCACTCAGAGTAATACATCGCTCAGAGGAATACACCACTCAGAGGAATACACCACTCTGAGTAATACATAGCTCAGAGGAATACACTGCTCAGAGGAATACACAGTACAGAGGAATACACCACTCAGAGAAATACATAGCTCAGAGGAATACACCACTCAGAGGAATACACCACTCAGAGGAATACACTGCTCAGAGGAATACACAGTACAGAGGAATACACCACTCAGAGTAATACATAGCTCAGAGGAATACACCACTCAGAGGAATACGCCACTCAGAGTAATACACCAATCAGAGGAATACACCACTCAGAGGAATACACCACTCAGAGTAATACATCGCTCAGACGAATACACCACTCAGAGGAATACATCATTCAGAGGAATATACCACTCATGGGAATACACTGCTCAGAGAAATACACCACTCGGAGGAATACACCACTCAGAGTAATAAATCGATCAGAGGAATACACCACTCAGAGTAATACATCGATCAGAGGAATACACCACTCAGAGTAATACACCGATCAGAATAATACACAACTCAGAGTGTAATACACCACTCTGAGTAATACACCACTCAGAGTAACACACCACTCAGAGTAATACACCGATCAGAGAAATACACTACTCAGAGGAATACATCGATCAGAGGAATACACCGATCAGAGGAATACACCACTCAGAGTAATACACCGATCAGAGGAATACACCACTCAGAGTAATACATCGATCAGAGGAATACACCACTCAGAGTAATACACCGATCAGAGGAATACACCACTCAGAGTAATACATCGATCAGAGGAATACACCACTCAGAGTAATACATCGATCAGAGGAATACACCACTCACAGTAATACACCGATAAGAGAAATACACCACTCAGAGTAATACATCGATCAGAAGAATACACCACTCAGAGTAATACATCGATCAGAGGAATTCACCACTCTGAGTAATACATCGATCACAGGAATACACCACTCAGAGAAATACATCGATCAGAGAAATACACCACTCAGAGTAATACATCGATAAGAAGAATACACCACTCAGAGTAATAAATCGATCACAGGAATACACCACTCAGAGTAATACATCGATCAGAGGAATACACCACTCAGAGTATTACATCGGTCAGAAGAATACACCACTCAGACTAATACATCGATCAGAGGAATACACCACTCACAGTAATACATCGATCAGAGGAATACACCACTCAGAGGAATACACCACTCAGAAGAATACACCACTCAGAAGAATACACCACTCAGAGGAATACACCGCTCAGAGGAATACACCACTCAGAGGAATACATCACACAGAGGAATACACCACTCAAAGGAATACATCACAGAGAGGAATACACAACTCAAAGGAATACACCACTCACAAGAATACACCACTCATAGGAATACACCACTCAGAGGAATACACCACTCACAAGAATACACCACTCAGAGGAATACACCACTCAGAGGAATACACCACACAGAGGAATACACCACTCAGAGGAATACACCATTCAGAGTAATACATCGCTCAGAGGAATACACCACTCAGAGGAATACACCATTCAGAGGAATACACCACTCAGAGGAATACACCACTCAGAGTAATACATCGCTCAGAGGAATACACCACTCAGAAGAACACACCACTCAGAGGAATACACCACTCAGAGTAATACATCGCTCAGAGGAATACACCACTCAGAGGAATACACCACTCAGAGTAATACATAGCTCAGAGGAATGCACCACTCAGAGGAATACACCACTCAGAGTAATACATCGCTCAGAGGAATACACTGCTTAGAGGAATACACCACTCAGAGGAATACACCACTCAGAGTAATACATCGCACAGAGGAATACACCACTCAGAGGAATACACTGCTCTGAGGAATACATAACTCAGAGGAATACACTGCTAAGAGTAATACACCACTCAGAGGAATACACTGCTCAGAGGAATACACCACTCAGAGGAATACACTGCTCAGAGTAATACACCACTCAGAGGAATACACTGCTCAGAGGAATACACCACACAGAGTAATACATCGCTCAGACGAATACACACTCAGAGGAATACACCACTCAGAGTAATACATCGCTCAGAGGAATACACCACTCAGAGTAATACACCACTCAGAGTAATACACCACTCAGAGGAATACACCATTCAGAGTAATACTTCGCTCAGAGGAATACACAACTCAGAGGAATACACCATTCAGAGGAATACACCACTCAGAGGAATACACCACTCAGAGTAATACATCGCTCAGAGGAATACACCACTCAGAAGAACACACCACTCAGAGGAATACACCACTCAGAGTAATACATCGCTCAGAGGAATACACCACTCAGAGGAATACACCACTCAGAGTAATACATAGCTCAGAGGAATGCACCACTCAGAGGAATACACCACTCAGAGTAATACATCGCTCAGAGCAATACACTGCTTAGAGGAATACACCACTCAGAGGAATACACCACTCAGAGTAATACATCGCACAGAGGAATACACCACTCAGAGGAATACACTGCTCTGAGGAATACATAACTCAGAGGAATACACTGCTAAGAGTAATACACCACTCAGAGGAATACACTGCTCAGAGGAATACACCACTCAGAGGAATACACTGCTCAGAGTAATACACCACTCAGAGGAATACACTGCTCAGAGGAATACACCACACAGAGTAATACATCGCTCAGACGAATACACACTCAGAGGAATACACCACTCAGAGTAATACATCGCTCAGAGGAATACACCACTCAGAGTAATACACCACTCAGAGTAATATACCACTCAGAGTAATACACCACTCAGAGTAATACATCGCTCAGAGGAATACACCGCTCAGAAGAATACACCGCTCAGAGGAATACACCACTCAGAGGAATACATCATTCAGATGAATACACCACACATGGGAATACACTACACACAGAAATACACCACTCGGAGGAATACACCACTGAGAGGAATACACCACTCAAAGGGATACAACACTCAGAGGAATACACTGCTCAGAGGAATACACCACTCAGAGGAATACACTGCTCAGATGAATACACTGCTCAGAGGAATACACTGTTCAGAGGAATACACCGCTCAGAGGAATACACCACTCAGAGGAATACACTGCTCAGAGGAATACACAACTCAGAGGAATACACTGCTCAGATGAATACACTGCTCAGAGGAATACACTGTTCAGAGGAATACACCGCTCAGAGGAATACACTGCTCAGAGGAATACATTGCTCAGAGGAATACACCACTCAGAGGAATACACTGCTCAGAGGAATACACTGCTCAGAGGAATACACTGCTCAGAGGAATACACTGCTCAGAGGAATACACTGCTCAGAGGAATACACTGCTCAGAGGAATACACCACTCAGAGGAATACACTGCTCAGATGAATACACTGCGCAGAGGAATACACTGCTCAGAGGAATACATTGCTCAGAGGAATACACTGCTCAGAGGAATACACTGTTCAGAGGAATACACCGCTCAGAGGAATACACTGCTCAGAGGAATACATTGCTCAGATGAATACACCGCTCAGAGGAATACACTGCTCAGAGGAATACACTGTTCAGAGGAATACACTGTTCAGAGGAATACACCGCTCAGAGGAATACACTGCTCAGAGGAATACATTGCTCAGAGGAATACACTGCTCAGAGGAATACACTGCTCAGAGGAATACACTGCTCAGAGGAATACACTGCTCAGAGGAATTTACTGCTCAGAGGAATATACTGCTCAGATGAATACACTGCTCAGAGGAATACACTGCTCAGAGGAATACACTGCTCAGATGAATACACTGCTCAGAGCAATACACTGCTCAGAGGAATACACTGCTCAGAGGAATACACTGCTCAGATGAATACACTGCTCAGAGGAATACACTGCTCAGAGGAATACCCTGCTCAGAGGAATACACTGCTCAGAGGAATACACTGCTCAGAGGAATACACTGCTCAGAGGAATACACTGCTCAGAGGAATACACTGCTCAGAGGAATACACTGCTCAGAGGAATGCACTAGTCAGAGGAATACACTGCTCAGAGGAATACACTGCTCAGAGGAATGCACTGGTCAGAGGAATACACTGCTCAGAGGAATACACTGCTCAGAGGAATACACTGCTCAGAGGAATACACTGCTCAGAGGAATACACTGCTCAGAGGAATACACTGCTCATATGAATACACTGCTCCGAGGAATACACTGCTCAGAGGAATACACTGTTCAGAGGAATACACTGCTCAGATGAATACACTGCTCAGAGGAATACACTGCATAGAGGAATACACTGTTCAGAGAAATACACTGCTCAGATGAATACACTGCTCCGAGGAATACACTGCTCAGAGGAATACACCACTCAGATGGATACGCCACTCAGAGGAATACACCACTCAAAGGAATACACCACTCAGAGGAATACACCACTCAGAGGGATACACCACTCAGAGGAATACACCACTCAGAGGAATACACCGCTCAGAGGAATACATCGCTCAGAGGAATACACCACTCAGAGGAATACACCACTCAGAGGAATACACCACTCAGAGGAATACACCACTCAGATGAATACACCGCTCAGAAGAATACACTGGTCAGAGGAATACACCGCTCAGAGGAATACTCCACTCAGAGGAATACACCACTCAGAGGAATACACAACTCAGAGGAATACACCACTCAGAGAAATACACTGCTCAGATGAATACACCGCTCAGAGGAATGCACTGCTCAGATGAATACACCGCTCAGAGGAATACACTGCTCAGATGAATACACCGCTCAGAGGAATACACCGCTCAGAGGAATACACTGCTCAGAGGAATACACTGCTCAGATGAATACACCGCTCAGAGGAATACACCGCTCAGAGGAATACACTGCTCAGATGAATACACCGCTCAGAGGAATACACTGTTCCGATGAATACACCGCTCCGCTCAGATGAATACAACACTTAGAGGAATACACCACTCAGAGGAATACACAACTCAGAGGAATACTCCACTCAGAGAAATACACTGCTCAGAGGAATACACTGCTCAGAGGAATACACTGCTCAGAGGAATACACTGCTCAGATGAATACTCTGCTCAGAGGAATGCACTGCTCAGATGAATACACCGCTCAGAGGAATACACCGCTCAGAGGAATACACTGCTCAGAGGAATACACCGCTCATAGGAATACACAACTCAGATGAATACACCGCTCAGAGGAATACACTGCTCAGTGGAATACACTGCTCAGAGGAATACACTGCTCTGAGGAATACACTGCGCAGAGGAATACATTGCTCAGAGGAATACACTGCTCAGATGAATACACTGCTCAGATGAATACACTGCTCAGATGAATACACTGCTCAGATGAATACACTGCTCAGCTGAATACACTGCTCAGATTAATACACTGCTCAGATGAATATACTGTGCAGAGGAATACACTGCTCAGAGGAATACACTGTTCAGAGGAATACACCGCTCAGAGGAATACACTGTTCAGAGGAATACACTGCTCAGAGGAATACACTGCTCAGAGGAATACACTGCTCAGAGGAATACACCGCTAAGATGAATACACTGCTCAGAGGAATACACTGCTCATATCATGTGGGAGTTCGATACGTGGATAGGGTAAAGTAAAACTCACGTAGGCTGGAAGTACGTATAATTACAGATAATGTGGGGAGCGCCCTAACAGCCGTAACCTTGTCTCCTTGCTCACTCTCGTAACACTGACTGGCCGCCCACAGTACCCATATGTGAGGGGGTCTTTGAATACTGCTGTGGTCAGCACAATATGAATACAGACAGTGACTCAGGCAGAGACGGTTGGTAGTGAGTCATCTACTGGTACACTGGTTACTGGTAACTGGTTACTACTACTGAGAGCTCGGCGACGCTAACGTATGTCCTCCCGACATACAACTAATACAAACTAGAGATGGCAGGTTTACAGCTTGGGCTGATTCTATACAATGTCAAAGTACACAACAATTAAACATTATAGCATACATAAGTAGAACATTGGAATGGAAGCTTACGTAACTGAAACTGTAATGCAATACAAGGTATAATATAGCACAACTCATCGAATGAAACTCAACGTTGGGATTACACAATAGAAGTGATAAAAAAAAAATTTGATCGATCGATCTGTATTCATGTGATCTACGGATTCTGAGGAAGGAATATATACAAGAAAGAGTGTTTAACAGAAAGGCAGATTCGGTGCACTCAAATCTAGACTGTTAACTTTCAGAACTCGAAGAGAACGTGAACACAAAAAAAAATTCTTGAATACTGATAAGTTGATACTGGAATTATTCATCTATACAGGTTATTTACATTTAACCCCAACTCTGCTAGGGTAAGATTGACATATGCAGAATGGGTGTCATCTCTGGGAGGATCAAACTCTGTAGCATTGGCTAACTCATGCTGTATTTGAGGCAAATCTGAATTGGATGTTACAAATGATACTTGGGGATTTCTCAATACCTGTCTTGTACGTAGGGAATAACGACATTCAGGTTGATCGTCTGACTGAGTATCAGAGGAAGAGAGTACAGGATCAGGAGGATTGTCAGAGTCTGTCACATTAGTCTGGGTTGGAACATCATTATCATCACATACTAACTTCATATGATCTAAATGCGATTCTTTATACTGACCAGTACTAATCTCTCTAACCTTATACTTATTACCAGTGATATGTTCAACTACTCGATAAGGACCAACAAACTTTTGATCAAGCTTTGGCATTGCAGACGTTTTGTTAAAGTTAATCAGCATAACTCTCGAACCTACTTTGATTTTGGATGGCTTTGCTTGAGTGTTTGCGACTTTTGTAAATTCTGCTGTTGATTTATGAAGTGTTTCACGGATTCTTCTAAAAACACTTTGAGCTAAGCTGGTACGAGTTGCTATGAAATCATCAGGGTTGTAATTTGGTTTCGGATTAGAATATAACAACTCATAAGGCAAACGTTTATCTACACCGTACAATGCATAATGTGGAGTGTCACCTATAGAAACATTGTAAGCAGAATTTATAGCACACTGCACATCAGGTATAACTTCATCCCAAGTTTCACTGTTGGGATTGATAGTGGCTCTCAAGACATCAAGTACTTTCTTATTGGTTCGTTCCGCTAACCCATTGCTGGCAGGATGATGAGGAACAATGGTGGATTTAGAGATCTTGTACAAGGTGCACAAATTTTCAAGAATCTCATTACAGAATTCACCTCCATTATCTGTTACTAGGGACTTAGGGGTGGTATGCCTGCAGATAATGCGTTCTTTAAACGCCTTAGCTACTGTCTCGGCAGTCTTATCTGCAATAGGAACTAACTCACAATATCTGGTGAAATGGTCTACCATAACACACAGATGTTTGTTGCCTTGGAGGGAACATTGGAAATTAGTTAACAAATCTAGCGCAACTCTTTCCCACGGTTCGCTAGTAGTTGGATACACTTGGATTGGATTAGGGCCATTAGCATTGCCTTTATGTTGCATGCAGACACTACATTTCTTAACATACTCAGAAATATCAGTTGCCATACGAGGCCAAAAGTATTTCAATCTGGCTTGTTTTACTGAACGATCCATACCAGGGTGTGCAACACCTGGTACATCGTGAACTAGCTGTAAGGCTACATTCACTAGTGACTGTGGAATTACTAACTGGTATACTCTTCTGCTAGGAGTACCCAACTCGGCTGTTCGATACAGTAATTCTTGGTTCATGACAAAGTCACTGATGGGTGCTGGTGGCTTCACAGTCAGAATAAGATCTTCCTGGAGCAGGAATCGAATCACACCAGACCACATGGGATCTGTTCTTTGAGCATTCTTTACATCTTCAGCACTAAATGGAGGGTCTGCAGTTACTATACTAACATGTCGCGATAAGGCATCTGCGACTACATTTGACTTGCCAGGTAAGTGTTCAAAGGTGGGATTGAACTCTTGGATAGTCAAGGTCCATCTGGCTAACCTTCCAGTAGGTTGTTTGTTCTGGAATAAAGGTATCAGTTCTTTCTTACTGGAGGAATGAACAAACTCGGTGGAGTGGATGACTCCCCCCGGTTGAAAAAATTAACGTTATAACACGCAATATGAGCAAGGGAGAACGAATCTACTATCACAAACTGCAAGCACGGGAGAAAAGAAATGAACACGGTGAACAAATCTGATATTCAATCTGAGTCGCACACAGTGACACGAGGTATCAGCTATAAACTTCACTTACAAACGTTAACAACGTGGAAGTTACTCGAGAAATAACTTCTTACAATGCACTGATTACTGTCAACTAGGAAGTAGGCTTTTTCAACACACCCAGAGAAGACACTGTCGAGAAAAGATACATAGTCCTCCCCACCAACTCCATTGCCAAACACGTTTCCAACATCTTTTCCAATACATCATTCCAAGTATCTACCTCCACAACCACGACCATCAAGGACATCACCAGTAGTAGACAGGACAAGCTTCCATCCTCTGCAAGGGTATACATAATCCCTTGTAATGACTGCAGCAAATTATACGTGGGCGAAACATCAAGGGACCCCAAAACACGTATTTCAGAACACCAACACGCAAGCAGGTCTGACGATACAAGGAATGCCTGTGTACAACACCGTAATTCAAACAACCACTTGATAAACTACAGAAACTCAAGACTTATCGCGAGAGAAGACAACACTCAATACCGAAGAATCCTGGAATCATCACTTATTTCTATATCCAACAACTTCAACCAGAATAATGGCTTCTATAACATAGCTGAACCACTTGCCAAGAAACTTCTTCATCGCTATCCACATAAGAACACAGGAATGGAAGAACACTGCAGAAGGTCTGCTCACAAACTTATCCAATATCCCTTCCAAGCTACCCAAGATTTTAGACTCCATAACCCCACTCGGTACATCATCAGATGCAGCATTCTCCACCTGACCTCAACATTCTGAACCTGACTATAAATACTCGCGTACCTTCCACCCCAGGTAGATCTGTTTGTGACCTGAAAAAGCCCACTGTGTGGGCGAAACGTTGTCAATAAAGGATCACATTACAAAGCATATATGTTTATATTTCCATTGTGCCGGTATTTTATACCATTTATTTCCAACAGTACAATGAACAAAAGAACATTACAATACCGCAGGTAACAGTACAACACCCTAGGTAACAGTACAACACCCTAGGTAACAGTACAACACCCTAGGTAACAGTACAACACCCTAGGTAACAGTACAACACCCTAGGTAACAGAACAACACCCTAGGTAACAGTACAACATCCTAGGTAACAATACAACACTATGGATAACATTACATCACCCTAGAAGACAGTACAACGCCCTAGGTGGCAGTACAACACCCTAGATAACAGTACAACAACCTAGGTAACAGTACAACACCCTATGCAGTAGTATAACACCCTAGGCAACAGTACAACACCCTAGGTAACAGTACAACACCCTAGGTAACAGTACAACACCCTAGGTAACAGTACAACACCCTAGGTAACAGTACAACACCCTAGGTAACAGTACAACACCCTAGGTAACAGTACAACACCCTAGGTAACAGTACAATACCTTAGCTAACAATACAACACTCTAGGTAACAGTATAACACCCTAGGAAACAGTAAAATATCCTAGGTAACAGTACAGCACCCTAGGTAACAGTACAAAAACCTAGGTAACAATACAACACCCTAGGTAACAGTACAACACCCTAGGTAATAGCACAGCACCCTAGGGAACAATGCAATACCCTAGGTAACAGTACAACACCCTAGGTAACAGTACAACACCCTAGGTAACAGTACAACCCCCAGTGTAACAGTACAACACCCTATGTAACAATACATAATCCTAGGTAACAGTACATCCCCATAAATAACAGAACAACACCCTCGGTAACAGAGGGTAACAGTACAACATTCTAAGTAACAGTTCAACACTCTAGGTAACAGTAAAACACTCTAGGTAACATTACAACAACCTAGGTAACAGTGCAACACCCTAGGTAATAGTACAACAACCTAGGTAACAGTACAACACTCTAGGTAACAGTACAACACCCTAGGTAACAGTGCAACACCTAGATAACAGTACAACACCCTAGGTAACAGTAAAACACCCTAGGTAAGAGTACAACCCCCAGGGTAACAGTACAACACCCTAGGTTACAATACAACACTATAAGTAACAGTTCAACACTCTAGGTAACAGTAAAACACCCTAGGTAACATTACAACAATCTAGGTAACAGTACAACACTCTAGGTAACAGTAAAACACCCTAGGTAACATTACAAAAACCTAGGTAACAGTACAACTCCCTAGGTAACAATTCAACTCCCTAGGTAACAGTACAACACACTAGGTAACAGTACAACACATTAGGTAACAGTGCAACACCCTAGGTACTAGTACAACACCCTAGGTACTAGTACAACACCCTAGGTAACAATACAACACCCTAGATAACAGTGCAACATCCTAGGTAACAGTACAACACTCTAGGTAACAGTACAACACCCTTGGTAACAGTGCAACACCTAGATAACAGTACAACACCCTAGGTAACAGTACAACACCCTAGGTAACAGTGCAACACCTAGATAACAGTTCAACACTCTAGGTAACAGTAAAACACCCTATGTAACATTACAACAACCTAGGTAACAGTACAACACTCTAGGTAACAGTACAACTCCCTAGGTAACAATTCAACTCCCTAGGTAACAGTACAACACACTAGGTAACAGTAGAACACATTAGGTAACAGTACAACACCCTAGGTACTAGTACAACACCCTAGGTACTAGTACAACACCATAGGTAACAATACAACACCCTAGATAACAGTGCAACATCCTAGGTAACAGTACAACACCCTAGGTAACAGTACAGCACCCTAGTTAACAGTACAACACTCTAGGTAACAGTACAACACCCTAGGTAGCAGTACAACACCCTAGGTAACAGTGCAACACGGTACGTAACAGTACAACACACTAGGTCAAAGTACAACACCCCTAGGCAACATTACAACACCCTAGGTAGCAGTACAACACCCTAGGCAACAGTGCGACACCCTATATAAGAGAACAATACCCTCGGTAACAGTACAACACCGTAGGTAACAGTTCAACACCGTATGTAACAGTACGACACCCTAGGTAACACCCTAGGTAACAGTGCAACACCGTACGTAACAGTACAACACACTAGGTCAAAGTACAGCACCCTAGGTAGCAGTACAACACCCTAGGCAACAGTGCGACACCCTAGGTAGCAGTACAACACCCTAGGTAACAGTACAGTACCCAAGGTAACAGTACAACACCCTAGGTAAAAGTACAACACCCTGGGTAGCATTACAACACCCTAGGTAATAGTATAACACCCTAGGTAACAGTACATCACCCTATATAAGAGAACAATACCCTAGGTAACAGTACAACACCGTAGGTAACAGTTCAACACCGTTTGTAACAGTACGACACCCTAGGTAACAGTACAACACCGTAGGTAACAGTTCAACACTGTAGGTAACAGTACGACACCCTAGGTAACAGTACAACACCTTAGGCAACAGTACGACACCCTAGGTAGCAGTACAAAACCCTCGGCAACAGTACAGCACCCTAGGTAACAGTTCAACATCCTAGGTAACAGTACAACCCCCTAGATAACAGTACAACACCCTAGGTAACAATACAACACCTTAGGTAACAGTACAACACCCTGGGTAACAGTACAACACCCTAGTTAACAGTACATCACCCTAGTTTACAGTGCAACAACAACACACACACAGCAGAATAATGCACAGGGCAACGGTACAATGCACCTACTAACATTACAAGGTATCAGTTAAAAGTATAACATGCGAGGTGACGGTACAATGTATTAGGTGACAATACAAACTATCAGGTGACAATACAAACTATCAGGTAACAATACAAACTATCAGGTGACAATACAAACTATCAGGTGACAATACAAACTATCAGCTGACAATACAAACTATCAGGTGACAATACAAACTATCAGCTGACAATACAAACTATCAGCTGACAATACAAACTATCAGGTAACAATACAAACTATCAGGTGACAATACAAACTATCAGGTGACAATACAAACTATCAGGTGATAATACAAACTATCAGGTGACAATACAAACTATCAGGTGACAATACAAACTATCAGGTGACAATACAAACTCTCAGGTGACAATACAAACTATCAGGTGACAATACAAACTATCAGGTAACAATACAAACTATCAGGTGACAATACAAACTATCAGGTAACAATACAAACTATCAGGTGACAATACAAACTATCAGGTGACAATACAAACTATCAGGTAACAATACAAACTATCAGGTGACAATACAAACTATCAGGTGACAATACAAACTATCAGGTGACAATACAAACTATCAGGTGACAATACAAACTATCAGGTGACAATACAAACTATCAGGTGACAATACAAACTATCAGGTGACAATACAAACTATCAGGTGACAATACAAACTATCAGGTGACAATACAAACTATCAGGTGACAATACAAACTATCAGGTGACAATACAAACTATCAGGTGACAATACAAACTATCAGGTAACAATACAAACTATCAGGTGACAATACAAACTATCAGGTGACAATACAAACTATCAGGTGACAATACAAATTATCAGGTGACAATACAAACTATCAGGTGACAATACAAACTATCAGGTGACAATACAAACTATCAGCTGACAATACAAGCTATCAGGTGACAATACAAACTATCAGGTGACAATACAAACTATCAGGTGACAATACAAACTATCAGGTAACAATACAAACTATCAGGTGACAATACAAATTATCAGCTGACAATACAAACTATGAGGTGACAATACAAACTATCAGCTGACAATACAAACTATGAGGTGACAATACAAACTATCAGGTGACAATACAAACTATCAGCTGACAATACAAACTATCAAGTGGCAATAAAAACTATCAGCTGACAATACAAACTATCAAGTGACAATACAAACTATCAGGTAACAATGGTGAGGTGTACTTAGCTCTGTGAAGACCTGTTTGCGCGCTCTCTACGAATTGAAGCAAGATGCCCCCCATCGAGCAACTTTACCAACAGCTTAAGGAAGAATTGAGGATGGCGAAGATGGAGATTCGGCGACTGACCGAGGAAAACAAGAAGATTCGTAGTAGTCCTCCTGTTTTGAGTCCTCAGGTCAAGAAAGGAAACTGGTCAGTGGCTGGACAGCAGGGAACGAAGTTGACGATCAAGAAGACGAATGGAAAGGTAGAAACGATGAAGAAGAAAGAGACTGCCGTGGAAACTGTTGTGGAAACAACTAATACATTCTCAGTGCTACCCGACGAATGTGAGTCGACTACTGGGAACGTCACGAAGAACGACACCAAGGAAGGTAAGAATATTGTTGTTGTTGGGGATAGCCAAGTTAGGTATATGGATAGGGCGTTCTGCTTGAAGGACAGGAGTAGGAGACAGAGAGTGTGTTTTCCTGGGGCTGGGATGGAGGATATTGTTAGCCGTCTGGATGACATCATGAGAGGTAATGGGAGCAATCCTATTATCTGTCTCAGTGCTGGAGACAACGATGTTGGCAGACGTAGGAGTGAGGACCTGATTAGCAGGTATAGGTCAGCTATAGAGATAATTAGGAGGAAGGGTGGGAAACCTGTCATATGTGGCATTTTACCAAGGAGAGGAGTTGGAAATGAATGGTTGTCCAGAGCAATTGGTGTCAATTGCTGGCTGGACAAATACTGTAAGGAAAATGCGGTAACATTCATTGACAACTGGGACCTCTTCTATGGCAGAAATGACATGTATGCCAGGGATGGGGTTCACTTATCTAGGTGTGGGGTGGGAGCACTGGCAACTGCAGTGGAGGGAGCAGTTAGGGCTTTAAACTAGGAATAGTTAGAGTATGGGTTTTGGCGGGAAAACTGTGAAGTCGCAGTGTAGTAATATGAGTACTAGGAGAACTAGTAATAGGCAAAATGAGGTGGATATTGGAAAGCCAGTGGCACTAATTGACAAGGACAGTAATAGGTTTAGTGGAATAACAGAAAGGAGCAGGAAGGGTAAAGAGACAGGAGGGTCTTTAAATATATATTACACAAATAGTCGCAGTGCTAGGAATAAGATGGACGAGTTGAGACTAGCTGCTAGTGCAGGTAACATAGATGTATTTGCCATAACTGAGACGTGGTTTAATTCAAAAAGTCGGGACATGCCTGCGGAATGTCACATTCAGTGTTTTAAATTGTTCCAAGTAGATAGAAGTGTCGGGAAGGGGGGTGGGGTGGCACTGTATGTCCAAGATCGCTTGAACTGTTGCATAAAAACGGGTATTAAGTCTGAAGTAACACATACAGAGTCAGTTTGGATAGAATTTTCAGAGGGGCATGAAAAATTAATTTTAGGTGTGATATACCGTCCCCCAAACTTAGATGGAGACCAAGGGAGACTACTATGGGAGGAAATTGTTAGGGCCACGAGGCACGATAATGTAGTAATTCTAGGAGACTTTAACTTTAGTCATATTGATTGGAATTTCTTGACTGGGAATTTAGAATCATACGACTTCTTAGAAGTAGTTCAGGATTGTTTTTTGAAGCAGTTTGTGACAGAACCTACAAGGGGTAATAACCTGCTTGACTTAGTTCTGGCAAACAATGAATCCCTTGTTAATAATTTAGAAGTTTCAGAGGAACTGGGTGCTAGCGACCACAAATCAATTACATTTAGCATTGAATGGAATTATGATAGTAGGGATAACTCAGTAACAGTCCCAGATTTTCGCTTAGCAGATTACGATGGGCTTAGAGAACACTTATCATCTGTTGACTGGGGTAACGAAGAGAGCTATCAATATGACAGTTTTCTGAACACTATACATGCTGCTCAAAGAACGTTTATCCCATATAAAGAAATTAGATCTAATAGAAATGACCCAAAATGGATGAATAATAGGCTCAAATATCTACTAGGGCATAAGAAAGGAATTTATAGGCGTATCAAAAGAGGTGAGGGTCATCTTATGAATCAGTATATTGACATTAAGAGGGACATTAAAAAGGGGATAAGAAAAGCTAAAAGGGACTATGAAATTAAAGTTGCCAGGGATTCTAAAACTAACCCAAAAAAGTTTTTTCCAGGTCTATAGAACAAAAGTTAGAGATAAGATAGGTCCCCTTAAAAATAACTATGGGCATCTTACTGACAAAGAGAATGAAATGTGCTCGATTTTAAATAATTATTTTCTCTCGGTTTTTACACAGGAAGACACTAACAATATTCCAGTAATAAATTTTTATAGTGAACTAGAAGAAGATAAATTATGCAACATCACAGTCACTAGTGAAATGGTTGTGAAGCAGATAGACAGACTGAAGCAAAATAAGTCGCCGGGTCCTGATGAGGTTTTTTCAAGGGTTCTTAAGGAATGCAAAATGGAACTCTGTGAACCATTAACTAATATTTTAAATTTATCTCTTCAAATAGGTGTAGTGTCTGATATGTGGAAGATGGCTAATGTAATTCCTATTTTTAAAACAGGGGACAAGTTGTTACCGTCAAATTACCGCCCAATAAGCCTGACCTCAATTATAGGCAAATTACTAGAGTCAATTATAGCTCAGATTATAAGAAGCCATCTCGATAAGCATAGCTTGATTAATGATACTCAACATGGATTCACAAGAGGCCGGTCTTGTCTAACTAATTTATTAACTTTCTTCAGTAAAGCTTTTGAGGCTGTTGACCACGATAAAGAATTTGATATTATTTACTTAGATTTTAGTAAGGCATTTGATAGAGTTCCGCACCATAGACTGTTAAAGAAAGTGGCAGCTCATGGCATTGGGGGAAAAGTGCTCTCGTGGATCGAGTCATGGCTCACTGACAGGAAGCAGAGAGTGTCCATAAATGGGGTTAAATTCCAGTGGGGATCTGTAACAAGTGGCGTTCCACAGGGATCAGTCTTGGGCCCGTTGTTGTTTATAATATATATCAATGACCTTGATGTGGGAATTACTAGTGATATGAGCAAATTCGCCGATGACACAAAGATAGGTAGGATAATTGATCCAAACGTAGACGTTAGGGAACTTCAGGAGGATTTAAACAAACTATATTCTTGGCCAGAAAAGTGGCAGATGCAGTTCAATGTGGATAAATGCAAGGTTCTGACGCTCGGGAGTGTCCATAACCCTAGCACTTATAAGTTAAATGATGTAGAACTTAGCCATACAGATTGCGAAAAGGACTTGGGGGTTATGGTAAGTAGCAACCTTAAACCAAGACAGCAGTGCCTAAGCGTACGTAATAAGGCAAATAGATTACTGGGATTTATATCAAGAAGTGTAAGCAACAGAAGTCCAGAGGTCATACTGCAGCTTTATACATCATTAGTAAGGTCTCACCTAGATTATGCAGCTCAATTCTGGTCTCCATATTACAGAATGGACATAAATTCGTTAGAAAACATTCAGCGCAGGATGACTAAATTAATACATAGCATTAGAAATCTTCCTTATGAAGAAAGATTGAAGACTCTTAAGTTACATTCACTTGTTGGTTTAGAAAGACACGTAAGCAAACACTATGACATATTTATTAGAAAACGTTTCGGTCCTGGGACCTTGATCACTTCTAACATACAGAGGTAGAAAGGCATTGTATATATAGGCGGAGGGTGAGGTGTGACGCACGTGACCTGAGGAATGTCATAAGAACATAAGAATGGAGGAACACTGTAGAAGGCCTACTGGCCCATGCGAGGCAGGTCCTTATCAAAACAACCTCTGCCTATGATTAGGACGGGTAGACGATGAAATCATGTGACTCCTGTGTTGTTGGGTTGGTGGTGCTTAAGTATCATGTATGCCAATGCTTTTGAAATTTTGTAGTTTCCAGTGTTGCGTTCTATAGTGTCGCCTTCCTCTTTGTACTGGACTGATGAAGCCACTGTGTGGCGAAACGTTTCCTGAATAAAGATTCCCATATGCTGCATAAGTGTCTCAATCTTCAACTTGTCGGTTTTTCAAACCATTCATCACAAGATAGGTATTAATAAAGGGGATATTAATAAGGTCTTGAGGATATCTCTCCAAGAGAGAACCCGCAGTAATGGATTTAAATTAGATAAGTTTAGATTTAGAAAGGACACAGGAAAGTATTGGTTTGGAAATAGGGTAGTTGATGAGTGGAACAGTCTACCTAGTTGGGTTATTGAGGCTAGGACTTTGGGTAGTTTCAAATTAAGGTTGGATAAGTACATGAGTGGGAGGGGTTGGATTTGAGTGGGACTTGCACATCAGAGCTTATTTCTTGGTAGCATTGAAAATTGGGTTGGTCAAATGTTTTGTTAGTCACGCAGTGGTTCCCAAACTGGGGGTAAATTACCCCCTGGGGGTAATTTAACCATTTTTGGGGGGTAATGGAGGGGTGACAGAAAAAAAGTTATGAATTCTGAAAATCAAGAAAACAATGCGGTACCCGGTATGAGGATTATTGTTAACTTTGTCTTAGTATATAAAGTTGTAAAGTAAACCTATTATAAGTAAGTAATAAAGTTAAACCAAATAACAATAAACATCAAAAACTAATATACAGTATTAGAAAAGAAGAAATATATAGCTAAGTGTGTGGAAACCCAAAAGTATTTTGACAAGTATGCTTCAGGACAAAAGTCACTCAGTAGCCCAGATCGACCTGTCCAGTACGCGTCACTCACTTCCTGAGGCTGCCTCTATTTCACACTGTCAGTTTATCTGTGAGCATCAGCCGAGGTAGACATAAGCTGGTATGTATGTGTACTGCCCTGTGCAGTATATAGTTAGTATTTACCCACTGTTACTGTGAATTTGTAGCTATTATTAATTTTATATATAATGTATGTGTGGTTTTTACGTTTTCAATGGTTTTGCTAGGATTAGCAGAGTATGCGAGGCTGTATACGTTCACGTTTAGCCATATATATCAATAATAACAACATTTTGTGAAAGGGGTAATATGCTTTATGTGGCATGTTAAATTGGGTAACAAGCTGAAAAAGTTTGGGAACCACTGTGTTAGTGGGATGAATTGTAAAGGACCTGCCTAGTATGGGCTAACAGGCCTGCTGCAGTGTTCCTCCTTTCTTATGTTTTTATGTTCAATACAACGCACAAGATGACGTTAAAACGCACATAATTACAATACAATGAACGAGTTGACATATACTACTGTGTGACGGCGTTACGTGTTAGGTGCCGTCACACGCTTTGTTACTATAGGTTACAGAACAATATGTCAATGCAACAGGCCACCCATGTCTCCTGGGTCATAACGAATCACATTGCAACGCAACAATTAAAACACAAAAATCACAGAGTGAAGCCCCAAGAGACAGTGCAACCCACAAGAACACAGTACACTAGAATAAGTCACAGTGCAACCCACAAGAACACAGTACACTAGAATAAGTCACAGTGCAACCCACAAGAACACAGTACATTAGAATAAGTCACTGTGCAACCCACAAGAACACAGTACACTAGAATAAGTCACAGCTCAGTATACCAGGTCATAGTATACCGAACATAACGCATAAGAATATAACATAACGCAGCAAATAGCAGATGAATGCAAGAGGGTACAGTGTAACATACCAGGTCAGAGTACAGTGCCTTAGTTCACAGTACAGTGTACCTCCGTCACGTTACAGCACGTCACGTCACAGTAAAACTCTCCTGTTAACAGATAAGAGCAACAGGTTGCACTGCGATGCAACTGGTCGCTTCAAGAAGCCTGCCAGGAGGCGGCTGGTTCAGTGTTCACCCTGAGCTTGGGTACAGCACACTGCTCAGAAGCAACACAGCCCCTGCGTGTTGCACTGATCAATAATCGAGCTATACTCATGAAATTCGTCATGAGAAGCCACTACCTTACGCATATATGCTGTACCTCACGCATGTATGTTGCATGAAGAGAATATTTATTGTACCTAAAGCATGTTTATTGTATCTCACCCTTGTCATCTGTATCCCTCATGCATGTTAATTACACTTCACATACGTATATTGCACCTTATGCAAATATGCTGCACCTCACGAATGTCTGTTGAACCTCACTCATATATACTGCACCTCACGCATGTCTGCTGAACCTCACTTATATATCCTGCACATCACGAATATTTGTTGAACCTCACTCATATATACTGCACCTCACGAATATCTGTTATACCTCACTCATATATACTGCACCTCACGCATGTCTGCTGAACCTCACTTATATATCCTGCACATCACGAATATTTGTTGAACCTCACTCATATATACTGCACCTCACGAATATCTGTTATACCTCACTCATATATACTGCACCTCACGAATATTTGTTGAATCTCACTCATATATACTGCACCTCACGAATATCTGTTGAACCTCACTCATATATACTGCACCTCACGAATATTTATTGAACCTCACTCATATATGCTGCACCTCACGAATATCTGTTGAAATTCACTCATATATACTGCACCTCACGAATATTTATTGAACCTCACTCATATATGCTGCACCTCACGAATATCTGTTGAACCTCACTCATACATACTGCACCTCACGAATGTTTGTTGAACCTCACTCATATATACTGCACCTCACGAATATCTGTTGAACCTCACTCATATATACTGCACCTCACGAATATCTGTTGAACCTCACTCATATATACTGCACCTCACGAATATCTGTTGAACCTCAGTCATATATACTGCACCTCACGAATGTTTGTTGAACCTCACTCATATATACTGCACCTCACGAATATCTGTTGAACCTCACTCATATATACTGCACCTCACGAATATCTGTTGAACCTCAGTCATATATACTGCATCTCACGAATATCTGTTGAACCTCACTCATATATACTGCACCTCACGAATATCTGTTGAACCTCACTCATATATACTGCACCTCACGAATATCTGTTGAACCTCACTCATATATACTGCACCTCACGAATATCTGTTGAAGCTCAGTCATATATACTGCTCCTCACGAATATCTGTTGAACCTCACTCATATATACTGCACCTCACGAATATCTGTTGAACCTCACTCATATATACTGCACCTCACGAATATCTGTTGAACCTCACTCATATATACTGCACCTCACACATATATGTTTCTCTTTGTAAGAACTTAATAGCATTGTATATATATGAATCAATATTGATTGCAGAGGAATGTTAGTTTCTGGTTCACTGTTAACTAGGAATTGATGCCACTGTAAATTATAGAAGAAATTGATGTAACATTTAATATTAATAAAAAATAAACGAATAAAATAATAGGATGCTTAATATAACAAACCAAAATTATGTTACCCTCTTTAAATTAAACCAGGAATGAGTTTTATCAATGTTATGTCAAAATAATTATCCACAAATCACAACCTGTGGTGGATTATATAGTAATAAGTAGAAGAACAGAACTATAATTAATGAGAGGAAAGTTAAATTCTCCTGACGTATATCTGGAGAACGTTCCGGGGTCAGCGCCCCCGCGGCCCCGTCTGAGACCAGGACTAGTCAAACTTTTCACTAATTTTTTAAATGAGATCAAAATCGATGAATTTTAACACGCAGGAGTAGGTTGGTAGACAGTAACAGCCCAGGGAGGTACTACCGTCCTGTGGCAGTAGGTTGGTAGACAGTAACAGCCCAGAAAGGTACTACCGTCCTGTGGCAGTAGGTTGGTAGACAGTAACAGCCCAGGGAGGTACTACCGTCCTGTGGCAGTAGGTTGGTAGACAGTAACAGCCCAGAAAGGTACTACCGTCCTGTGGCAGTAGGTTGGTAGACAGTAACAGCCCAGAAAGGTACTACCGTCCTGTGGCAGTAGGTTGGTAGACAGTAACAGCCCAGAAAGGTACTACCGTCCTGTGGCAGTAGGTTGGTAGACAGTAACAGCCCAGAAAGGTACTACCGTCCTGTGGCAGTAGGTTGGTAGACAGTAACAGCCCAGAAAGGTACTACCGTCCTGTGGCAGTAGGTTGGTAGACAGTAACAGCCCAGAAAGGTACTACCGTCCTGTGGCAGTAGGTTGGTAGACAGCAACAACCCAGGGAGGTACTACCTACCGTCCTGTGGCAATAGGTTGGCAGACAGTAACAACACAGGGAGGTACTACCGTCCTGTGGCAGTAGGTTGGTAGACAGTAACAGCACATGGAGGTACTACAGTCCTGTGGCAGTAGGTTGGTAGACAGTAACAACACAGGGAGGTACTATCGTCCTGTGGCAGTAGGTTGGTAGACAGTAACAGCCCAGGGATGTACTACCGTCCTGTGGCAGTAGGTTGGTAGACAGCAACAGCCCAGCGAGGTACTACCGTCCTGTGGCAGTGGGTTGGTAGACAGCAACAGCCCAGGGAGGTACTACCGTTGTGTGGCAGTAGGTTGGCAGACAGTAACAACACAGGGAGGTACTACCGTCCTGTGGCAGTAGGTTGGTAGACAGCAACAGACCAGGGAGGTACTACCGTCCTGTGGCAGAAGGTTGGCAGACAGTAACAACACAAGGAGGTACTACCGTCCTGTGGCAGTAGGTTGGCAGACAGTAACAACACAGGGAGGTACTACCGTCCTGTGGCAATAGGATGGCAGACAGTAACAACACAGGGAGGTACTACCGTCCTGTGGCAGTAGGTTGGTAGACAGTAACAGCCCAGCGAGGTACTACCGTCCTGTGGCAGTAGGTTGGTAGACAGTAACAGCACATGGAGGTACTACAGTCCTGTGGCAGTAGGTTGGTAGACAGTAACAACACAGGGAGGTACTATCGTCCTGTGGCAGTAGGTTGGTAGACAGTAACAGCCCAGGGATGTACTACCGTCCTGTGGCAGTAGGTTGGTAGACAGCAACAGCCCAGCGAGGTACTACCGTCCTATGGCAGTGGGTTGGTAGACAGCAACAGCCCAGGGAGGTACTACCGTTGTGTGGCAGTAGGTTGGCAGACAGTAACAACACAGGGAGGTACTACCGTCCTGTGGCAGTAGGTTGGTAGACAGCAACAGCCCACGGAGGTACTACCGTCCTGTGGCAGAAGGTTGGCAGACAGAAACAACACAAGGAGGTACTACCGTCCTGTGGCAGTAGGTTGGCAGACAGTAACAACACAGGGAGATACTACCGTCCTGTGGCAATAGGTTGGCAGACAGTAAAAACACAGGGAGGTACTACCGACCTGTATCAGTAGGTCGGTAGACAATAACAACACACGGAGGTACTACAGTCCTGTGGCAGTAGGTTGGTAGACAGTAACAACACATGGAGGTACTACCGTCCTGTGGCAGTAGGATGGTAGACAGTAACAACACACGGAGGTACTACCGTCCTGTGGCAGTAGGATGGTAGACACTAACCACACATGGAGGTACTACCGTCCTGTGGCAGTAGGTTGGTAGACAGTAACAACACATGGAGGTACTACCGTCCTGTGGCAGTAAGTTGGTAGACACTAACCACACATGGAGGTACTACCGTCCTGTGGCAGTAGGTTGGTAGACAGTAACAACACATGGAGGTACTACCGTCCTGTGGCAGTAGGTTGGTAGACAGTAACAACACATGGAGGTATTACCGTCCTGCGGCAGTGGTTGGCAGACAGCAACAGCCCAGGGAGGTACTACCGTCCTGTGGCAGTAGGATGGTAGACAGTAACAACACAGGGAGGTACTACCGTCATGTGGCAGTAGGTTCGTAGAGAGTAACAACACAGGGAGGTACTAATGTCCTGTGGCAGTAGGTTGGTAGACAGTAACAACACAGGGAGGTACTACCGTCCTTTGGCAGTAGGATGGTAGACAGTAACAACACAGGGAGGTACTACCGTCCTTTGGCAGTAGGTTGGCAGACAGCAACAGCCCAGGGAGGTACTACCGTCCTGTGGCAGTAGTATGGTAGACAGTAACAACACAGGGAGGTACTACCGTCCTGTGGCAGTAGGTTGGTAGACAGTAACCACACATGGAGGTACTACCGTCTTGTGGCAGTAGGTTAGTAGACAGTAACAACACATGGATGTACTGCCGTCCTGTGGCAGTAGGTCGGAAGACAGTAACAACACATGGAGGTACTACCGTCCTGTGGCAGTAGGTTGGTAGACAGTAACAACACAGGGAGGTACTACCGTCCTGTGGCAGTAGGATGGTAGACAGTAACCACACATGGAGGTACTACCGTCCTGTGGTAATAAGTTAGTAGACAATACCAACACAGGGAGGTACGACCGTCCTGTGGTAGTTGGTTGGTAGACAGTAACAACACAGGGAGGAACTACCGTCCTGTGGCAATAGCTTGGTAGACAGCAACAGCCCAGTGAGGTACTACCGTCCTGTGGCAGTAGGTTGGTAGACAGTAACAACACTGGGAGATACTACCGTCCTGTGGCAGTAGGTTGGTGGACAGCAACAGCCCAGTGAGGTACAACCGTCCTGTGGCAGTAGGTTCTCAGACAGTAACAACACAGGAGGTACTACCGTTATGTGGCAGTAGGTTGGCAGACAGTAACAACACAGGGAGGTACTACCGTCCTGTGGCAGTAGGTTGGTAGACAGTAACAACACAGGGAGGTACTACCGTCCTGTGGCAGTAGGTTGGCAGACAGTAACAGCCCAGGGAGGTACTACCGTCCTGTGGCAGTAGGTTGGTAGACAGTAACAACACAGGGAGGTACTACCGTCCTGTAACAGTAGGTTGGTAGACAGTAACAACACAGGGAGGTACTACCGTCCTGTGGTAGTAGATTAGTAGACAGTAACACACAGGGAGGTACTACCATCCTGTGGCAGTAGGTTGGTAGACAGTAACCACACATGGAGGTACTACCGTCTTGTGGCAGTAGGTTGGTAGACACTAACAACACAGGGAGGAACTACCGTCCTGTGGCAATAGGTTGGTAGACAGCAACAGCCCAGTGAGGTACTACCGTCCTGTGGCAGTAGGTTGGTAGACAGTAACAACACTGGGAGATACTACCGTCCTGTGGCAGTAGGTTGGTGGACAGCAACAGCCCAGTGAGGTACTACCGTCCTGTGGCAGTAGGTTGGCAGACAGTAACAACACAGGAGGTACTACCGTAATGTGGCAGTAGGTTGGCAGACAGTAACAACACAGGGAGGTACTACCGTCCTGTGGCAGTAGGTTGGTAGACAGTAACAACACAGGGAGGTACTACCGTCCTGTGGCAGTAGGTTGGCAGACAGCAACAGCCCAGGGAGGTACTACCGTCCTGTGGCAGTAGGTTGGTAGACAGTAACAACACAGGGAGGTACTACCGTCCTGTGGCAGTAGGTTGGTAGACAGTAACAACACAGGGAGGTACTACCGTCCTGTGGTAGTAGATTAGTAGACAGTAACACACAGGGAGGTACTACCATCCTGTGGCAGTAGGTTGGTAGACAGTAACCACACATGGAGGTACTACCGTCTTGTGGCAGTAGGTTGGTAGACAGTAACAACACAGGGTGGTACTACCGTCCTTTGGCAGTAGGATGGTAGACAGTAACAACACAGGGACGTACTACCGTCCTGTGGTAGTAGATTGGTAGACAGTAACAACACAGGGAGGTACTACCATCCTGTGGCAGTAGGTTGGTAGACAGTAACCACACATGGAGGTACTACCGTCTTGTGGCAGTAGGTTGATAGACAGTAACAACACAGGGAGGTACTACAGACCTGTGGCAGTAGGTTGGTAGACAGTAACAACACAGGGAGGTACTACCGTCCTGTGGCACAAGGATGGTAGACAGTAACCACACATGGGGGTACTACCGTCCTGTGGCAGTAGGTTGGTAGACAGTAACAACACAGGGAGGTACTACCGTCCTGTGGCAGTAGGATGGTAGACAGTAACCACACATGGAGGTACTACCGTCCTGTGGTAGTAGGTTAGTAGACAGTAACAACACAGGGAGGTACGACCGTCCTGTGGTAGTAGGTTGGTAGACAGTAACAACACAGGGAGGAACTACCGTCCTGTGGCAGTAGGTTGGTAGACAGCAACAGCCCAGTGAGGTACTACCGTCCTGTGGCAGTAGGTTGGTAGACAGTAACAACACAGGGAGGTACTACCGTCCTGTGGCAGTAGGTTGGTGGACAGCAACAGCCCAGTGAGGTACTACCGTCCTGTGGCAGTAGGTTGGCAGACAGTAACAACACAGGAGGTACTACCGTCCTGTGGCAGTAGGTTGGCAGACAGTAACAACACAGGGAGGTACTACCGTCCTGTGGCAGTAGGTTGGTAGACAGTAACAACACAGGGAGGTACGACCGTCCTGTGGCAGTAGGTTGGTAGACAGTAACAACACAGGGAGGTACTACCGTCCTGTGGCAGTAGGTTTGCAGACAGTAACAGCCCAGGGAGGTACTACCGTCTTGTGGCAGTAGGTTGGTAGACAGTAACAACACAGGGAGGTACTACCGTCCTGTATCAGCAGGTTGATAGACGGTAACAACACAGGGAGGTACTACCGTCCTGTGGCACTAGGTTGGTAGACAGTAACAACAGAGGGAGGTACTACCGTCCTGTGGCAGTAGGATGGTAGACAGTAACAACACAGGGAGGTACTACCGTCCTGTGGCAGTAGGATGGTAGACAGTAACAACACAAAGAGGTACTACCGTCCTGTGGCAGTAGGATGGTAGACAGTAACAACACAGGGAGGTACTACCGTCCTGTGGCAGTAGGATGGTAGACAGTAACAACACAAAGAGGTACTACCGTCCTGTGGCAGTAGGATGGTAGACAGTAACAACACAGGGAGGTACTACCGTCCTGTGGCAGTAGGATGGTAGACAGTAACAACACAAAGAGGTACTACCGTCCTGTGGCAGTAGGATGGTAGACAGTAACAACACAAAGAGGTACTACCGTCCTGTGGCACTAGGTTGGTAGACAGTAACAACACAGGGAGGTACTACCGTCCTGTGGCAGTAGGTTGGTAGACAGTAACCACACATGGAGGTACTACCGTCCTGTGGCAGTAGGTTGGTAGACAGTAGCAACACAGGGAGGTACTACCGTCCTGTGGCAGTAGGTTGGTAGACAGTAACAACACATGGAGGTACTACCGTCCTGTGACAGTAGGTTGGTAGACAGTAACAACACATGGAGGTACTACCGTCCTGTGGCAGTAGGATGGTAGACAGTAACAACACAGGGAGGTACTACAGTCCTGTGGCAGTAGGTTGGTGGACAGCAACAGCCCAGGGAGGTAATACCGTACTGTGGCAGTAATATGGCAGACAGTAACAACACAGGGAGGTACTACCGTCCTGTGGCAGTAGGTTGGTAGACAGTAACCACACATGGAGGTACTACCGTCCTGTGGCAGTAGGTTGGTAGACAGTAGCAACACAGGGAGGTACTACCGTCCTCTGGCAGTAGGATGGTAAACAGTAACAACACAGGGAGGTACTACCGTCCTGTGGCAATAGCATGGTAGACAGTAACAACACAGGGAGGTACTACAGTCCTGTGGCAGTAGGTTGGCAGACAGCAACAGCCCAGGGAGGTACTACCGTCCTGTGGCAGTAGTATGGTAGACAGTAACAACACAGGGAGGTACTACCGTCCTGTGGCAGTAGGTTGGTAGACAGTAACCACACATGGAGGTACTACCGTCCTGTGGCAGTAGGTTGGTAGACAGTAGCAACACAGGGAGGTACTACCGTCCTGTGGCAGTAGGTTGGTAGACAGTAACAACACATGGAGGTACTACCGTCCTGTGGTAGTAGATTGGTAGGCAGTAACAACACAGGGAGGTACTACCATCCTGTGGCAGTAGGTTGGTAGACAGTAACCACACATGGAGGTACTACCGTCCTGTGGCAGTAGGTTGCCGTCCTGTGGTAGTAGGTTGGTAGACAGCAACCACCCAGGGAGGTACTACCGTCCTGTGGTAGTAGGTTGGTAGACAGCAACCACCCAGGGAGGTACTACCGTCCTGTGGTAGTAGGTTGGTAGACAGCAACCACCCAGGGAGGTACTACCGTCCTGTGGTAGTAGGTTGGTAGACAGCAACCACCCAGGGAGGTACTACCGTCCTGTGGTAGTAGGTTGGTAGACAGCAACCACCCAGGGAGGTACTACCGTCCTGTGGTAGTAGGTTGGTAGACAGCAACCACCCAGGGAGGTACTACCGTCCTGTGGTAGTAGGTTGGTAGACAACAACCACCCAGGGAGGTACTACCGTCCTGTGGTAGTAGGTTGGTAGACAGCAACCACCCAGGGAGGTACTACCGTCCTGTGGTAGTAGGTTGGTAGACAGCAACCACCCAGGGAGGTACTACCGTCCTGTGGTAGTAGGTTGGTAGACAGCAACCACCCAGGGAGGTACTACCGTCCTGTGGTAGTAGGTTGGTAGACAGCAACCACCCAGGGAGGTACTACCGTCCTGTGGTAGTAGGTTGGTAGACAGCAACCACCCAGGGAGGTACTACCGTCCTGTGGTAGTAGGTTGGTAGACAGCAACCACCCAGGGAGGTACTACCGTCCTGTGGTAGTAGGTTGGTAGACAGCAACCACCCAGGGAGGTACTACCGTCCTGTGGTAGTAGGTTGGTAGACAGCAACCACCCAGGGAGGTACTACCGTCCTGTGGTAGTAGGTTGGTAGACAGCAACCACCCAGGGAGGTACTACCGTCCTGTGGTAGTAGGTTGGTAGACAGCAACCACCCAGGGAGGTACTACCGTCCTGTGGTAGTAGGTTGGTAGACAGCAACCACCCAGGGAGGTACTACCGTCCTGTGGTAGTAGGTTGGTAGACAGCAACCACCCAGGGAGGTACTACCGTCCTGTGGTAGTAGGTTGGTAGACAGCAACCACCCAGGGAGGTACTACCGTCCTGTGGTAGTAGGTTGGTAGACAGCAACCACCCAGGGAGGTACTACCGTCCTGTGGTAGTAGGTTGGTAGACAGCAACCACCCAGGGAGGTACTACCGTCCTGTGGTAGTAGGTTGGTAGACAGCAACCACCCAGGGAGGTACTACCGTCCTGTGGTAGTAGGTTGGTAGACAGCAACCACCCAGGGAGGTACTACCGTCCTGTGGTAGTAGGTTGGTAGACAGCAACCACCCAGGGAGGTACTACCGTCCTGTGGTAGTAGGTTGGTAGACAGCAACCACCCAGGGAGGTACTACCGTCCTGTGGTAGTAGGTTGGTAGACAGCAACCACCCAGGGAGGTACTACCGTCCTGTGGTAGTAGGTTGGTAGACAGCAACCACCCAGGGAGGTACTACCGTCCTGTGGTAGTAGGTTGGTAGACAGCAACCACCCAGGGAGGTACTACCGTCCTGTGGTAGTAGGTTGGTAGACAGCAACCACCCAGGGAGGTACTACCGTCCTGTGGTAGTAGGTTGGTAGACAGCAACCACCCAGGGAGGTACTACCGTCCTGTGGTAGTAGGTTGGTAGACAGCAACCACCCAGGGAGGTACTACCGTCCTGTGGTAGTAGGTTGGTAGACAGCAACCACCCAGGGAGGTACTACCGTCCTGTGGTAGTAGGTTGGTAGACAGCAACCACCCAGGGAGGTACTACCGTCCTGTGGTAGTAGGTTGGTAGACAGCAACCACCCAGGGAGGTACTACCGTCCTGTGGTAGTAGGTTGGTAGACAGCAACCACCCAGGGAGGTACTACCGTCCTGTGGTAGTAGGTTGGTAGACAGCAACCACCCAGGGAGGTACTACCGTCCTGTGGTAGTAGGTTGGTAGACAGCAACCACCCAGGGAGGTACTACCGTCCTGTGGTAGTAGGTTGGTAGACAGCAACCACCCAGGGAGGTACTACCGTCCTGTGGTAGTAGGTTGGTAGACAGCAACCACCCAGGGAGGTACTACCGTCCTGTGGTAGTAGGTTGGTAGACAGCAACCACCCAGGGAGGTACTACCGTCCTGTGGTAGTAGGTTGGTAGACAGCAACCACCCAGGGAGGTACTACCGTCCTGTGGTAGTAGGTTGGTAGACAGCAACCACCCAGGGAGGTACTACCGTCCTGTGGTAGTAGGTTGGTAGACAGCAACCACCCAGGGAGGTACTACCGTCCTGTGGTAGTAGGTTGGTAGACAGCAACCACCCAGGGAGGTACTACCGTCCTGTGGTAGTAGGTTGGTCGACAGCAACCACCCAGGGAGGTACTACCGTCCTGTGGTAGTAGGTTGGTAGACAGCAACCACCCAGGGAGGTACTACCGTCCTGTGGTAGTAGGTTGGTAGACAGCAACCACCCAGGGAGGTACTACCGTCCTGTGGTAGTAGGTTGGTAGACAGCAACCACCCAGGGAGGTACTACCGTCCTGTGGTAGTAGGTTGGTAGACAGCAACCACCCAGGGAGGTACTACCGTCCTGTGGTAGTAGGTTGGTAGACAGCAACCACCCAGGGAGGTACTACCGTCCTGTGGTAGTAGGTTGGTAGACAGCAACCACCCAGGGAGGTACTACCGTCCTGTGGTAGTAGGTTGGTAGACAGCAACCACCCAGGGAGGTACTACCGTCCTGTGGTAGTAGGTTGGTAGACAGCAACCACCCAGGGAGGTACTACCGTCCTGTGGTAGTAGGTTGGTAGACAGCAACCACCCAGGGAGGTACTACCGTCCTGTGGTAGTAGGTTGGTAGACAGCAACCACCCAGGGAGGTACTACCGTCCTGTGGTAGTAGGTTGGTAGACAGCAACCACCCAGGGAGGTACTACCGTCCTGTGGTAGTAGGTTGGTAGACAGCAACCACCCAGGGAGGTACTACCGTCCTGTGGTAGTAGGTTGGTAGACAGCAACCACCCAGGGAGGTACTACCGTCCTGTGGTAGTAGGTTGGTAGACAGCAACCACCCAGGGAGGTACTACAGGGAGGTACTACCGTCCTGTGGCAGTAGGTTGGTAGACAGTAACAACACATGGAGGTACTACCGTCCTGTGACAGTAGGTTGGTAGACAGTAACAACACATGGAGGTACTACCGTCCTGTGGCAGTAGGTTGGTAGACAGTAACAACACATGGAGGTACTACCGTCCTGTGGCAGTAGGATGGTAGACAGTAACAACACAGGGAGGTACTACCGTCCTGTGGCAGTAGGTTGGAAGACAGTAACAACACATGGAGGTACTACCGTCTTGTGGCAGTAGGTTGGCAGACAGTAACAACACATGGAGGTACTACCGTCCTGTGGCAGTAGGATGGTAGACAGTAACAACACAGGGAGGTACTACCGTCCTGTGGCAGTAGGTTGGTAGACAGTAACAACACATGGAGGTACTACCGTCCTGTGACAGTAGGTTGGTAGACAGTAACAACACATGGAGGTACTACCGTTCTGTGGCAATAGGATGGTAGACAGTAACAACACAGGGAGGTACTACCGTCCTGTGGCAGTAGGTTGGAAGACAGTAACCACACATGGAGGTACTACCGTCTTGTGGCAGTAGGTTGGTAGACAGTAACAACACAGGGAAGTACTACCGTCCTGTGGCACTAGGTTGGTAGACAGTAACAACACATGGAGGTACTACCGTCCTGTGGCAGTAGAATGGTAGACAGTAGCAACACAGGGAGGTACTATTGTCCTGTGGCAGTAGGTTGGAAGACAGTAACCACACATGGAGGTACTACCGTCCTGTGGCAGTAGGTTGGTAGACAGTAACAACACATGGAGGTACTACCGTCTTGTGGCAGTAGGTTGGTAGACAGTAACAACACATGGAGGTACTACCGTCCTGTGGCAGTAGGTTGGTAGACAGCAACCACACATGGAGGTACTACCGTCTTGTGGAAGTAGATTGGTAGACAGTGACAACACAGGGAGGTACTACCGTCCTGTGGCAGTAGATTGTTAGACAGTAACAACACATGGAGGTACTACCGTCTTGTGGCAGTAGATTGTTAGACAGTAACAACACATGGAGGTACTACCGTCTTGTGGCAGTAGGTTGGTAGACAGTAACAACACATGGAGGTACTACCGTCCTGTGGCAGTTGGATGGTAGACAGTAACAACACAGGGAGGTACTACCGTCCTGTGGCAGTAGGTTGGTAGACAGTAACCACACATGGAGGTACTACCGTCTTTTGGAAGTAGGTTGGTAGACAGTGACAACACAGGGAGGTACTTCCGTCCTGTGGCAGTAGGTTGGTAGACAGTAACAACACAGGGAGGTACTACCTTCCTGTGGCAGGAGGATGGTAGACAGTATCCACACATGGAGGTACGACCGTCCTGTGGTAGTAGGCTGGTAGACAGTAACAACACAGTGAGGAACTACCGTCCTGTGGTAGTAGAACCGTAGACAGTAACCACACACGTAGGTACTTTGGCCCTGTGGTAGTAGGTTGGTAGAGAGCAACCACGCAGGGAGGTACTACCGTCCTGTGGAAGAAGGTTGGTAGACAGGAACCAAACAGGGAGGTACTATCGTCCTTTGGTAGTACGTTGGTAGACAGCATCCACACAGGGAGGTACTACTGTCCTGTGGTAGTAGGTCTGTAGACAGCAACCACACAGGGAGGTACTACCGTCCTGTGGTAGTAAGTTGGTAGACAGCAACCGCACAGGTGGTACTATCGTCCTGTAGTAGTTGGTTAATAGACAGCAACGACATAGGGAGGTACCACCGTCCTGTGGTAGTAGGTCTTTAGACAGCAACCACTCAAAGAGGAACTACAGTCCTCTGGTAGTAGGTTGGTAGACAGCAACCACACTGGAATGCACTTCCGTCCAGTGGTAGTAGGCTAGAAGATAGCAACCACACAAGGAGCTACTACCATCCAGTGGTAGTAGGTTAGTAGACAGTAACCACACAGGGAGGTGCTACTGTCCTTTGGCAGTACGTTGGTAGACAGCAACCACTCCGCGAAGTACTATCGACCTGTAGTAGTTGGTTAGTACACAGCAACCACTAAGGGAGATACTACCGTCATGTAGTAGTAGGTCTGTAAACAGCAATCACACAGGGAGGTACTACCGTCCTGTGGCAGTAGGTACGTAGACAGCAACACCCCAGAGAGGTACTACCCTCTTCTGGTAGTAGGTTGGTAGACAGCAACCACCCAGAGAGGTACTGCCGTTCTGTGGTAGTAGCTTGGTGTAGAGCAACCACGCAAGGAGGTACTACCGTCCTGTGGGAGTAGGTTGGTAGACAGGAACCACACAGGGAGGTACCACCGTCGTGTGGAAGAAGGTTTGTAGACAGCAACCATACAGGGAGGTACTACCGTCCTGTGGTAGTAGGTTGATAGACAGCAACCACACAGGCATGTACTACCGTCCTGTGGTAGTAGGTTAGTAGACAGCAGCCACACAGGGAGGTACTACCGTCCGGTGGTAGTAGGTTGATAGACAGCAACCATACAGGGAGGTACTACCGTCCTGTGGTAGTAGGTAGGTAGACAGCAACCACCCAGGGAGGTACTATCGTCTTGTAGTAGTTGGTTAGTAGACAGCAACCACAAAGGGAGATACTACCGTTCTGTGGAAGTAGGTAGGTAGACAGCAACCACCCAGGGAGGTACTACCGTCCTGTGGTAGTAGGTTGGTAGACAGCAACTACACACGGAGGTACTACCGTCCTTTGGTAGTAGGTTGGTAGACAGCTACCACACAGGGAGGTACTACCGTCCTGTGGTAGTAGGTTGGTAGACAGCAACTACACACGGAGGTACTACCGTCCTTTGGTAGTAGGTTGGTAGACAGCTACCACACAGGGAGGTAATACCGTCCTGTGGTAGTAGGTTAGTAGACAGCAACCACACAGGGAGGTACTACCGTCCTGTGGTATTAGGTTAGTAGATAGCAACCACACAGGGAGATACTACCGTCCTGTGGTAATAGGTTAATAGACAATAACGACACAGGTAGGTTCTGCCGTCCTGTGGTAGTAGTTTGGTAGAGAGCCACCACACAGGGAGGTACTACCGTCCTGTGGTAGTACGTAAATAGACAGTAACCACACAGGGAGGTACTACCGTCCTGTGGTAGTAGGTTGGTAGACAGGAACCACACAGGAAGGTACTATCGTCTTGTAGTAGTTGGTTAGTAGACAGCAACCACAAAGGGAGATACTACCGTTCTGTGGAAGTAGGTAGGTAGACAGCAACCACCCAGGGAGGTACTACCGTCCTGTGGAAGTAGGTTAGTGGACAGCAACCACACAGGGAGGTACTACCACCCTGTGGTAGTAGGTTAGTAGGCAGTAACCACACAGGGAGGAACTACCGTCCTGTGGTAGTAGGTTAGTAGACAGCAACCCCACAGGAATATACTTCCGTCCAGTGTAGTAGGTTAGAAGACAGCAACCTCACAAGGAGGTACTACCGTCCTGTGGTAGTAGGTTAGTAGACAACAACCACACAGGGAGGTACTACCGTCGTGTGGTAGTAGGTTTGTAGACAGCAACCACACAGGGAGGAACTACCGTCCTCTGGAAGTATGTTGATAGACAGCAACCACACACTGGGAGATACCACCGACATTTGGTAGTACGTTGGTAGACACCAACCACACAGGGAGGTACTATCGTCCTGTAGTAGTTGGTTAGTACACAGCAACCACAAACTGAGATACTACCGTCTTGTGGTAGTAGGTCTGTAAACAGCAATCACACAGGGAGGTACTACCGTCCTGTGGAAGTAGGTTAGTGGACAGCAACCACACAGGGAGGTACTACCGTCCTGTGGTAGTAGGTTAGTAGGCAGTAACCACACAGGGAGGTACTACCGTCCTTTGGTAGTAGGTTAGTAGGCAGTAACCACACAGGGAGATACTACCGTCCTGTGGAAGTAGGTTAGTAGGCAGCAACCACACTGGGAGGTACTACCGTCCTGTGGTAGTAGGTTAGTAGGCAGTAACCACACAGGGAGATACTACCGTCCCGTGGTAGTAGGTTAGTGTTAGTAGGCAGCAACCACACAGGGAGGTACTACCGTCCTGTGGTAGTAGGTTAGTAGGCAGTAACCACACAGGGAGGTACTATCGTATTGTGGCAGTAGGTTGGTAGACGCCAACCAAACAGGCAGGTACTACCGTCCTGTGGTAGTAGGTTAGTAAACAGCAACCACGCAAGGAGGTACTACCGTCCTGTGGTAGTAAGTTGGTAGACAGCAACCACACAGGGAGGTACTACCATCCTGTTGTAGTAGGTTTTTAGATAGAAACCACACAGGGATTTACAACCGTCCTGTGGTAGTATGTTGGTTGACAGCAACCACACGGAGGTACTACCGTCCTGTGGTATTAGGTTGGTAGACAATAACGACGCAGGTAGGTACTACCGTCCTGTGGTAGTAGGTTGGTAAAGAGCAACCACACAGAGAGGTACTACCGTCCTGTGGTAGTAGGTTGGTAGACAATAACGACGCAGGTAGGTACTACCGTCCTGTGGTAGTAGATTGGTAGAGAACAACGACGGAGGTAGGTTCCATCGTCCTGTGGTAGTAGGTTGGTAGACACTAACCAAACAGGCAGGTACTACCGTTCTGTGTTAGTAGGTTAGTAGACAGCAACCACACAGGTATTTACTACCGTCCTGTAGTAGTAGGTTGGTAGACAACAACCACACAGGGAGGTACTACCGTCCTGTAGTACTAGGTTGGTAGACAGAAACCACACAAGGACGTACAACCGTCCTGTGATAGTCGGTTGGTAGACAGCAACCACACAGAGAGATACTACCGTCCTGTGGTAGTAGGTTGGTAGACAGCAACTACACACGGAGGTACTACCGTCTTGTGGTAGTAGACTGGTAGACAACAACCACACAGTGAGGTACTATATTCCTGTGGAAATAGGTTGGTGGACAGCAACCACACAGGGAGGTATTACCGTGCTGTGGAAATAGGATGGTAGACAGCAACCACACAGGGAGGTACTGCCGTCCTGTGGTAGTAGGTTGGTAAAGAGCAACCACACATGGAGGTACTACCGTCCTGTGGTATTAGGTTGGTAGACAATAACGACGCAGGTAGGTACTACCGTCCTGTGGTAGTAGGTTGGTAAAGAGCAACCACACAGAGAGGTACTACCGTCCTGTGGTAGTAGGTTGGTAGACAATAACGACGCAGGTAGGTACTACCGTCCTGTGGTAGTAGGTTGGTAGAGAACAACGACGGAGGTAGGTTCCATCGTCCTGTGGTAGTAGGTTGGTAGACACTAACCAAACAGGCAGGTACTACCGTTCTGTGTTAGTAGGTTAGTAGACAGCAACCACACAGGTATTTACTACCGTCCTGTAGTAGTAGGTTGGTAGACAACAACCACACAGGGAGGTACTACCGTCCTGTAGTACTAGGTTGGTAGACAGAAACCACACAGGGACGTTGAACCGCCCTGTGATAGTCGGTTGGTGGACAGCAACCACACAGGGAGGTACTACCTTCCTGTATTAGTAGGTTGGTAGAAACATGGAGAGGCAAGATGTTGGACGTGGTGCTGGAAAACCTCATGCACCAACATGCTAAGGACACTACCAGAGTGAGAGGAGAAGATGAACCAGCAAGATTGGACCTTGTGTTCACCCTGGGCAGTTCAGACATTGAGGACATCACATATGAGAGTCCCCTAGGAGCTAGTGACCACATGGTTCTGTGCTTTGAATACATAGTAGAGTTGCAAGTGGAGAGAGTAACAGGAGTTGAATGGGAAAAGCCAGACTATAAAAGAGGGGACTACATAGGGTTGAGGAACTTCCTGCAGGAGCTTCCATGGGACAGAGAACTGGGAGGAAAGCCAGTAAATGAAATGATGGAATATGTAACAACAAAATGCAAGTAGGCAGTGGAAAGGTTTATTCCCAAGGGCAACAGAAACAATGGGAAGACCCGAACGAGTCCCTGGTTTACCCGACGGTGTAAGGAGGCAAAAACAAAGTGCAATAGAGAATGGAAAAAGTACAGAAGGCAGAGAACACATGAAAATAGGGAGATTAGTCGCAGAGCCAGGAATGAGTACGCACAGGTAAGGAGGGAGGCCCAGCGACAGTATGAAAATAACATAGCATCGAAAATCAAGACTGACCAGAAACTGTTGTATAGCCACATCAGGAGGAAGACAACAGTCAAAGACCAGTTGATCAGACTGAGGACAGAAGGTGGAGAACTCACAAGAAATGATCAGGAGGTATATGAGGAGCTAAACAGGAGATTTAAGGAAGTTTTTCAGTAGAGACAGGAAGAGCTGTGGGAAGACAGCACAGAAGGGAACATCAAGAGGGAATATACCAACGAGTGTTGGATGACATACGAACAACCGAGGAGGAGGCGCAGAAGCTGCTAAGTGACCTTGATACCTCAAAGGCGATGGGACCGGACAACATCTCCCCATGGGTCCTTAGAGAAGGAGCAGAGATGCTGTGCGTGCCCCTAACCACAATCTTCAACACATCCCTTGAAACTGGGCAACTACCTGAGAAATGGAAGACAGCAAATGTAGTCCCCATATTTAAGAAATGAAACAGAAATGAGGCACTAAACTACAGACCTGTGTCTCTGACATGTATTGTGTGCAAAGTCATGGAGAAGATTATCAGGAGGAGAGTGGTGGAACACCTGGAACGGAACAAGATTATAAATGAAAACCAGCATGGGTTCATGGAAGGCAAATCCTGTGTCACAAACCTTCTGGAGTTTTATGACAAGGTAACAGAAGTAAGACACGAGAGAGAGGGGTGGGTTGATTGCATTTTCCTAGGCTGCAGGAAGGCCTTTGACACAGTTCCCCACAAGAGATTAGTGCAGAAGCTGGAGGATCAGGCGCATATATCAGGGAGGGCACTGCAATGGATCAGGGAATACCTGACAGGGAGGCAACACTGAGTCATGGTACGTGAAGAGGTATCACAGTGGGCGCCTGTGATGAGCGGGGTCCCACAGGGGTTAGTTCTAGGACCAGTGCTATTTTTGATATATGCGAACGACATGATGGAAGGAATAGACTCTGAAGTGTCCCTATTCGCAGATGATGTGAAGCTGATGAGAAGAATTAAATCGGATGAGGATGAGGCAGGACTGCAAAGAGACCTGGACAGGCTGGACATGTGGTCCAGAAACTGGCTTCTCGAATTCAACCCTGCCAAATGCAAAGTCATGAAGATTGGGGAGGGGCAAAGAAGACTGCAGACAGAGTATAGGCTAGGTGGACAAAGACTACAGACCTCACTCAGGGGAAAAGACCTTGGGGTGACCATAACACCGAGCACGTCACCGGAGGCACACATCAACCAAATAACTGCTGCAGCATACGGGCGCCTGACAAACCTGAGAATAGCGTTCCGATACCTTAATAAGGAATCGTTCAAGACACTGTACACTGTGTATGTTAGGCCCATACTGGAGTATGCAGCACCAGTCTGGAACCCACACCTGGTCAAGCACGTCAAGAAGTTAGAGAAAGTACAAAGGTTTGCAACAAGGCTAGACCCAGAGGTAAGGGGAATGTCGTACGAGGAAAGATTGAGGGAAATCGGACTGACGACACTGGAGGACAGAAGGGTCAGCGGAGACATGATAACGACATACAAGATACTGCGGGGAATAGACAAGGTGGACAGAGATAGGATGTTCCAGAGAGGTGACACAGGAACAAGGGGTCACAACTGGAAGCTGAAGACTCAGACGAGTCACAGGGACGTTAGGAAGTATTTCTTCAGTTATAGAGTCGTCAGGAAGTGGAATAGCCTAGCAAGTGAAGTAGTGGAGGCAGGAACCATACATAGTTTTAAGAAGAGATATGACAAAGCTCAAGAAGCAGAGAGGGAGAGGACCTAGTAGCGATCAGTGAAGAGGCGGGGCCAGGAGCTGACTCTCGACCCCTGCAACCACAATTAGGTGAATTAGGTGAGTACACACACACACACACACACACACACACACACACACACACACACACACACACACACAAACTGTGTACCGTGTACACAGCACCTGTTTAGAACCCGCACTTGACCAAGCCCGTCAAGAAATTAGAGAAAGTGCAAAGGTTTCCAACAAGGTTAGTTCCAGAGCTAAGGGGAATGTCCTACTAAGAAAGATTAAGGGAAATCGGCCTGACGACACTGCAGGGCAGGAGGATCAGGGGAGACATGATAACGGCATATAAAATACCATGCGGAACAGGCAATGTGAACAAAGACAGGATGTTCCAGCATATGACTATTGGTGAGACAAACAGTGTGGGTTTGACTATTGGTGAGACAAACAGTGTGGGTGGGACTACTGGCCATACAGACAGTGTGGGTGTGATTACTGGTCACACAGACAGTGTGGGTGTGATTACTGGTCACACAGACAGTGTGGGTGTGACTACTGGCAATACAGACAGTGTGGGTGTGACTACTGGTCAGACAGACAGTGTGAGCGTGACTATTGGTCAGACAGACAGTGTGGGTGTGACTACTGGTCAGACAGACAGTGTGGGTGTGACTACTGGTCAGACAGACAGGCTGGGTGTGACTATTGGTCAGACAGACAGTGTGGGTGTGACTACTGGTCAGACAGACAGGGTGGGTGTGACTATTGGTCAGACAGACAGTGTGGGTGTGACTACTGGTCAGACAGACAGTGTGGGTGTGACTACTGGTCACACAGACAGTGTGGGTGTGACTACTGGCCATACAGACACTGTGGGTGTGACTACTGGTGACACAGACACTGTGGGTGACACTACTGGCCATACAGACATTGTGGGTGTGACTACTGGTCACACAGACAGTGTGGGTGTGACTACTGGTCACACACACAGTGCGGGTGTGACTACTGCTCACACAGTGTGGGTGTGACTGCTGGTCAGACAGACAGTGTGGGAGTGACTACTGGTCAGACAGTGTGGGAGTGACTACTGGTCAGACAGTGTGGGAGTGACTACTGGTCAGACAGACAGTGTGGGTGTGACTACTGGCCATACAGACACTGTGGGAGTGACTACTGGTCACACAGACACTGTGGGTGTCACTACTGGCCATACAGACATTGTGGGTGTGACTACTGGTCACACAGACAGTATGGGTGTGACTACTGGTTAGACAGTGTGGGTGTGAACTACTTGTCAGACAGACAGTGTGGGTGTGACTACAAGTCAGACATACAGTGTGGGTGTGACTACTGGTCAGACAGACAGTGTGTGTGTGACTACTGGTCAGACATACAGTGTGGGTGTGACTACTGGTCAGACATACAGTGTGGGTGTGACTACTGGTCAGACAGTGAGGGTGTGACTACTCGCCAGACAGTGTGGGTGTGACTACTCGCCAGACAGGCAGTGTGGGTGTGACTACTGGTCAGACATACAGTGTGGGTGTGACTACTGGTCAGACAGTGTGGGTGTGACTACTCGCCAGACAGACAGTGTGGGTGTGACTACTAGCCAGACAGACAGTGTGGGTGTGACTACTGGTCAGACAGACAGTGTGGGCGTGACTACTGGTCAGACAGACAGTGTGGGTGTGACTACTGGTCAGACAGACAGTGTGGGTTGTGACTACTGGTCAGACAGTGTGGGCGTGACTACTTCTCAGACAGACAGTGTGGGTGTGACTACGGGTCAGACATACAGTGTGGGTGTGACTACGGGTCAGACAGACAGAGTGGGTGTGACTACTGGTCAGACAAACAGTGTGGGTCAGACTACTGGCCAGAGAGTGAGGGTGTGACTACTGGTCAAACAGTGTGTGTGTGACTACTGGTCAAACAGACAGGGTGGGTGTGACTACTGGTCAGACAGACAGAGTTGGTGTGACTACTGGTCAGACAGACAGTGTGGGTGTGACTACTGGTCAGACAAACAGAGTCGGCATGACTACTGGTCAGACAGACAGTGTGGGTGTCACTACTGGTCACACAGACAGAGTGGGTGTGACTACTGGTAAGACAGACAGTGTGGGTGTGACTAATGGTCAGACAGAGAGTGTGGGTGTGACTACTGGTCACACAGAGTGGGTGTGGCTAATGGTCAGACCGACAGTGTGGGTGTCACTACTGCTCAGACAGTGTGGGTGTGACTACTGGTCAGACAGTGTGGGAGTGACTACTGGTCAGACAGACAGTGTGGGTATGACTACTGGCCATACAGACACTGTGGGAGTGACTACTGGTCACACAGACACTGTGGGTGTCACTACTGGCCATACAGACATTGTGGGAGTGACTACTGGTCACACAGACAGTGTGGGTGTGACTACTGGTCAGACAGTGAGGGTGTGACTACTCGCCAGACAGACAGTGTAGGTGTGACTACCGGTCAGACAGACAGTGTGGGTGTGACTACTGGTCAGACAGACAGTGTGTGTGTGACTACTGGTCAGACATACAGTGTGGGTGTGACTACTGGTCAGACATACAGTGTGGGTGTGACTACTGGTCAGACAGTGAGGGTGTGACTACTCGCCAGACAGTGTGGGTGTGACTACTCGCCAGACAGGCAGTGTGGGTGTGACTACTGGTCAGACATACAGTGTGGGTGTGACTACTGGTCAGACAGTGTGGGTGTGACTACTCGCCAGACAGACAGTGTGGGTGTGACTACTCGCCAGACAGACAGTGTGGGTGTGACTACTGGTCAGACAGACAGTGTGGGCGTGACTACTGGTCAGACAGACAGTGTGGGTGTGACTACTGGTCAGACAGACAGTGTGGGTTGTGACTACTGGTCAGACAGTGTGGGCGTGACTACTTCTCAGACAGACAGTGTGGGTGTGACTACGGGTCAGACATACAGTGTGGGTGTGACTACGGGTCAGACAGACAGAGTGGGTGTGACTACTGGTCAGACAAACAGTGTGGGTCAGACTACTGGCCAGAGAGTGAGGGTGTGACTACTGGTCAAACAGTGTGGGTGTGACTACTGGTCAAACAGACAGGGTGGGTGTGACTACTGGTCAGACAGACAGAGTTGGTGTGACTACTGGTCAGACAGACAGTGTGGGTGTGACTACTGGTCAGACAAACAGAGTGGGCATGACTACTGGTCAGACAGACAGTGTGGGTGTCACTACTGGTCACACAGACAGAGTGGGTGTGACTACTGGTAAGACAGACAGTGTGGCTGAGACTACTGGTCAGACAGACAGTGTGGGTGTGACTAATGGTCAGACAGAGAGTGTGGGTGTGACTACTGGTCACACAGAGTGGGTGTGGCTAATGGTCAGACCGACAGTGTGGGTGTCACTACTGCTCAGACAGTGTGGGTGTGACTACTGGTCAGACAGACAGAGTGGGTGTGACTACTGGTCAGACAGAAAGTGTGGGTGTGACTACTGGTCAGACAGACAGTGTGGGAGTAACTACTGGTCAGACAGTGTGGGTGTGACTACTTGTCAGACAGACAGAGTGGGTGTGACTGCTGGTCAGACAGAGTGGGTGTGACTACTGGTCAGACAGACAGTGTGGGTGTGACTACTGGTCAGACATACAGTGTGGGTGTGACTAATGGTCAGACATACAGTGTGGGTGTGACTAGTGGTCAGACATACAGTGTGGGTGTGACTACGGGTCAGACAGACAGAGTGGGTGTGACTACTGGTCAGACAAACAGTGTGGGTCAGACTACTGGTCAGAGAGTGAGGGTGTGACTACTGGTCAGACAGTGTGGGTGTGACTACTGGTCAAACAGACAGGGTGGGTGTGACTACTGGTCAGACAGACAGAGTTGGTGTGACTACTGGTCAGACAGACAGTGTGGGTGTGACTACTGGTCAGACAAACAGAGTGGGCATGACTACTGGTCAAACATACAGTGTGGGTGTGACTAGTGGTCAGACATACAGTGTGGGTGTGACTACGGGTCAGACAGACAGAGTGGGTGTGACTACTGGTCAGACAAACAGTATGGGTCCGACTACTGGTCAGAGAGTGAGGGTGTGTCTACTGGTCAGACAGTGTGGGTGTGACTACTGGTCAAACAGACAGGGTGCGTGTGACTACTGGTCAGACAGACAGAGTTGGTGTGACTACTGGTCAGACAGACAGAGTGGGTGTGACTACTGGTAAGACAGACAGTGTGGCTGAGACTACTGGTCAGACAGACAGTGTAAGTGTGACTACTGGTCAGACAGACAGTGTGAGCGTGACTATTGGTCAGACAGACAGTGTGGGTGTGACTACTGCTCAGACAGACAGTGTGGGTGTGACTACTGGTCAGACAGACAGGCTGGGTGTGACTATTGGTCAGACAGACAGTGTGGGTGTGACTACTGGTCAGACAGACAGGGTGGGTGTGACTATTGGTCAGACAGACAGTGTGGGTGTGACTACTGGTCAGACAGACAGTGTGGGTGTGACTACTGGTCACACAGACAGTGTGGGTGTGACTACTGGCCATACAGACACTGTGGGTGTGACTACTGGTGACACAGACACTGTGGGTGACACTACTGCCCATACAGACATTGTGGGTGTGACTACTGGTCACACAGACAGTGTGGGTGTGACTACTGGTCACACACACAGTGCGGGTGTGACTACTGCTCACTCAGTGTGGGTGTGACTGCTGGTCAGACAGACAGTGTGGGAGTGACTACTGGTCAGACAGTGTGGGAGTGACTACTGGTCAGACAGTGTAGGAGTGACTACTGGTCAGACAGACAGTGTGGGTATGACTACTGGCCATACAGACACTGTGGGTGTGACTACTGGTCACACAGACACTGTGGGTGTCACTACTGGCCATACAGACATTGTGGGTGTGACTACTGGTCACACAGACAGTGTGGGTGTGACTACTGGTTAGACAGTGTGGGTGTGAACTACTTGTCAGACAGACAGTGTGGGTGTGACTACAAGTCAGACATACAGTGTGGGTGTGACTACTGGTCAGACAGACAGTGTGTGTGTGACTACTGGTCAGACATACAGTGTGGGTGTGACTACTGGTCAGACATACAGTGTGGGTGTGACTACTGGTCAGACAGTGAGGGTGTGACTACTCGCCAGACAGTGTGGGTGTGACTACTCGCCAGACAGGCAGTGTGGGTGTGACTACTGGTCAGACATACAGTGTGGGTGTGACTACTGGTCAGACAGTGTGGGTGTGACTACTCGCCAGACAGACAGTGTGGGTGTGACTACTCGCCAGACAGACAGTGTGGGTGTGACTACTGGTAAGACAGACAGTGTGGGTGTGACTACTGGTCAGACAGACAGTGTGGGTGTGACTACTGGTCAGACAGACAGTGTGGGTTGTGACTACTGGTCAGACAGTGTGGGCGTGACTACTTCTCAGACAGACAGTGTGGGTGTGACTACGGGTCAGACATACAGTGTGGGTGTGACTACGGGTCAGACAGACAGAGTGGGTGTGACTACTGGTAAGACAAACAGTGTGGGTCAGACTACTGGCCAGAGAGTGAGGGTGTGACTACTGGTCAAACAGTGTGGGTGTGACTACTGGTCAAACAGACAGGGTGGGTGTGACTACTGGTCAGACAGACAGAGTTGGTGTGACTACTGGTCAGACAGACAGTGTGGGTGTGACTACTGGTCAGACAAACAGAGTGGGCATGACTACTGGTCAGACAGACAGTGTGGGTGTCACTACTGGTCACACAGACAGAGTGGGTGTGACTACTGGTAAGACAGACAGTGTGGCTGAGACTACTGGTCAGACAGACAGTGTGGGTGTGACTAATGGTCAGACAGAGAGTGTGGGTGTGACTACTGGTCACACAGAGTGGGTGTGGCTAATGGTCAGACCGACAGTGTGGGTGTCACTACTGCTCAGACAGTGTGGGTGTGACTACTGGTCAGACAGACTGAGTGGGTGTGACTACTGGTCAGACAGAAAGTGTGGGTGTGACTACTGGTCAGACAGACAGTGTGGGAGTAACTACTGGTCAGACAGTGTGGGTGTGACTACTTGTCAGACAGACAGAGTGGGTGTGACTGCTGGTCAGACAGAGTGGGTGTGACTACTGGTCAGACAGACAGTGTGGGTGTGACTACTGGTCAGACATACAGTGTGGGTGTGACTAATGGTCAGACATACAGTGTGGGTGTGACTAGTGGTCAGACATACAGTGTGGGTGTGACTACGGGTCAGACAGACAGAGTGGGTGTGACTACTGGTCAGACAAACAGTGTGGGTCAGACTACTGGTCAGAGAGTGAGGGTGTGACTACTGGTCAGACAGTGTGGGTGTGACTACTGGTCAAACAGACAGGGTGGGTGTGACTACTGGTCAGACAGACAGAGTTGGTGTGACTACTGGTCAGACAGACAGTGTGGGTGTGACTACTGGTCAGACAAACAGAGTGGGCATGACTACTGGTCAAACATACAGTGTGGGTGTGACTAGTGGTCAGACATACAGTGTGGGTGTGACTACGGGTCAGACAGACAGAGTGGGTGTGACTACTCGTCAGACAAACAGTATGGGTCCGACTACTGGTCAGAGAGTGAGGGTGTGACTACTGGTCAGACAGTGTGGGTGTGACTACTGGTCAAACAGACAGGGTGGGTGTGACTACTGGTCAGACAGACAGAGTTGGTGTGACTACTGGTCAGACAGACAGAGTGGGTGTGACTACTGGTAAGACAGACAGTGTGGCTGAGACTACTGGTCAGACAGACAGTGTAAGTGTGACTAATGGTCAGACAGACAGTGTGGGTGTGACTACTGGTCACACAGTGTGGGTGTGGTTAATGGTCAGACAGACAGTGTGGGTGTTACTACTGCTCAGACAGTGTGGATGTGACTACTGGTCAGACAGACTGAGTGGGTGTGACTACTGGTCAGACCGACAGTGTGGGTGTGACTACTGGTCAGACAGACAGTGTGGGTGTGACTACTGGTCAGACAGACAGTGTGGGTGTGACTACTGGTGAGACAACCAATGTGGGTGTGACTACTGGTCAGACATACAGTGTGGGTTTGACTACTGACCAGACATACAGTGTGGGTGTGACTACTGGTCAGACAGACAGAGTGGGTGTGACTACTGGTCAGACATACAGTGTGGGTGTGACTACTGGTCAAACATACAGTGTGGGTGTGACTACTGGTCAGACAGACAGAGTGGGTGTGACTACTGGTCAGACATACAGTGTGGGTCAGACTACTAGTCAGACAGTGAGGGTGTGACTACTGGTCAGACAGTGTGGGTGTGACTACTGGTCAGACAGACAGGGTGGGTGTGACTACTGCTCAGACAGACAGTGTGGGTGTGACTTCTGCTCAGACAGACAGTGTGGGTATGACTCCTGCTCAGACAGACAGGGTGGGTGTGACTACTGCTCAGACAGACAGTGTGGGTGTGACTTCTGCTCAGACAGACAGGGTGGGTGTGACTACTGCTCAGACAGACAGTGTGGGTGTGACTACTGCTCAGACAGTGTGGGTGTGACTACTGGTCAGACAGACAGAGTGGGTGAAACTACTGGTCAGACACACAGTGTGGGTGTGACTACTGGTCAGACAGACAGTGTGGGTGTGACTAATCGTCAGACAGACAGTGTGGGTGTGACTACTGGTCAGACAGTGTGGGTGTGACTACTTGTCAGACAGACAGAGTGGATGTGACGACTGGTCAGACAGAGTGGGTGTGACTATTGGTCAGACAGACAGTGTGGGTGTGACTACTGGTCAGACAAACAGAGTGGGCATGACTACTGGTCAAACATACAGTGTGGGTGTGACTAGTGGTCAGACATACAGTGTGGGTGTGACTACGGGTCAGACAGACAGAGTGGGTGTGACTACTGGTCAGACAAACAGTATGGGTCCGACTACTGGTCAGAGAGTGAGGGTGTGACTACTGGTCAGACAGTGTGGGTGTGACTACTGGTCAAACAGACAGGGTGGGTGTGACTACTGGTCAGACAGACAGAGTGGGTGTGACTACTGGTAAGACAGACAGTGTGGGTGTGACTAATGGTCAGACAGACAGTGTGGGTGTGAATACTGGTCAGACAGTGTGGGTGTGACTACTTGTCAGACAGACAGAGTGGATGTGACGACTGGTCAGACAGAGTGGGTGTGACTATTGGTCAGACAGACAGTGTGGGTGTGACTACTGGTCAGACATACAGTGTGGGTGTGACTACTGGTCAGACATACAGTGAGGGTGTGACTACTGGTCAGACATGCAGTGTGGGTGTGACTACTGGTCAGACAGACAGTTTGGGTGTGACTACTGGTCAGACATACAGAGTGGGTGTGACTACTGGTCAGACATACAGTGTGGGTGTGACTTCTGGTCAGACATACAGTGTGGGAGTGACTACGGGTCAGACAGACAGAGTGGGTGTGACTACTGGTCAGACAAACAGTGTGGGTCAGACTACTGGTCAGAGAGTGAGGGTGTGACTACTGGTCAGACAGTGTGGGTGTGACTACTGGTCAGACAGACAGACTTGGTGTCACTACTGGTCAGACAGACAGTGTGGGTGTGACTACTGGTCAGACAAACAGAGTGGGCATGACTACTGTTCAGACAGACAAAGTGGGTGTGACTACTGGTCAGACAGACAGAGTGGGTGTGACTACTGGTAAGACAGACAGTGTGGCTGAGACTACTGGTCAGACAGACAGTGTGGGTGTAACTAATGGTCAGACAGACAGAGTGGGTGTGACTACTGGTAAGACAGACAGTGTGGCTGAGACTACTGGTCAGACAGACAGTGTGAGTGTGGCTAATGGTCAGACCGACAGTGTGGGTGTTACTACTGCTCAGACAGTGTGGGTGTGACTAATGGTCAGACAGGCTGAGTGGGTGTGACTACTGGTCAGACAGACAGTGTGGGTGTGACTACTGGTCAGACAGATAGTGTGGGTGTGACTACTGGTCAGACAGACTGTGTGGGTGTGACTACTGGTCAGACATACAATGTGGGTGTGACTACTGGTCAGACATACAGTGTGGGTGTGACTACTGGTAAGACATACAGTGTGGGTGTGACTACTGGTCAGACAGACAGAGTGGGTGTGACTACTGGTCAGACAGACAGCATGGGTCAGACTATTGGTCAGACAGTGAGGGTGTGACTACTGGTCAGACAGTGTGGGTGTGACTACTGGTCAGACAGTGTGGGTGTGACTACTGCTCAGACAGACAGTGTGGGTGTGACTACTGGTCAGACACACAGAGTGGGTGTGACTACTGGTCAGACACAGTGTGGTTGTGACTACTGGTCACACAGACAGTGTGGGTGTGACTAATGGTCAGACAGACAGTGTGGGTGTGACTACTGGTCACACAGTGTGGGTGTGATTACTTGTCAGACAGACAGAGTGGATGTGACTACTGGTCAGACAGAGTGGGTGTGACTACTTTTCAGACAGACAGTGTGGGTGTGACAACTGGTCAGACATACAGTGAGGGTGTGACTACTGGTCAGACAGACAGTTTGGGTGTGACTACTGGTCAGACATACAGAGTGGGTGTGACTACTGGTCAGACATACAGTGTGGGTGTGACTACTGGTCAGACATACAGTGTGGGAGTGACTACGGGTCAGACAGACAGAGTGGGTGTGACTACTGGTCAGACAGAAAGTGTGGGTGTGACTACTGGTCAGACAGACAGTGTGGGAGTAACTACTGGTCAGACAGTGTGGGTGTGACTACTGGTCAGACAGACAGAGTGGGTGTGACTACTGGTCAGACAGAAAGTGTGGGTGTGACTACTGGTCAGACAGACAGTGTGGGAGTAACTACTGGTCAGACAGTGTGGGTGTGACTACTTGTCAGACAGACAGAGTGGATGTGACTACTGGTCAGACAGAGTGGGTGTGACTACTGGTCAGACAGACAGTGTGGGTGTGACTACTGGTCAGACATACAGTGTGGGTGTGACTACTGGTCAGACATACAGTGTGGGTGTGACTAGTGGTCAGACATACAGTGTGGGTGTGACTACGGGTCAGACAGACAGAGTGGGTGTGACTACTGGTCAGACAAACAGTGTGGGTCAGACTACTGGTCAGAGAGTGAGGGTGTGACTACTGGTCAGACAGTGTGGGTGTGACTACTGGTCAAACAGACAGGGTGGGTGTGACTACTGGTCAGACAGACAGAGTTGGTGTGACTACTGGTCAGACAGACAGTGTGGGTGTGACTACTGGTCAGACAAACAGAGTGGGCATGACTACTGGTCAAACATACAGTGTGGGTGTGACTAGTGGTCAGACATACAGTGTGGGTGTGACTACGGGTCAGACAGACAGAGTGGGTGTGACTACTGGTCAGACAAACAGTATGGGTCCGACTACTGGTCAGAGAGTGAGGGTGTGTCTACTGGTCAGACAGTGTGGGTGTGACTACTGGTCAAACAGACAGGGTGGGTGTGACTACTGGTCAGACAGACAGAGTTGGTGTGACTACTGGTCAGACAGACAGAGTGGGTGTGACTACTGGTAAGACAGACAGTGTGGCTGAGACTACTGGTCAGACAGACAGTGTGAGTGTGACTACTGGTCAGACAGACAGTGTGGGTGTGACAACTGGTTAGACAGATAGTGTGGGTGTGACTACTGGTCAGACAGGCGGTGTGGGTGTGACTACTGGTCAGACATACAGTGTGGGTGTGACTACTGGTCAGACATACAGTGTGGGTGTGACTACTGGTCAGGCAGACAGGGTGGGTGTGACTACTGGTCAGACAGACAGAGTTGGTGTGACTACTGGTCAGATAGACAATGTGGGTGTGACTACTGGTCAGACAGACAGTGTGGGTGTGACTACTGGTCAGGCAGACAATGTGGGTGTGACTACTGGTGACACAGACACTGTGGGTGACACTACTGCCCATACAGACATTGTGGGTGTGTCTACTGGTCAGACAGTGTGGGTGTGACTACTGGTCACACACACAGTGAGGGTGTGACTACTGCTCACTCAGTGAGTGTGTGACTGCAGGTAAGACAGACAGTGTGGGTGTGACTACTGGTCAGACAGTGTGGGAGTGACTACTGGTCAGACAGTGTAGGAGTGACTACTGGTCAGACAGACAGTGTGGGTATGACTACTGGCCATACAGACACTGGGTGTGACTACTGGTCAGACAGACAGTGTGGGTGTCACTACTGGTCATACAGACAGTGTGGGTGTGACTACTGGTCAGACAGACAGTGTGGGCGTGACTACTGGTCAGACAGTGATGGTGTGACAGACAGTGTGGGTGTGACTACTGGTCAGACAGACAGTGTGGGTGTGACTACTGGTCAGACATACAGTGTGGGTGTGACTACTGGTCAGACAGACAGTGTGGGTGTGACTACTGGTCAGACATACAGTGTGGGTGTGACTACTGGTCAGACATACAGTGTGGGTGTGACTACTGGTCAGACAGTGTGGGTGTGACTACTGGTCAGACAGACAGAGTGGGTGTGACTACTGGTCAGACAGACAGTGTGGGTGTGACTACTGGTCAGACATACAGTGTGGGTGTGACTAATGGTCAGACAGTGTGGGTGTGACTACTGCCAGACAGACACTGTGGGTGTGACTACTGGTCAGACAGACAGTGTGGGTGTGACTACTGGTCAGACAGACAGTGTGGGTGTGACTACTGGTCAGACAGACAGTGTGGGTGTGACTACTGGTCAGACAGACAGTGTGGGTGTGACTACTGGTCAGACAGTGTGGGTGTGACTACTGGTCAGACAGACAGTGTGGGTGTGACTACTGGTCAGACATACAGTGTGGGTGTGACTACGGGTCAGACAGACAGAGTGGGTGTGACTACTGGTCAGACAAACAGTGTGGGTCAGACTACTGGTCAGAGAGTGAGGGTGTGACTACTGGTCAGACAGTGTGGGTGTGACTACTGGTCAAACAGACAGGGTGGGTGTGACTACTGGTCAGACAGACAGAGTTGGTGTGACTACTGGTCAGACAGACAGTGTGGGTGTGACTACTGGTCAGACAAACAGAGTGGGCATGACTACTGGTCAGACAGACAATGTGGGTGTGACTACTGGTCAGACAGACAGAGTGGGTGTGACTACTGGTAAGACAGACAGTGTGGCTGAGACTACTGGTCAGACAGACAGTGTGGGTGTGACTAATGGTCAGACAGACAGTGTGGGTGTGACTACTGGTCACACAGTGTGGGTGTGGCTAATGGTCAGACCGACAGTGTGGGTGTTACTACTGCTCAGACAGTGTGGGTGTGACTACTGGTCAGACAGACTGAGTGGGTGTGACTACTGGTCAGACAGACAGTGTGGGTGTGACTACTGGTCAGACAGACAGTGTGGGTGTGACTACTGGTCAGACAGTGTGGATGTGACTACTTGTCAGACAGACAGAGTGGGTGTGACTACTGGTCAGACAGAGTGGGTGTGACTACTGGTCAGACAGACAGTGTCGGTGTGACTACTGGTCAGACATACAGTGTGGGTGTGACTAATGGTCAGACATACAGTGTGGGTGTGACTACTGGTCAGACAGACAGTTTGGGTGTGACTACTGGTCAGACAGACAGAGTGGGTGTGACTACTGGTCAGACATACAGTATGGGTGAGACTACTGGTCAGACAGCGAGGGTGTGACAACTGGTCAGACAGTGTGGGTGTGATTACTGGTCAGACAAACAGGGTGACTGTGACTATTGGTCAGACAGACAGAGTTGGTGTGACTACTGGTCAGACAGACAGTGTGGGTGTGACTACTGGTCAGACAGACAGAGTGGGTGTGACTACTGGTCAGACAGACAGTGTGGGTGTGACTACTGGTCAGACAGACAGAGTGGGTGTGACTACTGGTCAGACAGACAGTGTGGGTGTGACTACTGGTCAGACAGTGTGTGTGTTACTACTGGTCAGACAGACAGTGTGGGTGTGACTACTTGTCAGACAGACAGTGTGGGTGTCAGACTACTACTGGTCAGACAGACAGTGTGGGTGTGACTACTGGTCAGACAGACAGTGTGGGTGTGAACTGGTCAGACAGACAGTGTGTGTGTTACTACTGGTCAGACAGACAGTGTGGGTGTGACTACTGGTCAGACAGACAGTGTGGGTGTGACTACTTGTCAGAAAGACAGTGTGGGTGTGACTACCGGACAGACAGTGTGAGTGTGACTACGTGTCAGACAGACTGTGTGGTGTGACTACTGGTCAGACAGACAGTGTGGGTGTGACTACTGGTCAGACAGTGTGGGTGTGACTACTGTGTGGGGGTGTGGCTACTGGTCAAACAGACAGTGTGGGTGTGGCTACTGGTCAAACAGACAGTGTGGGTGTGACTACTGGACAGACAGACAGTGTGGATGTGACTACTGGACAGACAGTGTGTGTGGCTACTGGTCAAACAGACAGTGTGGGTGTGACTACTGGTCAAACAGACAGTGTGGGTGTGACTACTGGTCAAACAGACAGTGTGGGTGTGACTACTGGTCAAACAGACAGTGTGGGTGTGACTACTGGTCAAACAGACAGTGTGGGTGTGGCTACTGGTCAAACAGACAGTGTGGGTGTGACTACTGGTCAGACAGTGGGTGTGGCTACTGGTCAAACAGACAGTGTGGGTGTGACTACTGGTCAGACAGACAGTGTGGGTGTGGCTACTGGTCAGACAGTGTGGGTGTTTTTACTGGTCACACAGTGTGGGTGTGACTACTGGTCAGACAGACAGTGTGGGTGTGACTACTGGTCAGACAGTGTGGGTGTGACTACTGGTCAGACAGACAGTGTGGGTGTGACTACTGGTCAGACAGACAGTGTGGGTGTGACTACTGGTCAGACAGACAGTGTGGGTGTGACTACTGGTCAGACAGACAGTGTGGGTGTGACTACTGGTCAGACAGACAGTGTGGGTGTGACTACTGGTCAGACAGTGGGTGTGGCTACTGGTCAAACAGACAGTGTGGGTGTGACTACTGGTCAGACAGTGGGTGTGGCTACTGGTCAAACAGACAGTGTGGGTGTGACTACTGGACAGACAGAGATGTGGGTGTGACTACTGGTCAGACATACAATGTGGGTGTGACTTCTCGTCAGACATACAGTGTGCGTTTGACTACTGGTCAGACATACAGTGTGGGTGTAACTACTGGTCAGACAGAGAGTGAGGCTGTGACTACTGGCCAGACAGACAGAGTGGGTGTGACTACTGGTCAGACTAGGTCAGACAGTGTGCGTTTGACTACTGGTCAGACATACAGTGTGGGTGTAACTACTGGTCAGACAGAGAGTGAGGCTGTGACTACTGGCCAGACAGACAGAGTGGGTGTGACTACTGGTCAGACAGACAGAGTGGGTGTGACTACTGGTCAGACAGACAGTGTGGGTGTGGCTACTGGTCAGACAGACAGTGTGGGTGTGACTACTTGTCAGACAGACAGTGTGGTAGTGATTACTGGTCGGACAGACAGTGTGGGTGTGACTACTGGTCAGACAGACAGTGTGGGTGTGACTACTTGTCAGACAGACAGTGTGGGTGTGACTACTGGTCAGACAGACAGTGTGGGTGTGACTACTGGTCAGACAGACAGTGTGGGTGTGACTTCTGGTCAGACAGACAGTGTGGGTGTGACTACTGGTCAGACAGACAGTGTGGGTGTGACTACTGGTCAAACAGACAGTGTGGGTGTGACTACTGGTCAAACAGACAGTGTGGGGGTGACTACTGGTCAGACAGACTGAGTGGGTGTGACTACTGGTCAGACAGACAGTGTGGGTGTGACTTCTGGTCAGACAGACAGTGTGGGTGTGACTACTGGTCAGACAGTGTGGTTGTGATTACTTGTCAGACAGACAGTGTGGTTGTGACTACTGGTCAGACAGACAGTGTGGGTGTGACTACTGGTGTGTGTGGGTGTGACTACTGGTCACACAGACAGTGTGGGTGTGACTACTGGTCACACAGACAGTGTGGGTGTGACTACTGGTCAAACAGACAGTGTGGGTGTGACTACTGGTCAAACAGACAGTGGGTGTGACTACTGGTCAAACAGACAGTGTGGGTGTGACTACTGGTCAAACAGACAGTGTGGGTGTGACTACTGGTCAAACAGACAGTGTGGGTGTGGCTACTGGTCAAACAGACAGTGTGGGTGTGGCTACTGGTCAAACAGACAGTGTGGGTGTGACTACTGGACAGACAGTGTGGGAGTGACTACTGGTCAGACAAACAGTGTGGGTGTGACTTCTGCTCAGACAGTGTGGGTGTGACTACTGGTCAGACAGACAGCGTGGGTGTGACTACTGGTCAGACAGAGATGTGGGTGTGACTACTGGTCAGACAGACAGTGTGGGTGTGACTACTGGTCAGACAGAGATGTGGGTGTGACTACTGGTCAGACAGACAGTGTGGGTGTGACAACTGGTCAGACAGACAGTGTGGGTGTGACTACTTGTCAGACAGTGTGGGTGTGACTACTTGTCAGACAGACAGTGTGGGTGTGACTACTGGCCAGACAGACAGTATGTGTGTTACTACTGGTCAGACAGACAGTGATGGTGTGACTACTGGTCAGACAGACAGTGTGTGTGTTACTACTGGTCAGACAGACAGTGTGGGTGTGACTACTGGTCAGACAGACAGTGTGTGTGTTACTACTGGTCAGACAGACAGTGATGGTGTGACTACTGGTCAGACAGACAGTGTGTGTGTTACTACTGGCCAGACAGACAGTGTGGGTGTGACTACTGATCAGACAGACAGTGTGTGTGATTACTGGTCTGGCAGATAGTGTGGGTGTGACTGCTGGTCAGACAGACAGCGTGGTTGTGATTACTGGTCAGAAAGACAGTGTGGTTGTGATTATTGGTCAGACAGACAGTGTGGTTGTGACTACTGGTCAGACAGACAGTGTAGGTGTGACTACCGGTCAGACAGAGTAGGTGTGACTACTGGTCAGACAGACAGTGTGTGTGTGACTACTGTTCAGACAGTATGGGTGTGACTACTGGTCAGACAGCCAGTGTGGGTGTGACTACTCGTCAGGCAGTGTGGGTGTGACTACTGGTCAGACAGACAGTGTGGTTGTGACTAATGGTCAGACAGACAGTGTGGTTGTGACTACTGGTCAGAGAGACAGCGTGGGTGTGACTACTGGTCAGACAGACAGTGTGGGTAGTGGTCAGACAGACTACTGGTCAGACAGACAGTGTAGGTGTGACTACTGGTCAGACAGACAGTGTGGGTGTGACTACTGGTCAGACAGACAGTGTGGGTGTGACTACTGGTCAGACAGACAGTGTGGGTGTGACTACTGGTCAGACATACAGTATGGGTGTGACTACTGGTCAGACAGACAAAGTGGGTGTGACTACTGGTCAAACAGACAGTGTGGGTGTGACTACTGGTCAAACAGACAGTGTGGGTGTGACTACAGTGTGGGTGTGACTACTGGTCAAACAGACAGTGTGGGTGTGACTACTGGTCAAACAGACAGTGTGGGTGTGGCTACTGGTCAAACAGACAGTGTGGGTGTGGCTACTGGTCAAACAGACAGTGTGGGTGTGACTACTGGTCACACAGACAGTGTGGGTGTGTACTACTGGTCAGACAGACAGTGTGGGTGTGACTACTGGTCAGACAGACAGTGTGGGTGTGACTACTGGTCAGACAGACAGTGTGGTGTGACTACTGGTCAGACAGACAGTGTGGTGTGACTACTGGTCAGACAGACAGTGTTGATGTGACTACTGGTCAGACAGACAGTGTGTGTGTGACTACTCGTCAGACAGTGTGGGTGTGACTACTGGTCAGACAGACAGTGCAGGTGTGACTACTCGTCAGGCAGTGTGGGTGTGACTACTGATCAAACAGACAGTGTGGGTCTGACTACTGGTCAGACATACAGTGTGTGTGACTACTGGTCAACATACAGTGTGGGTGTGACAGACAGTGTGGGTGTGACTACTGGTCAGACAGACAGTGTGGGTGTGGCTACTGGTCAGACAGTGTGGGTGTGGCTACTGGTCAGACAGTGTGGGTGTGACTACTGGTCAGACAGTGTGGGTGTGACTACTGGTCAGACAGTGTGGGTGTGACTACTGGTCAGACAGACAGTGTGGGTGTGACTACTTGTCAGACAGTGTGGGTGTGACTACTTGTCAGACAGTGTGGGTGTGACTACTGGTCAGACAGACAGTGTGGGTGTGACTGGTCAGAGAGACTGGTCAGGTCACAGACAGTGTGGGTGTGACTACTGGTCAGACAGACAGAGTGGGTGTGACTACTGGTCAGACAGACAGTGTGGGTGTGACTACTGGTCAGACAGACAGCGTGGGTGTGACTACTGGTCAGACAGACAGTGTGGGTGTGACTGCAGGTCAGACAGTGTGGGCGTGACTACTGGACAGACAGACAGTGTGGATGTGACGACTGGTCAGACAGTGTGTGTGGCTACTGGTCAAACAGACAGTGTGAGTGTGACTACTGGACAGACAGACAGTGTGGATGTGGCGACTGGTCAGACAGTGTGTGTGGCTACTGGTCAAACAGACAGTGTGAGTGTGACTACTGGACAGACAGACAGTGTGGATGTGGCGACTGGTCAGACAGTGTGTGTGGCTACTGGTCAAACAGACAGTGTGGGTGTGACTACTGGACAGACAGACAGTGTGGATGTGGCGACTGGTCAGACAGTGTGTGTGGCTACTGGTCAAACAGACAGTGTGAGTGTGACTACTGGACAGACAGACAGTGTGGATGTGGCGACTGGTCAGACAGTGTGTGTGGCTACTGGTCAAACAGACAGTGTGGGTGTGACTACTGGACAGACAGACAGTGTGGATGTGGCGACTGGTCAGACAGTGTGTGTGGCTACTGGTCAAACAGACAGTGTGAGTGTGACTACTGGACAGACAGACAGTGTGGATGTGGCGACTGGTCAGACAGTGTGTGTGTGATTACTGGTCAAACAGACAGTGTGAGTGTGGCTACTGGTCAAACAGACAGTGTGGGTGTGACGACTGGTCAGATAGACAGTGTGTGTGTGATTACTGGTCAAACAGACAGTGTGGTTGTGACTACTGGTCAGACAAACAGTGTGGATGTGACGACTGGTCAGACAGTGTGTGTGTGACTACTGGTCAGACAGACGGTGTGGATGTGACTACTGGACAGACAGACAGTGTGGTGTGATTACTGGTCAGACAGTGTGTGTGTGATTACTGGTCAGACAGACAGTGTGGTTGTGACTACTGGACAGACAGACAGTGTGGATGTGGCGACTGGTCAGACAGTGTGTGTGGCTACTGGTCAAACAGACAGTGTGAGTGTGACTACTGGACAGACAGACAGTGTGTGTTACTACTGGTCAGAGAGACAGTGTGTGTTACTACTGGTCAGAGAGAAAGTGTGGGTGTGACTACTGGTCTGACAATGTAGGTTTGACACACAGACAATGTGGGTGAGACTACTGGTCAGACGGACACTGTGCGTGTGTCTACTGGTCAGACATACAGTGTGTGTGTGACTACTGTTCAGACATACAGCGTGGGTGTGACTACTGGTCAGACACTGTAACTGTGACTACTTTTCAGACAGTGTGTATGTGACTACTGAACAGACAGACAGTGTGAATGTGCCGACTGGTCAGAGAGACAGTGTGCATGGGACTACTGGTCAGACAGACAGTGTGTGTGTGACTACTGGTCAGATGGACACAGTGGGTGTGACTACTTGTCAAACAAACAGTGTGGGTGTGACTACTTGGCACACAGACAGTGTGTGTGTGACTACTGGTCAGACAGACAGCGTGGGTGTGACTACTGGTCAGACACTGTAACTGTGACTGCTGGTCGGACAGTGTGGGCGTGACTACTGGTCAGACAGTGTGGGTGTGACTACTGGACAGACAGACAGTGTGGATGTGGCGACTGGTCAGAGAGACAGTGTGCATGGGACTCCTGGTCATACAGACAGTGTGTGTGTGACTACTGGTCAGACAGACGGAGTGGGTGTGACTTCTTGGCACACAGACAGTGTGTGTGTGACTACTGGTCAGACAGACAGCGTGGGTGTGACTACTGGTCAGACACTGTAACTGTGACTGCTGGTCAGACAGTGTGGGCGTGACTACTGGACAGACAGACAGTGTGGATGTTGCGACTGGTCAGACAGTGTGTGTGGCTACTGGTCAAACAGACAGTGTGAGTGTGACTACTGGACAGACAGACAGTGTGGATGTGGCGACTGGTCAGACAGTGTGTGTGGCTACTGGTCAAACAGACAGTGTGAGTGTGACTACTGGACAGACAGACAGTGTGGATGTGGCGACTGGTCAGACAGTGTGTGTGGCTACTGGTCAAACAGACAGTGTGGGTGTGACTACTGGACAGACAGACAGTGTGGATGTGGCGACTGGTCAGACAGTGTGTGTGGCTACTGGTCAAACAGACAGTGTGAGTGTGACTACTGGACAGACAGACAGTGTGGATGTGGCGACTGGTCAGACAGTGTGTGTGGCTACTGGTCAAACAGACAGTGTGAGTGTGACTACTGGACAGACAGACAGTGTGGATGTGGCGAATGGTCAGACAGTGTGTGTGGCTACTGGTCAAACAGACAGTGTGAGTGTGACTACTGGACAGACAGACAGTGTGGATGTGGCGACTGGTCAGACAGTGTGTGTGTGGCTACTGGTCAAACAGACAGTGTGAGTGTGACTACTGGACAGACAGACAGTGTGGATGTGGCGACTGGTCAGACAGTGTGTGTGTCTACTGGTCAAACAGACAGTGTGAGTTGTGACTACTGGACAGACAAACAGTGTGGATGTGGCGACTGGTCAGACAGTGTGTGTGGCTACTGGTCAAACAGACAGTGTGAGTGTGACTACTGGACAGACAGACAGTGTGGATGTGGCGACTGGTCAGACAGTGTGTGTGTGGCTACTGGTCAAACAGACAGTGTGAGTGTGACTACTGGACAGACAGACAGTGTGGATGTGGCGACTGGTGTGGATGTGACAGTGTGAGTGTGACGACTGGTCAGACAGTGTGTGTGGCTACTGGTCAAAGACAGACAGTGTGGAGTGTGACTACTGGACAGACAGACAGTGTGGATGTGGCGACTGGTCAGACAGTGTGTGTGGCTACTGGTCAAACAGACAGTGTGAGTGTGTGACTACTGGTCAGACAGACAGACAGTGTGGATGTGGCGACTGGTCAGACAGTGTGTGTGGCTACTGGTCAAACAGACAGTGTGAGTGTGACTACTGGACAGACAGACAGTGTGGATGTGGCGACTGGTCAGACAGTGTGTGTGGCTACTGGTCAAACAGACAGTGTGAGTGTGACTACTGGACAGACAGAAAGTGTGGATGTGGCGACTGGTCAGACAGTGTGTGTGGCTACTGGTCAAACAGACAGTGTGGGTGTGACTACTGGACAGACAGACAGTGTGGATGTGGCGACTGGTCAGACAGTGTGTGTGGCTACTGGTCAAACAGACAGTGTGGGTGTGACTACTGGACAGACAGACAGTGTGGATGTGGCGACTGGTCAGACAGTGTGTGTGGCTACTGGTCAAACAGACAGTGTGGGTGTGACTACTGGACAGACAGACAGTGTGGATGTGGCGACTGGTCAGACAGTGTGTGTGGCTACTGGTCAAACAGACAGTGTGAGTGTGACTACTGGACAGACAGACAGTGTGGATGTGGCGACTGGTCAGACAGTGTGTGTGGCTACTGGTCAAACAGACAGTGTGAGTGTGACTACTGGACAGACAGACAGTGTGGATGTGGCGACTGGTCAGACAGTGTGTGTGGCTACTGGTCAAACAGACAGTGTGAGTGTGACTACTGGACAGACAGACAGTGTGGATGTGGCGACTGGTCAGACAGTGTGTGTGGCTACTGATCAAACAGACAGTGTGAGTGTGACTACTGGACAGACAGACAGTGTGGATGTGGCGACTGGTCAGACAGTGTGTGTGGCTACTGGTCAAACAGTGTGGGTGTGACTACTGGACAGACAGACAGTGTGGATGTGGCGACTGGTCAGACAGTGTGTGTGGCTACTGGTCAAACAGACAGTGTGAGTGTGACTACTGGACAGACAGACAGTGTAGTTGTGATTACTGGTCAGAGAGACAGTGTGGTTGTGATTACTGGTCAGACGACAGTGTGGTTGTGACTACTGGCCAGATAGACAGTGTTTTTGTGATTACTGGTCAATCAGACAGTGTGGTTGTGATTACTTGTCAGACAGACAGTGTGGTTGTGACTACTGGTCAGACAGTGTGGTTGTGACTACTGGTCAGACAGACAGTGTGGTTGTGATTATTGGTCAGACAGACAGTGTGGTTGTGATTAATGGTCAGACACACAGTGTGGTTGTGATTACTTGTCAGACAGACAGTGTGGTTGTGACTGCTGGTCAGACAGACAGTGTGGTTGTGATTACTGGTCAGACAGACAGTGTGGTTGTGACTAAAGGTCAGACAGACAGTGTGGTTGTGATTACTGGTCAGACAGACATTGTGGTTGTGATTACTAGTCACACAGAGAGTGTGGTTGTGATTACTGGTCAGACAGACAGTGTGGGTGTGACTACTGGTCTGACAATGTAGGTTTGACTAGTGGCCAATCAGGCAGTGTGGGTGTGAGTACTGCTGAGACACACAGTGTGGGTGTGAGTACTGCTGAGACTCACAGTGTGGGTGTGACTACTGGTCAGGCAGATAGTGTGGGTGTGACTACTGGTCAGGCAGATAGTGTGGGTGTGACTACTGGTCAGGCAGATAGTGTGGGTGTGACTACTGGTCAGGCAGATAGTGTGGGTGTGACTACTGGTCAGACAGACTTTGTGGTTGTGACTACTGGTCAGAGAGACAGTGTGTGTTACTACTGGTCAGAGAGACAGTGTGTGTTACTACTGGTCAGAGAGAAAGTGTGGGTGTGACTACTCAACACACAGACAATGTGGGTGAGACTACTGGTCAGACGGACACTGTGCGTGTGTCTACTGGTCAGACAGACAGTGTGTGTGTGACTACTGTTCAGACATACAGCGTGGGTGTGACTACTGGTCAGACACTGTAACTGTGACTACTTTTCAGACAGTGTGTATGTGACTACTGAACAGACAGACAGTGTGAATGTGCCGACTGGTCAGAGAGACAGTGTGCATGGGACTACTGGTCAGACAGACAGTGTGTGTGTGACTACTGGTCAGATGGACACAGTGGGTGTGACTACTTGTCAAACAAACAGTGTGGGTGTGACTACTTTTCACACAGACAATGTGGGTGTGGCTTCTGGTGAGACAGACATTGTGGGTGTGACTACTGGTCAGACACTGTAACTGTGACTGCTGGTCAGACAGTGTGGGCGTGACTACTGGTCAGACAGTGTGGGTGTGACTACTGGACATACAGACGGTGTGGATGTGGCGACTGGTCAGAGAGACAGTGTGCATGGGACTCCTGGTCATACAGACATTGTGTGTGTGACTACTGGTCAGACAGACGGAGTGGGTGTGACTACTTGGCACACAGACAGTGTGTGTGTGACTACTGGTCAGACAGACAGCGTGGGTGTGACTACTGGTCAGACACTGTAACTGTGACTGCTGGTCAGACAGTGTGGGCGTGACTACTGGACAGACAGACAGTGTGGATGTGGCGACTGGTCAGACAGTGTGTGTGGCTACTGGTCAAACAGACAGTGTGAGTGTGACTACTGGACAGACAGACAGTGTGGATGTGGCGACTGGTCAGACAGTGTGTGTGGCTACTGGTCAAACAGACAGTGTGAGTGTGACTACTGGACAGACAGACAGTGTGGATGTGGCGACTGGTCAGACAGTGTGTGTGGCTACTGGTCAAACAGACAGTGTGGGTGTGACTACTGGACAGACAGACAGTGTGGATGTGGCGACTGGTCAGACAGTGTGTGTGGCTACTGGTCAAACAGACAGTGTGAGTGTGACTACTGGACAGACAGACAGTGTGGATGTGGCGACTGGTCAGACAGTGTGTGTGGCTACTGGTCAAACAGACAGTGTGAGTGTGACTACTGGACAGACAGACAGTGTGGATGTGGCGACTGGTCAGACAGTGTGTGTGGCTACTGGTCAAACAGACAGTGTGAGTGTGACTACTGGACAGACAGACAGTGTGGATGTGGCGACTGGTCAGACAGTGTGTGTGTGGCTACTGGTCAAACAGACAGTGTGAGTGTGACTACTGGACAGACAGACAGACAGTGTGGATGTGGCGACTGGTCAGACAGTGTGTGTGGCTACTGGTCAAACAGACAGTGTGAGTGTGACTACTGGACAGACAGACAGTGTGGATGTGGCGACTGGTCAGACAGTGTGTGTGGCTACTGGTCAAACAGACAGTGTGAGTGTGACTACTGGACAGACAGACAGTGTGGATGTGGCGACTGGTCAGACAGTGTGTGTGGCTACTGGTCAAACAGACAGTGTGAGTGTGACTACTGGACAGACAGACAGTGTGGATGTGGCGACTGGTCAGACAGTGTGTGTGGCTACTGGTCAAACAGACAGTGTGAGTGTGACTACTGGACAGACAGACAGTGTGGATGTGGCGACTGGTCAGACAGTGTGTGTGGCTACTGGTCAAACAGTGTGGGTGTGACTACTGGACAGACAGACAGTGTGGATGTGGCGACTGGTCAGACAGTGTGTGTGGCTACTGGTCAAACAGACAGTGTGAGTGTGACTACTGGACAGACAGACAGTGTGGATGTGGCGACTGGTCAGACAGTGTGTGTGGCTACTGGTCAAACAGACAGTGTGAGTGTGACTACTGGACAGACAGACAGTGTGGATGTGGCGACTGGTCAGACAGTGTGTGTGGCTACTGATCAAACAGACAGTGTGAGTGTGACTACTGGACAGACAGACAGTGTGGATGTGGCGACTGGTCAGACAGTGTGTGTGGCTACTGGTCAAACAGTGTGGGTGTGACTACTGGACAGACAGACAGTGTGGATGTGGCGACTGGTCAGACAGTGTGTGTGGCTACTGGTCAAACAGACAGTGTGAGTGTGACTACTGGACAGACAGACAGTGTAGTTGTGATTACTGGTCAGACAGACAGTGTGGTTGTGATTACTGGTCAGACAGACAGTGTGGTTGTGACTACTGGTCAGACAGACAGTGTGGTTGTGACTACTGGTCAGACCTACAGTGTGGGTGTGACTACTGGTCTGACAATGTAGGCGTGACTAGTGGCCAATCAGGCAGTCTGGGTGTGATTACTGCTGAGACACACAGTGTGGGTGTGAGTACTGGTCAGACAGACAGTGTGTTTGTGACTACTGGTCAGACAGACAGAGTGGGTGTGACTACTGGTCAGATAAACAGAGTGGGTGTGACTACTGGTCAGACAGACAGAGTGGGTGTGACTACTGGTCAGATAGACCTTCGTCTCATCCCAGAATCCCATGCATATGCAGATGATTGTACTCTGACATTTAATTATCCAAGAGAAGATAGGCCAGCTGCTTTAAGCTACATCGGTCACCAGCTAAGAGCTATGTCAGCTTGGGAAAACTGATGGCAAGTAACATTTGCACCTGAGAAAACACAAATGATGATGGTCTCTAGGAACCATGATGGTAATTCAGGAGCAGTAGTAGAATGAATGGGAGAGTGTTGGTACCTGGGGACGAAGTTGATATCCAATGGGTGAAATTTTACTCCAAACTGACCATGAAGAACCACGTTGCAAATCTTGCAAACTAAGCAGCCAAAAAGCTTAGAGCACTTCGCAGTATCTCGCATCTGCTTGACAGAAGGGGTTGCAAGATTATGTATGAGGCATAAGTACACTCACACCTTGAGTATGCTCCACTTTCTTGACTTGGCTGCCCTCCCACCTCTCATCTGCAACTGCTTGACAGAGTGGAAAAGAGAGCAAGACGTCTCATCTCTCGCCTGGACCCATCCTTGATAGATCTGTCATTTCAGCAGAGCCTTCAACACAGGAGGGATGTGGGTGGCCTTACTGTTATGTACAAGGCCAACATTGTCAAAGTGCCACACTTGAATCTACTTCGAGGACAGCGTGAAGCAAGCTTCGATACCACAAGACGGGCAGAAAGCAGCAACTTCACTCTGGTTGTACCCTTCTCCAGAACATCACTTCATCTGAGATCATTTATCCACAGGATGACTCGAGTATGGAACACATTCGTACAGCATTATGATGTCAACGAGATAAAGTCAGTTGATCAAATGAAAATGCTGGCCAACAGATGGCTCCAACTTCATCCTATTCTCTACTTGTATGCTTCATAACAATAAAAATGCTTTCAAATGAGCTGATGTTGATAACAGCTCTTAGCTTGTCAATAAAGCTAGGGATCCTTAACCTAACCTTGTCAAACCCTGTGTAAAAAAAAGGAGGAAGAGAGGGAGGGAGAGAGAGAGAGAGAGAGAGAGAGAGAGAGAGAGAGAGAGAGAGAGAGAGGAAGAGAGAGAGAGAGAGAGAGAGAGAGAGAGAGAGAGAGAGAGAGAGAGAGAGAGAGAGAGAGAGAGAGAGAGAGAGAGAGAGAGAGAGAGAGAGAGAGAGAGAGAGAGAGAGAGAGAGAGAGAGAGAGAGAGAGAGAGAGAGAGAGAGAGAGAGAGAGAGAGAGAGAGAGAGAGAGAGAGAGATTGTTATACAGTGTATGAGAGGTTATCGATCAGTCAGACACTTGTTGTAGCAACCTGGCAACAAAACATCAACAAAACTATTTTAGCCTACAGAGAGGCAATGGTTTAGTTATGGATGGTTTAGTTATGGATGGTTTAGTTATGGATGGTTTAGTTATGGATGGTTTAGTTATGGATGGTTTAGTTATGGATGGTTTAGTTATGACCAGGATATTATGTATACACATGCATTCATGCGCACATACATGCATAAATACTTTCATACATATATTTCATACAAACTTTATAAACGTGCATTACATGCATACCAACATGCTTTCGTACATATATACAAATATACATACATTCATACATACCTACATGCATACATATATTCACTCATATATACGTATTTTTGTACTATATATATATATATATATATATATATATATATATATATATATATATATATATATATATATATATATATATATATATATATATATATATATATATATATATTATATATATATACATACATATATATATATATATATATTTATATATATATATATATATATATATATATATATATATGTGTGTGTGTGTGTGTGTGTGTGTGTGTGTGTGTGTGTGTGTGTGTGTGTGTGTGTGTGTGTGTGTGTGTGTGTGTGTGTGTGTGTGTGTGTGTGTGTGTGCGTGTGTGTGTGTGTGTGTGTGTGTGTTTAAATATTTTACTTACACACGTATATACAAACATTCTTACACACATAAGAACATAAGAACATAACAAAGGAGGAACACTGCAGCAGGCCTGTTGGCCCATACTAGGCAGGTCCTTTACAGTTCATCCCACTAACTTACAATTCATCCCACTAACATACATACATACATACATACATACATACATACATACTTACATACATACATACATTCATACATGCATGTATTCTTACATACATGCACCACAATAAAGATCGAGAAATAAATGGTATAAAATACCGACACAATGGAAAGTAAACACATAAGCAGTATAATGTGATCCTTTACTGACAACGTTTCGCCCACACAGTGGTCTTTATCAAGTCACAAACAGATCTGTGAGATATGTTTGTGATTTAATAAAGCCCACTGTGTGGGCGAAATGTTATCTATAAAGAATCACATTATACTGCTTAAGTGTTTACTTTCCAAAGTTCGAGAACTAAAACGTAATCATCGTGGTTATATACAAGCTATCAGATGCAGCCTCCCAGCAGTTCAAGAAACACCTACTGAAAATTGATTACTGTCTGGAAAACCTTCCAGCTCAATCCCCAAACATCTTACTGCTGGTGATTTCAACCTAAGGCATACAAAATGGAAGAATGTAGCGAATAATGTTACAGCAGGAAAAATCCCTGGAGGCAGCACAGATGAAAAGTCACACACACATGAGCTACTAAGTCTTTGCAATAAACACACCCTAAGTCAGCATTTAGTGGAGCCAACAAGACTGGAAACATGCTTGACCTTATGTTCACAAATAATGACGACCTGGAAAGAAATATAACAATATCAAAAACAACTAATTCTGATCACAATCTAATCGAAGTTCAGATTTATATGCACAGGGGTCCTGATCAGAAAAATGCATGCACCTATAAGGGTACCTTTACCAAATTCAACTTCAACAACAAGAACATCAACTGGGACCAGGTAAACCATGTCTTAAATGAAACATGTTGGGAAGATATCTTAAATAATATGGATCCAAACCAGTGCCTTGAAAGAATCAACTTCCTGGCAGCTGAAGTATAAGACATATTTCCCTAAGAAGAAGAGAAAAAGTAAACTGGAGAGAGAAAGACACTCCCTTTACAGAAGACGATGAAGAATCACTGAGCTCTTCAAGAACGCTAGATTATCTGATACACAGAAGGAAGCGCTGACCAGGGAAGTGGAAAGTATCGAACTTAAGTTAGAAAACTTATACAGGACCCAAGAGAGACAGAAGGAGTTGAAAGCAATTAGTGAAATTGAAAGATATTCGAAATATTTCTTTTCATATGCAATAAACCAGGCAAATACTACATCTAGTATCGAGCCCTTGCTCAGACAAGATGGGACTTACACAGATGACAACAAAGAAATGAGTGAGATACTGAAATCTTCTCAATAAGACTCTGTGTTTAGCGAGCCACTGATTAGTCTAAAGATCGACAACCCAAATTATTTTTTCATCAAAGTATGCCAGATTTCTAACATTACCCTAACTCCACTGGACTTTGAGAAAGCCATTGACAACATGTCCATGTACTCAGTCCCAGGCCCAGACTCTTGTAACTCTGTGTTCATTAAGAACTGCAAGAAACACCTTTCGCGTGCCCTAAGTATACAATGGAGAAGGAACATAGACTTGGGTGAAATTTCAGTCACCAAAAACAACAAATATAGGCCCACCCCATGAAGGTTGCAGCAAAGTATTAGCTAAGGACTATAGACCTATATTTCTAACGTCCCGCATCATAAAAATCTTTGAAAGAGTACTAAGAGGCAAGATTGCAAGCCACTTGGATTCCCCAAAATTGCACAATCCAGTGCAACATGGGTTCAGGGCAGGTCGCTCCTGCCACTCGCAACTACTGGATCACTATGACATGGTCTTGGACGCAGTGGAAGACAAACAGAATGCAGATGTAGTATACACAGAGTTTACAAAAGCCTTTGACAAGTGCGATCATGGTGTAATAGCGCACAAAATGCATGCTAAATGAATAACTGACAAAGTGGGAAGATGGATCTTCAACTTTCTGACCAATCGAACACAAAGAGGTCAACAGAGTTAAATCGGAAGCTGCCATAGTGAAAAGCTCTGTTCCACAAGGCACAGTACTCGCCCCCATCCTCATCCTCATATCAGACATAGACAGAGATATAAACCATAGCTAGCACTGTGTCATCCTTTGCAGACGATACTAGGATCTGCATGAGAGTGTCATCCATTGAGAACACGGAAAATCTCCAAGAAGATATAAACCAAGTTTTCCAGTGGGCAACGGAAAAGAATATGATGTTCAATGAAGACGAATTCCAACTACTCCGTTATGGAAAACTGGAAGAGATAATAATTAGAACCGAGTATACTACAACTCTAATCATACAATAGAACGGAAAAGTAATGTGAAGAACCTGGGAGTGGTAATGTCTGAGGATCTCACTTTCAAAGATCACAAGCAGTGCCACGATCATAACTGCAAAGAAAATGATAGGATGTGGAATACTGCTGTACATTAACATCTCCCAAAATCTCTCTCTCTCTCTCTCCTCTACACTCCTCTCTTCTCCAGGTGCATATACACATATTATGACCAACTTTTCGCATCCGACCATTATTTTAATCCACATAATCCTTGAATTTATGCATTTATATTCCCTCTTCTCCTTCAATAGCTGATCCTTCTACATTATTTCTACCCCTTCGTTAGTTCTAACTCTCTCAGATACCGTTGACTTAATCCAATTTATATATATATATATATATATATATATATATATATATATATAGATATATATATATATATATATATATATATATATATATATATATATATCCAGAAAGATCGCTGTCAGCAGGATACGAACCCACGTTTGGACGGTATCCACAAGTGTTTCTTATATGACTCAGGTACAAATGCCTCAAAGCGCTAAACAGCTTGGTTACAACCCTTAATATTTTCTCTAAACACATTAGGTAAAATATCGGTTACCTTCGTATTTTTTCACCATAATATAATTATTTCATGGTCTCTTCAATTACATCCAAAAACAGGAAAGCAACATTCTTTTATTTAAAATGTTAAATATATATTCTTCGTAAATTTATTTAAAATTTGCAAACAAATTTACAGATGGAATAATGACGATTCTTTCAGATCAGAGTCTTAAAAGCCCATCATAGAGCCACTCCGGGAGGTGAGTACCGACGGAGACTACGAAGAACCTGTAGGCGGTCATTGGACAGTAGCGTTCCTGAGGGTGAGTCTGTGTCAGCGCTTCTGTCAGAGAGTTTATCACGGGGCTGATGTCACTTGACTGAGGAATATTATTAATATACATTAATTATTTTAAAAACATTGATAATTGATTAATATACATTTTTTATTGTTGCTCTTGAGAAATAATTTAAGACATCAAATGTAACGAAACAGTTAAATGATAGAACAAGTAAACTTATTTGTTTTCATTCATATTTTGAAGCTACGTAGTAAATCTTACCTGAAATTTATTTTTTACATAAGTAAATCAAAGGTGAGTCGAACTGTGATAAACCAAATGACACAGTCGCTCAGACAGTCATGTTAGTGATGTAGAAAATGACACAGTCGCTCAGACAGTCATGTTAGTGATGTAGAAAATGACACAGTCGCTCAGACAGTCATGTTAGTGATATGGAAAATGACACAGTCGCTCAGACAGTCATGTTAGTGATGTAGAAAATGACACAGTCGCTCAGACGGTCATGTTAGCAATATAGAAAATGACACAGTCGCTCAGACAGTCATGTTAGTGATATGGAAAATGACACAGTCGCTCAGACGGTCATGTTAGCAATATAGAAAATGACACAGTCGCTCAGACAGTCATGTTAGTGATATGGAAAATGACACAGTCGCTCAGACAGTCATGTTAGTAATATAGAAAATGACACAGTCGCTCAGACAGTCATGTTAGTGATATGGAAAATGACACAGTCGCTCAGACAGTCATGTTAGTGATGTAGAAAATGACACAGTCGCTCAGACAGTCATGTTAGTAATATAGAAAATGACACAGTCGCTCAGACAGTCATGTTAGTGATATAGGAAATGACAGTCGCTCGGACAGTCATGTTAGTGAAATAGAAAATGACACAGTCGCTCAGACAGTCATGTTAGTGATATAGGAAATGACAGTCGCTCGGACAGTCATGTTAGTGATATAGAAAATGATCTCCAGCTAACAACAAACTGAATAATTTAATGTAATTTAATGCGACTCCCACCAACACTACGTGTGTTAACTCCCACCAACACTACGTGTGTTAACTCCCACCAACACTACGTGTGTTAACTCCCACCAACACTACGTGTGTTAACTCCCACCAACACTACGTGTGTTAACTCCCACCAACACTACGTGTGTTAACTCCCACCAACACTACGTGTGTTAACTCCCACCAACACTACGTGTGTTAACTCCCACCAACACTACGTGTGTTAACTCCCACCAACACTACGTGTGTTAACTCCCACCAACACTACGTGTGTTAACTCCCACCAACACTATGTGGATTAACTCCCACCAACACTACGTGTGTTAACTCCCACCAACACTATGTGGATTAACTCCCACCAACACTACGTGTGTTAACTCCCACCAACACTATGTGGATTAACTCCCACCAACACTACGTGGATTAACTCCCACCAACACTACGTGTGTTAACTCCCACCGACACTACATGTGTTAACTCCCACCAACACTACGTGTGTTAACTCCCACCAACACTACGTGTGTTAACTCCCACCAACACTACGTGTGTTAACTCCCACCAACACTACGTGTGTTAACTCCCACCAACACTATGTGGATTAACTCCCACCAACACTACGTGTGTTAACTCCCTCCAACACTGCGTGTGTTAACTCCCACCAACACTACGTGTGTTAACACCCACCAACACTATGTGGATTAACTCCCACCAACACTACGTGTGTTAACTCCCACCAACACTACGTGTGTTAACTCCCACCAACACTATGTGGATTAACTCCCACCAACACTACGTGTGTTAACTCCCACCAACACTATGTGGATTAACTCCCACCAACACTACGTGTGTTAACTCCCACCAACACTATGTGGATTAACTCCCACCAACACTACGTGGATTAACTCCCACCAACACTACGTGTGTTAACTCCCACCGACACTACATGTGTTAACTCCCACCAACACTACGTGTGTTAACTCCCACCAACACTACGTGTGTTAACTCCCACCAACACTACGTGTGTTAACTCCCACCAACACTACGTGTGTTAACTCCCACCAACACTACGTGTGTTAACTCCCACCAACACTATGTGGATTAACTCCCACCAACACTACGTGTGTTAACTCCCACCAACACTATGTGGATTAACTCCCACCAACACTACGTGTGTTAACTCCCACCAACACTATGTGGATTAACTCCCACCAACACTACGTGGATTAACTCCCACCAACACTACGTGTGTTAACTCCCACCGACACTACATGTGTTAACTCCCACCAACACTACGTGTGTTAACTCCCACCAACACTACGTGTGTTAACTCCCACCAACACTACGTGTGTTAACTCCCACCAACACTACGTGTGTTAACTCCCACCAACACTATGTGGACTAACTCCCACCAACACTACGTGTGTTAACTCCCTCCAACACTGCGTGTGTTAACTCCCACCAACACTACGTGTGTTAACACCCACCAACACTATGTGGATTAACTCCCACCAACACTACGTGTGTTAACTCCCACCAACACTACGTGTGTTAACTCCCACCAACACTATGTGGATTAACTCCCACCAACACTACGTGTGTTAACTCCCACCAACACTACGTGTGTTAACTCCCACCAACACTATGTTGATTAACTCCCACCAACACTACGTGTGTTAACTCCCTCCAACACTGCGTGTGTTAACTCCCACCAACACTACGTGTGTTAACACCCACCAACACTATGTGGATTAACTCCCACCAACACTACGTGTGTTAACTCCCACCAACACTACGTGTGTTAACTCCCACCAACACTATGTGGATTAACTCCCACCAACACTACGTGTGTTAACTCCCACCAACACTATGTGGATTAACTCCCACCAACACTACGTGTGTTAACTCCCACCAACACTACGTGTGTTAACTCCCACCAACACTACGTGTGTTAACTCCCACCAACACTATGTGGATTAACTCCCACCAACACTACGTGTGTTAACTCCCACCAACACTATGTGGATTAACTCCCACCAACACTACGTGTGTTAACTCCCACCAACACTATGTGGATTAACTCCCACCAACACTACGTGGATTAACTCCCACCAACACTACGTGTGTTAACTCCCACCGACACTACATGTGTTAACTCCCACCAACACTACGTGTGTTAACTCCCACCAACACTACGTGTGTTAACTCCCACCAACACTACGTGTGTTAACTCCCACCAACACTACGTGTGTTAACTCCCACCAACACTACGTGTGTTAACTCCCACCAACACTATGTGGATTAACTCCCACCAACACTACGTGTGTTAACTCCCACCAACACTATGTGGATTAACTCCCACCAACACTACGTGTGTTAACTCCCACCAACACTATGTGGATTAACTCCCACCAACACTACGTGGATTAACTCCCACCAACACTACGTGTGTTAACTCCCACCGACACTACATGTGTTAACTCCCACCAACACTACGTGTGTTAACTCCCACCAACACTACGTGTGTTAACTCCCACCAACACTACGTGTGTTAACTCCCACCAACACTACGTGTGTTAACTCCCACCAACACTATGTGGACTAACTCCCACCAACACTACGTGTGTTAACTCCCTCCAACACTGCGTGTGTTAACTCCCACCAACACTACGTGTGTTAACACCCACCAACACTATGTGGATTAACTCCCACCAACACTACGTGTGTTAACTCCCACCAACACTACGTGTGTTAACTCCCACCAACACTATGTGGATTAACTCCCACCAACACTACGTGTGTTAACTCCCACCAACACTACGTGTGTTAACTCCCACCAACACTATGTTGATTAACTCCCACCAACACTACGTGTGTTAACTCCCTCCAACACTGCGTGTGTTAACTCCCACCAACACTACGTGTGTTAACACCCACCAACACTATGTGGATTAACTCCCACCAACACTACGTGTGTTAACTCCCACCAACACTACGTGTGTTAACTCCCACCAACACTATGTGGATTAACTCCCACCAACACTACGTGTGTTAACTCCCACCAACACTATGTGGATTAACTCCCACCAACACTACGTGTGTTAACTCCCACCAACACTACGTGTGTTAACTCCCACCAACACTACGTGTGTTAACTCCCACCAACACTATGTGGATTAACTCCCACCAACACTACGTGTGTTAACTCCCACCAACACTATGTGGATTAACTCCCACCAACACTACGTGTGTTAACTCCCACCAACACTATGTGGATTAACTCCCACCAACACTACGTGGATTAACTCCCACCAACACTACGTGTGTTAACTCCAACCGACACTACATGTGTTAACTCCCACCAACACTACGTGTGTTAACTCCCACCAACACTACGTGTGTTAACTCCCACCAACACTACGTGTGTTAACTCCCACCAACACTACGTGTGTTAACTCCCACCAACACTATGTGGATTAACTCCCACCAACACTACGTGTGTTAACTCCCTCCAACACTGCGTGTGTTAACTCCCACCAACACTACGTGTGTTAACACCCACCAACACTATGTGGATTAACTCCCACCAACACTACGTGTGTTAACTCCCACCAACACTACGTGTGTTAACTCCCACCAACACTATGTGGATTAACTCCCACCAACACTACGTGTGTTAACTCCCACCAACACTATGTGGATTAACTCCCACCAACACTACGTGTGTTAACTCCCACCAACACTATGTGGATTAACTCCCACCAACACTACGTGGATTAACTCCCACCAACACTACGTGTGTTAACTCCCACCGACACTACATGTGTTAACTCCCACCAACACTACGTGTGTTAACTCCCACCAACACTACGTGTGTTAACTCCCACCAACACTACGTGTGTTAACTCCCACCAACACTACGTGTGTTAACTCCCACCAACACTATGTGGATTAACTCCCACCAACACTACGTGTGTTAACTCCCTCCAACACTGCGTGTGTTAACTCCCACCAACACTACGTGTGTTAACACCCACCAACACTATGTGGATTAACTCCCACCAACACTACGTGTGTTAACTCCCACCAACACTACGTGTGTTAACTCCCACCAACACTATGTGGATTAACTCCCACCAACACTACGTGTGTTAACTCCCACCAACACTATGTGGATTAACTCCCACCAACACTACGTGTGTTAACTCCCACCAACACTATGTGGATTAACTCCCACCAACACTACGTGGATTAACTCCCACCAACACTACGTGTGTTAACTCCCACCGACACTACATGTGTTAACTCCCACCAACACTACGTGTGTTAACTCCCACCAACACTACGTGTGTTAACTCCCACCAACACTACGTGTGTTAACTCCCACCAACACTACGTGTGTTAACTCCCACCAACACTACGTGTGTTAACTCCCACCAACACTATGTGGATTAACTCCCACCAACACTACGTGTGTTAACTCCCACCAACACTATGTGGATTAACTCCCACCAACACTACGTGTGTTAACTCCCACCAACACTATGTGGATTAACTCCCACCAACACTACGTGGATTAACTCCCACCAACACTACGTGTGTTAACTCCCACCGACACTACATGTGTTAACTCCCACCAACACTACGTGTGTTAACTCCCACCAACACTACGTGTGTTAACTCCCACCAACACTACGTGTGTTAACTCCCACCAACACTACGTGTGTTAACTCCCACCAACACTATGTGGACTAACTCCCACCAACACTACGTGTGTTAACTCCCTCCAACACTGCGTGTGTTAACTCCCACCAACACTACGTGTGTTAACACCCACCAACACTATGTGGATTAACTCCCACCAACACTACGTGTGTTAACTCCCACCAACACTACGTGTGTTAACTCCCACCAACACTATGTGGATTAACTCCCACCAACACTACGTGTGTTAACTCCCACCAACACTACGTGTGTTAACTCCCACCAACACTATGTTGATTAACTCCCACCAACACTACGTGTGTTAACTCCCTCCAACACTGCGTGTGTTAACTCCCACCAACACTACGTGTGTTAACACCCACCAACACTATGTGGATTAACTCCCACCAACACTACGTGTGTTAACTCCCACCAACACTACGTGTGTTAACTCCCACCAACACTATGTGGATTAACTCCCACCAACACTACGTGTGTTAACTCCCACCAACACTATGTGGATTAACTCCCACCAACACTACGTGTGTTAACTCCCACCAACACTACGTGTGTTAACTCCCACCAACACTACGTGTGTTAACTCCCACCAACACTATGTGGATTAACTCCCACCAACACTACGTGTGTTAACTCCCACCAACACTATGTGGATTAACTCCCACCAACACTACGTGTGTTAACTCCCACCAACACTATGTGGATTAACTCCCACCAACACTACGTGGATTAACTCCCACCAACACTACGTGTGTTAACTCCCACCGACACTACATGTGTTAACTCCCACCAACACTACGTGTGTTAACTCCCACCAACACTACGTGTGTTAACTCCCACCAACACTACGTGTGTTAACTCCCACCAACACTACGTGTGTTAACTCCCACCAACACTATGTGGATTAACTCCCACCAACACTACGTGTGTTAACTCCCTCCAACACTGCGTGTGTTAACTCCCACCAACACTACGTGTGTTAACACCCACCAACACTATGTGGATTAACTCCCACCAACACTACGTGTGTTAACTCCCACCAACACTACGTGTGTTAACTCCCACCAACACTATGTGGATTAACTCCCACCAACACTACGTGTGTTAACTCCCACCAACACTATGTGGATTAACTCCCACCAACACTACGTGTGTTAACTCCCACCAACACTATGTGGATTAACTCCCACCAACACTACGTGGATTAACTCCCACCAACACTACGTGTGTTAACTCCCACCAACACTACATGTGTTAACTCCCACCAACACTACGTGTGTTAACTCCCACCAACACTACGTGTGTTAACTCCCACCAACACTACGTGTGTTAACTCCCACCAACACTACGTGTGTTAACTCCCACCAACACTACGTGTGTTAACTCCCACCAACACTATGTGGATTAACTCCCACCAACACTACGTGTGTTAACTCCCACCAACACTATGTGGATTAACTCCCACCAACACTACGTGTGTTAACTCCCACCAACACTATGTGGATTAACTCCCACCAACACTACGTGGATTAACTCCCACCAACACTACGTGTGTTAACTCCCACCGACACTACATGTGTTAACTCCCACCAACACTACGTGTGTTAACTCCCACCAACACTACGTGTGTTAACTCCCACCAACACTACGTGTGTTAACTCCCACCAACACTACGTGTGTTAACTCCCACCAACACTATGTGGACTAACTCCCACCAACACTACGTGTGTTAACTCCCTCCAACACTGCGTGTGTTAACTCCCACCAACACTACGTGTGTTAACACCCACCAACACTATGTGGATTAACTCCCACCAACACTACGTGTGTTAACTCCCACCAACACTACGTGTGTTAACTCCCACCAACACTATGTGGATTAACTCCCACCAACACTACGTGTGTTAACTCCCACCAACACTACGTGTGTTAACTCCCACCAACACTATGTTGATTAACTCCCACCAACACTACGTGTGTTAACTCCCTCCAACACTGCGTGTGTTAACTCCCACCAACACTACGTGTGTTAACACCCACCAACACTATGTGGATTAACTCCCACCAACACTACGTGTGTTAACTCCCACCAACACTACGTGTGTTAACTCCCACCAACACTATGTGGATTAACTCCCACCAACACTACGTGTGTTAACTCCCACCAACACTATGTGGATTAACTCCCACCAACACTACGTGTGTTAACTCCCACCAACACTACGTGTGTTAACTCCCACCAACACTATGTGGATTAACTCCCACCAACACTACGTGTGTTAACTCCCACCAACACTACGTGTGTTAACTCCCTCCAACACTGCGTGTGTTAACTCCCACCAACACTATGTGGATTAACTCCCACCAACGCTATGTGTGTTAACTCCCACCAACACTACGTGTGTTAACTCCCACCAACACTATGTGGATTAACTCCCACCAACACTACGTGTGTTAACGCCCACCAACATTACGTGTGTTAACTCCCACCAACACTACGTGTGTTAACTCCCACCAACACTACGTGTGTTAACTCCCACCAACACTACGTGTGTTAACTCCCACCAACATTACGTGTGTTAACTCCCACCAACACTATGTGGATTAACTCCCACCAACACTACGTGTGTTAACTCCCACCAACACTACGTGTGTTAACTCCCACCAACACTACGTGTGTTAACTCCCACCAACACTACGTGTGTTAACACCCACCAACACTATGTGTATTAACTCCCACCAACACTATGTGGATTAACTCCCACCAACACTATGTGGATTAACTCCCACCAACACTATGTGGATTAACTCCCACCAACACTATGTGAATTAACTCCTACGAACAAATGTATATCTCCCCTGTATATCTCCCCTGTATATCTCCCTTGTGTATCTCCCCTGTATATCTTCCCTGTATATCTCCCCTGTATATCTCCCCTGTATATCTCCCCTGTATATCTCCCCTGTATATCTCCCCTGTATATCTTCCCTGTATATCTCCCCTGTATATCTCCCCTGTATATCTCCCCTGTATATCTCCCCTGTATATCTCCCCTGTATATCTCCCTTGTGTATCTCCCCTGTATATCTTCCCTGTATATCTCCCCTGTATATCTCCCCTGTATATCTTCCCTGTATATCTCCCCTGTATATCTCCCCTGTATATCTCCCCTGTATATCTCCCCTGTATATCTCCCCTGTATATCTCCCCTGTATATCTCCCCTGTATATCTTCCCTGTATATCTCCCCTGTATATCTTCCCTGTATATCTCCCCTGTACATCTTCCCTGTATATCTCCCCTGTATATCTCCCCTGTATATCTCCCCTGTACATCTTCCCTGTATATCTCCCCTGTATATCTCCCCTGTATATCTCCCCTGTATATCTCCCCTGTATATCTCCCCTGTACATCTTCCCTGTATATCTCCCCTGTATATCTCCCCTGTATATCTCCCCTGTATATCTCCCCTGTATATCTTCATCAAACCCCAACTACCATCTCTTGAAGACTAACTACCATATCACTGCTGTGAAGTACCTCTGTCTCCCCATTGAACATCTACAACTGTCTACTTCATTGAAAAATACCATTACAAGTCCCTTTTTGTTTCTAATTCCTGGTACCTTTTCTTCTGTGCAACTCTTGTTAACCTTCACACCCGACGCCACTTTCTCTATAATCCGAAAGTTTCTTTTACCAAACAATAACCAAAGCAGAAAAGATTACTTCCGTATATTTACTCACTCCAGTCTTACGAAACTTCTTCATGAATGATTCCACTTGTTTGTAGTAGTCTTCTCCGTAGTCTTTCCTGAGGTCCTGGTTGAGCGCTGCTGTCATGGTCTTCACCTGGACGTCCACGTCGGCGTCCACAGCGAAGAGAGATGTTCCTGTTTACGTCCAGGCAACCGCAAAGTTGTAATTATTATAGAAGACAAAAAATAATGATAATGGAGTAGAGACTAAGGTGAGATAGGCTGTGAGCCTCCAGTAAGAAGAGCACTTCGGGTGAGAATGGTATTTCGCTAGAGACACAAGTCAAAAGAATACTGAGAAAGCCTAGCAAACTTATTAACGGTTTTATCGAAGCTTAACTTGCAAAATTCACGTCTGTATAACATATGATCTTGTCATAGTTGTTAGTGATCTTAGTAAGAGTGTACACAAATAATCCGCACATAAAAGAGAGAAGCTTACGACGACGTTTCGGTTCGACTTGGACCATTGACAAAGTCACAGTGTGACTTTGTCAATGGTCCAAGTCGGACCGAAACGTCGTCGTAAGCTTCTCTCTTTTATGTGCGGGTTATTTGTGTATCGTTCCAGTCACGGTATTGTGCCTTTTTTGTTATTTAGTAAGAGTGTTCTTAGCTGTTTAGTGATCTTAGTTAAAGTGTATTAAGGACATGTGTATAAAATTGAGTGAGATTTGAGTTCATAGGTTTAGTGTTCTTAGCTATAGTGCTTTTGTTGTAGTTGTTAGTGATCTTAGTAATAGTGATCTTAATTTTAGTGTACTTGTAATAGTTGTGAGTGATCTTACTAATAGTGATCATAGTTTGTATGTGGTTGTCTTAGGTCTTCCTGTGTTAGTAGATGGTGATCTTACTTTTAGTGATCATACTGTTCTTGACTTGAGTGATCTTAGATCTTGGTAATCATGTTATGGAATAGGTTATCATGATTTTGTGTTCTGAGGAGATGGTGCAGGGGATGGGGGGTGGGTGTAGGGAGATGGGGTGATGCGGGTGAGAGGAGGATGGGGTGAGGTGTGTGGGAGATGCTCTACAGAGAATGAAACCAGATAAATAAAACTCGGGTAATGGCTTCCCATAGTGAAAATTGAGAGTTCCTGCAGGTGAAGTATTGAGTTTCAAGAAATATGTCAACAGAATGACGTTGTGGGTAATGATTTTAAAATCCTTCGATTAAATTAATGGTTTTATATAGTGAAAGGAGTCTGTGGTATGTTTGTCTACAGAATAAATTAAGTGCAAGATAATGTTATGGTTGTGGATCAGTTTGTGGTCTCAGGGTCACCTCCCGGGATGACCTATGGTCATTAAATCAGGTAAGAACCTCTCTCTCTCTCTCTCTCTCTCTCTCTCTCTCTCTCTCTCTCTCTCTCTCTCTCTCTCTCTCTCTCTCTCTCTCTCTCTCTCTCTCTCTCTCTCTCTCTCTCTATCTCTATCTCTCTCTCTCTCTCTCTCTCTCTCTCTCTCTCTCTCTCTCTCTCTCTCTATGTGGATTAAGAAGAAGCAGGGTGATCATCATTCAAGGAGATGGAGGATGAGGGGATTTTATTGGAATTTTAGTGAAAAATGGGGATTTTGTGTGAATTTTAGCAAAGTAATGGGGGTTTTGTGTGAATTTTAATTAAATAATTGGGATTTTGTGTAAATCTTAATGAGAATGAAGGTAGAGCGTGAATATTTGAAAGAAAATATAGAGGTAGTAGTGATATTGGTTGAATACTAGTGATGATGGTGGGGTCTATATGGGACAGTCCATGTCCTCAGGAGCTTCCTTGGGATGACCTGTGATCTTATCTGAGCTCGGGAATGTATCTGGAATTCACTCTTTAGAGATCACAGACAACCCTCACAAGGCATATAAAAAGATAAATGAACTCATCTGAGCTGCAGACGTCTAGAGTTGACAAGAGTTGGTGTATACTCCCTCTCCAGGTATACTTGGAGTACACCTGGAGAGGGTTTCAGGGGTCAACGCCCCCACGGCCTGGTCTGTGACCAGGCCTCATGAGTGGTGGTATATATGTATTAATACAGTAGAAGCGTATCTGAGAGAGTAGTGAAGTTTCCATGTTGTGGGATGTTGTGGTCTTGTACAACATGGTGCAATTGTGTTGTGAGTTGTGAAAGTTGTGATACCTGAGTTGTATTGTTGAGATAACTGAAAAATTACTAACGAAAAATGTGAATGTGATGTAATACTGAGACAAGTGAAATTGAGGATGGATAGTGTGATGGATGAGACGAGTGAACATAGTGACTTGTGAAGTGATTTAGCTTGATGTGGGGGGGGGGGGTTGTGATAACTGAAAAGTTGGGGGATTGTTGGGGTGTTGCTGTGTTATATGTTGTGACTTTGAGAATGAAAAATTGTGTCTTGTTGTGGATGGAGTGAAAAAAATATGAGTGAAGGTTATAAGTTGTTGTAAGTGAAAAAAATGGTAAGTCTATGTAGACTTTAAAACCAAGTGAGGAAAATATTGGATTATGGTGGGTTATGTATCATTAGAAGGTAGTGTGTGTGTGTAGGTATAGTGAGAGTGAGGTGCAGGGTAGGCAGACTGGGTGGTGGGGGTGAGGTGTTGGAGAGATTCCGGGGAGAGAGAGTGTTGGTGTTAATGTTACCTCCCTTTGTGATGCATGTAAAATGTTGTGTTAACTAGAGAAAATGTATCTTTTCGTGGAAGTAATGTATCTTATTGTTGGAGTTGCGAAAAAGACGGAGAAAAATGTGTGTACTAGAGAGAATGTGTCTTTTGTTTTGAAATGTGTAATGTTAACAAAAATATTTGTAAAATGAAGTTGTGTATTAATTCACCTTTGTATACTTACCACTTGAATGATGTCACCATCATCTTACCACTTGAATGATGTCACCATCATCTTACCACTTGCATGATGTCACCATCATCTTACCACTTGAATGATGTCACCATCATCTTACCACTTGAATGATGTCACCATCATCTTACCACTTGAATGATGTCACCATCATCTTACCACTTGAATGATGTCACCATCATCTTACCCCTTAAGGGAACTTCAACTGTGTTTGTAAGTGAAGTGACTGAAAAGACACGTATGTGTTTACCACTTATATACTTACCTCTTACTTGTATACCTACCACTTGTATTACTACTTATATACCTACCACTTACTTGTATTACCACTTACATACTTACCTCTTACCCTGTGGGGGAACTTCACTGTGTTGCAAATGACTGAAATATGTATCTTACTTGTATTTACAGATTAATCGACTCTAATGGCACGTAAGTGACTTTGTTTACCACTGACTCGAGTTACCAGTTGTATACTGACCTCTTACTTGTATTGCCTCTTATTTGCATTATTTCTTGAGAGAAATAACACTTAGGTGTTTACCAGTTGTAGAATATACTCACCTCTAATTTGTATTATTTCTTGAGAGAAACCTGTAAGAACACAGGTGTTTACCACAGAGAGAGAAGTTATTAGTGGTAACTGTAATATGTGGGAAGCCGGTGATGGAGTCCCATAATATACCATTTGGTGGTATGTTCCATCTGGAGTAAAAGTTGAACCTCGTAGCTGTTTACTGTTTGTGATCATACCATTTGGTGGTCACCTGTGACGTCACACCCACCTGGGTTTACCTGGTCAAACCTGTTGGCTGCCCGTGACGTCACACTAGTGGTAAACTATGGGTATTACTACTTGACTGAATATGTTTACCACTTGCCCCGTAGGGGAACTTCACCAACTGTGTTACCATTGACTGAAATGACATGTATGTGTTTACCGTTTGAGACAAGTAGGTGTTTACCATTAACAATATCTCTAAAATGTGTGACTCAGGAGGTCGACCCGAGGGGTAACCCTCCAGAATTTAAAAAAAAAAAAAATTAAAAAAATCGAGGTAAATATTGACCCTGGAGCTGGTGCTTGATCTTAGGGAAACCCCCCATCAGGAGTTGGAGTCCTGAAAATATGGAAAACTTGACCCGGGAGCTGGAGCTCGATCTTAAGGTAACCTTCCGAAAAAATTTGGAAAAGAAAATAAAATTCGAAAAATCGCGGTAAAAAATGATCCAAAGAATTCGAGAGTAACTCAAAAATTCGATAATTTCAAGGAAAAGAGGGGGGGTCAGGAGGGGGGTTAAAACTTGATCCAAGGAGATGGAGCAGGGATGAAAGTGAGGACAAACTTCGTTAACTCGATGGTAAAACTCGATCCGAGGAATTGGAGAGAATAAAAATGGAAAAATCTTTGTAAAGTTGGCAACACTTCCGAAAAATGAGGAAATTTTGCAACACTGCAGAAACAATCTAGAAATTTGCAACATTTTCGAAAAATAAAAAAAAAATGAAAAGAAGATGGCAACACCTCTGGAAAAATAAATAGAAAAAAGATGACAACTCTCCTAGAAAATCTGACAACCCCTGATGGCCCCCTAGGGGGTAGGGGGCGGTATCAGGGGTCCCCAAAATTAGGGGGCAGAATCCCCAGTCAAAAAAATTGGGGGTAGTACCCCCACTCAAAATTTTGGAGGGGGGCAGAGCCCCCACTCAAAAAAAGTTACCAATCTGAGAGAAAACCTCCTACTGTGTGTGTATATATATATATATATATATATATATATATATATATATATATATATATATATATATATCCTAGGTAGTAGGTTGGTAGACAGCAATCGATCAGGGAGGTACTACCGTCCTGCCAGGTGAGTGTATAACGAAAGCCGGTAACTGTTTTACATGACTGTAGGATGTACGTCTTACTACTTCTACTTACACTTAGATCACACTACACATACATGTACAAGCATATATATACACACCCCTCTGGGTTTTCCTCTATTTTCTTTCTAGTTCTTGTTCTTGTTTATTTCCTCTTATCTCCATGGGCAAGTGGAACAGAATTCTTCCTCCGTACGCCATGCGTGTTGTAAGAGGCAACTAAAATGCCGGGAGCAAGGGGCTAGTAACCCCTTCTCCTGTATATATTACTAAATGTAAAAGGAGAAACTTTCGTTTTTCCTTTTGGGTCACCCCGCCTCGGTGGGCCACCCTGCATCGGTGGGCCACCCTGCCTCGGTGGGCCACCCTGCCTCGGTGGGCCACCCTGCCTCGGTGGGCCACCCTGCCTCGGTGGGCCACCCTGCCTCGGTGGGCCACCCTGCCTCGGTGGGCCACCCTGCCTCGGTGGGAGACGGCCGGTGTGTTGAAAGAAAAAGAGTATATATATATATAGTGGACCCCCGGTTAACGATATTTTTTCACTCCAGAAGTATGTTCAGGTGCCATTACTGACCGAATTTGTTCCCATAAGAAATATTGTGAAGTAGATTAGTCCATTTCAGACCCCCAAACATACACGTACAAACGCACTTACATAAATACACTTACATAATTGGTCGCATTCGGAGGTAATCGTTATGCGGGGGTCCACTGTATATATATATATAGATAGATAGATAGATAGATAGATATATTGGAACATCATTACGTACCTGCACCGAAGTTTCCAGGCTCGATGAGACACACCTTAACATCAAACTGACGCATTTCCTGCCTGGTGAGAAAGAAATATGAATTGCTTATCAATTCCTTTTTTCTTTCGTCTACACAACTTCCCATGTGTTGGTAACCCTCGGGGAATATCACAGAAACTAGTCAGTTGGTAAAATGGAAAAATATAATTAAATATAATAAAAATGCGTATGTTCGGCATTAACAAAGGATTCCAATAAAAATTAAATAAAAACTTTAAAACGAAATCAGTACCTAATGAATATTCTGATTATATAAACAACTTTCTGGCATCATCCCAAAACTTCGGAACATTATATGCAAGTTGTCTCATTAGCTCATTAAGTATTTATCTAATATTGATGAGAAACTTATAAAATCATAAAGAAGGAGCACTGCTGCAGGCCTACTGGTTCATGCTCGGCAGGTCCATGTCACACCCACTTAAGAATGAAGGAGCACTGCTGCAGGTCTACTGGCCCACACTCCTGGCCATAGCAGTCTTTAATAAACACTGTTGATTCCTAAACAGCATCTTCAATGTCTGCCCAGTGATCTCTTAAGACTTTTCAAGTAATTTCCTTCTTTAGGGTCCTTTACAGTTTTAGTATTACCAATGCCACAGTAACATTCCACAGTATCACAACCAGGGAACACATGATCTGACAACAGTTGTTTCCAATTAACATCTGTGGCATCTATGTCATGTGATGTAGGTCCTTGACTCGTGGCTTCCATCGGATCTGTTGTGATCTGCTGTCTCTGTGTTGTGTAATGCAAGAATAACACAAAGACAGTGCTGTCAGTGACAACCTTAATACTGTCATCCAAGAGTTGTCAGTGAGGCTGCTTGATCAGGAAGGATCACAACTGCTTCCTCATGTATGATCTAAGATAAGATAAGATTTCGTTCGGATTTTTAACCCCGGAGGGTTAGCCACCCAGGATAACCCAAGAAAGTCAGTGCGTCATCGAGGACTGTCTAACTTATTTCCATTGGGGTCCTTAATCTTGTCCCCCAGGATGCGACCCACACCAGTCGACTAACACCCAGGTACCTATTTGCTGCTAGGTGAACAGGACAACAGGTGTAAGGAAACGTGTCGAAATGTTTCCACCCGTCGGGAATCGAACCCGGGCTCTCCGTGTGTGAAGCGGAAGCTTTAGCCACCAGGCCACCGGGCCACCACAGGTCATTCATGTCTGTTACAATAATAGGTAATTTTCCATTAAGCTCTAGACAGCGAGATTTGTTTATTTGTTCAGTTGCACTTAAAGGTTCATCACACACTATATCAGTCAACTGTCTTATTTCTCGTGGCGCGTGCAACAATCTGTTGAAGTGGACAGGATGATTAAAATTCTGCTACAACTCTCCAGAAACCTGAGCAAAACGATTATATCCAGAACCTTTTTTGTTTTTAAAATACTGTACTTATTGTAGCGACCAGAGACCTGCTTGCACTCTCAAGCTGTCTTAAATTTTACTGGCAACATATTTCACAAAGTTTGCAGCAATTAGATCATTTACACTGACTTCTTTTAGGCAATGAAGCGACCAGAGGATATTATATTCATCTATGGTAATGACAGGAGGCTGCTATGTTACACAAAATGACTGCTCCACTTAAAGATTTTTCTTCAATACTGGTCTAACATTGTGTTCGCTACTGGTGCTAGTACACAGCTTACTATGTTCTTTACAGAAACATCACGAGAGATCATAATTGCCAGTGTGACTGCAAATTTCAGTCTAGATTCAAACTGTTTAGTAGGACATTGCTCGTGTTTTTATTACTATTCTCTATCATCGTAAGAACAAACCCAATGCCGGATAAAGCGTTGCAAATTCAGGGGAAGGGGGGCATAAAATACACTGGGGCATGTCGCAACATGTTGCAACATGAGCAACGTTGTACGAGGCTGTCTGAGGTTAAGAAAAGAATCTCATATTAAAATGGTATACAATACCGACAGGTTGGTAGGTAAGACACATGGGCAACAGTTAGGCAACTGCTGCCCATCTGAGATTGTTTCAGACTATGAAACAGAACTCTTCTCCAGGCTGAGGGACTGACAACCTCAAATCTCCGACTACAAGGGTGATGGACTGATTACATCGTCTTCACATCTCTACTGCTCCTGCTTTCTTTTGTACTCAACTGAAGAAGCCTACTGTGTAGGCGAAACGTTTCGGAATAAAGTTGCCTAACTGTTGCCCATGTGTCTTACCTACCAACCAAAAGAATCTCGCTTCACTCTGGCTTATTTAGATTTAGAAATGAAGGAGTTATATTAAATAATTAGGTATTCGCTGATTAGATATCATTACTTGAGAACGCCTCATCCAGCGAGCGTTAAATTTTCACCTCTTCTGTGTCGTAAAGAGGACAAGATTGTAGGAAAAATTTGTATGTACAGGTGACCTATGACCAAAATTATTGAGCCCATTCTCAGCATCCTTCTAAAACAACAGCAGTGGAACTTGAAACGTTCAAAAAATCTACGTCCTAATCTGACGACAGCGGAGAGTGAAATTCTAGTGAAGTGCAGAATTGGCCATTTTATGTGTAAAATTAAATGAAATTCTGATCAGAATATAAACGTTCACCATTCTGATTCATTCAAGATCCACTTTTGCATATTCTTCGTCTTCAGCAGCGGCAGTAATGTTAATAGTAACAGAAGAAAAAGTCTGGGTAACAGCATCATCACCTGATGATGCGCGAAGTAATTCACCTCCAGCATGAGTGTGTCAAGCAATTTTTCTGATAGAGAAAAAATTGTCTATCCTTGATGTTTTGGTGAACTGATTTTTCACTAGAATCTACTCATAGTTATTGATATAATATAATAATGATAACCAAGTTAGGACCATGTCCAGACAGCTACATTAGTTTGTAAATATTCATTAACAAATATTCATTAAAATTTTCGGGTCAGTCAGACCTGAGGCAGTCGGCAAATACCCTTTTTGTCCGTTACAGAATCGGCCAGTAAAAATTACTTCTCCGGAGTTGCTCGAAATTCTCTAGCCAGTTAGTTACTTTGGGATCTGGCAGCTAAACACTCATAATTACCTTCAGGACGGCGCAGTGTTTTCAATGCTGATTGTTCACTTTTTGCTGCAGCTTTACTCTTCTTGTCTATTATTGTATAGGTACTTTTGATGTATATTAAGAAACAGTTTTGTGATATTAATGATAATTATTTCATTTCCAACGATGCGTTTCTATTACTTGCTCATCAACATTGTCTCTTTGGTGTTGACTGGCAGCAATTATGACTAATGTGAGATGTTCTAATAAATTAGATAGAAAAGGTCAAGAGAGGCCTGAGCTTGCTACCAATTGCAGCTCATAAGACTGACATCCCCACGAGCCCCTTTGAGGCGGGGTAGATGGCAGACCAGAGGCCTAGCTTCTCCCTACGAGCCCCGTGAGGGCGGGGAATGTGGCTAGGCCTGGGGACACTTGGTCCCAAAGATGAGGAGGTACTTGTACCTCCTCCCATGGGAGACTTAAGTCTCGAGACACTCCCCAGATAGGGAGCCATGGCCGGGTCACCACTACTTGGAAAAGACCCGGGCCGGGAGAATACCGGCGAATAAAAAAAAAAAAAAAAATTAGATTTTCTGATGGATTATTACACATGAAGAAGAACTCTGGCGTCGTTATTTATTTCCAAAAATAAGTTGATGTTGTTGTCTTAAAAACAAAATAAGTTTCAGCACTTTTATATCTTCCTTTACTTTATTTTTAATAAGGAGTAAAAAATATGGGAATTCTGACTCACGAAATCGTAATAACTCGATTGCAAACCAGTCACAAAACAGGTGAGGTTTGAACCCATGGCGGGTGAGTTGCAGGGTTCATCTGCCTGGGTTCGAATCCCACCCGTTTCGTGATTTATAGGAACTTTAATATTTTCATTATAATGAAGTGTCCAGAGTGGAAACAAATCATGTCGACATGATAACATGAGATTAAGAATTTATACAGAGCACTTTGTACCAGGATGTGTTATACTAACAACTTTGTACCAGGATGTGTTATACTAACAACTTTGTACCAGGATGTGTTATACTAACAACTTTGTACCAGGATGTGTTATACTAACAACTTTGTACCAGGATGTGTTATACTAACAACTTTGTACCAGGATGTGTTATACTAACAACTTTGTACCAGGATGTGTTATACTAACAACTTTGTACCAGGATGTGTTATACTAACAACTTTGTACCAGGATGTGTTATACTAACAACTTTGTACCAGGATGTGTTATACTAACAACTTTGTACCAGGATGTGTTATACTAACAACTTTGTACCAGTTCTTGATGAACACGGAGTTCCATGAGTCTGGCCCTGGGGCAGAGTGCATGGGCATGTCATTTATCGCCTGTTCGAAGTCATTTGGCGTCAGGATAACATCGGATAGGCTTGTGCTAACCAAATTCTGTGGCTCTCTCATAAAAAATTCATTTTGATCTTCGACTCTCAGTCTGGTTAGCGGCTCGCTAAAAACTGAGTCATATTGGGACTTGAGTAGCTCACTCATTTTCTTGCTGTCATCTGTGTAGGACCCATCTTGTTTAAGTAGGGGCCCAATACTGGACGTTGTTCTCGACTTTGATTTGGCATAGGAAAAGAAATACTTTGGGTTTCTTTCGATTTCATTTATGACTTTTAGTTCTTCCCGCGATTCCTGAATCCTATAAGATTCCTTTAGCTTAAGTTCGATGTTTGCTATTTCTCTGACCAGTGACTCCGTACGCATTTCAGATATATTGGCCTCCTTTAGCCGCTCTGTTATTCCTTTTCGTCGCCTGTAAAGGGAGCGCCTGTCTCTTTCTATTTTACATCTACTCCTCCTTTTTCTTAAAGGAATAAGCCTTGAGCATACATCGAGTGCCACCGAGTTAATCTGTTCTAGGCATATGTTGGGGTCTGTGTTGCTTAGTCTATCTTCCCAGCTTATATCGGTTAGGACTTGGTTTACTTGGTCCCACTTTGTTCTTATTATTGAAGTTGAATTTGGTGAAGGCTCCCTCATGACTAATCTCATTATGTCGGTCTGGAGCTCCGCGCATACATGTCTGAACCTCGATTATGTTGTGATCTGAGTATATATTGTATTTGATATGGTGACATTTCTTATCAAGTTATCAGATCATCATTGTTAGTGAAGATGACGTCTAGTGTATTCTCCAGTCTAGTAGGCTCTATTATTTTCTGGTTTAAGTTGAATTTTGTGCAGAGATTTAAAAGCTTGTGTATGTGTGTGTGAATTCTCGTAAGAGCTGCCTCCTGGAGTTATCACTGCAACAACATTATTTGCTATATTCCTCCATTTTAGGTGCCTTAAGTTGAAATCCCCAAGGAGCAAGACGTTGGGGGCAGGAGCTGGCAGATTTTCCAGACAGTGGTCAATTTTTAACAGCTGTTCCTGGAATTGCTGGGACGTTGCATCCGGAGGCTTGTGGTTCTCGATCTTTACTGCTAAAACTTCCACTACATCATTTGAGGCATTAAGCAGTTCTGTGCAAACAAGTGACTCTGCGATATACAGGCTACCCCCCCCCCCTTTTTTTTTTTGCCTGTTCACTCTGTCGCATCTGTATAGGTTGTAACCTGGGATCCATATTTCGTTGTCCAAGTGATCCTTCATGTGGGTCTCTGTGAAAGCCGCGAACATTGCATTTGCCTCTGCAAGCAGTCCACGGATGAAAGGTATTTTGTTGTTCGTTGCTGGCTTTAGACCCTGTATATTTGCAAAAAAGAATGTCATCGGACTGGTGGTATTGGTGGTACTGGGGGGGACTTTTTTTCCGGCATTAGTATCTGTATCTGTTGGTTTGGAGTGGAGGCCATCGACTGTGGTTCCACTCCAGGAATGACTGGATTTAGTGTACGATTTCTGCCATTTCCTGCCGGTTTTTTTTTTTCTTTCTGGCACCAAAAAACCTCTCCCTCTTGAGTGGCTGTGGCTACCCAGGTTTTCCCATGATCTGGATGTTTTGTATCTTTTTGTCCCCTTTAGATTGTGTGCCTGGCAATTTAAGTTATAGCACAGTCTTTCCTGTACTGAAGAGGGACACATTTCAGGGTGAAATAGCTGACAGGAAGGGAGTTTGTATTTTCCTGTTGTCATATGGGCACGGCATTTTCTAGGGTGGTCAAAGTTGCACGTCCCATCTGTTTTTCCAGATTTCCCATGTCTGCAGATACTAAGTGCATAGTAAGTGCACAGGGATATGTTATACTAACAACTTTGCACTGGGATGTGTTATACTAACGACTTTGCACTATGATGTGTTATACTAACAACTTTGCACTGGGATGTGTTATACTAACAACTTTGCACTGGGATGTGTTATACTAACAACTTTGCACTGGGATGTGTTATACTAACAACTTTGCACTATGATGTGTTATACTAACAACTTTGCACTGGGATGTGTTATACTAACAACTTTGCACTGGGATGTGTTATACTAACAACTTTGCACTGGGATGTGTTATACTAACAACTTTGCACTGGGATGTGTTATACTAACAACTTTGCACTGGGATGTGTTATACTAACAACTTTGCACTGAGATGTGTTATACTAACAACTTTGCACTATGATGTGTTATACTAACAACTTTGCACTGGGATGTGTTATACTAACAACTTTGCACTATGATGTGTTATACTAACAACTTTGCACTGGGATGTGTTATACTAACAACTTTGCACTGGGATGTGTTATACTAACAACTTTGCACTGGGATGTGTTATACTAACAACTTTGCACTGGGATGTGTTATACTAACAACTTTGCACTGGGATGTGTTATACTAACAACTTTGCACTGGGATGTGTTATACTAACAACTTTGCACTATGATGTGTTATACTAACAACTTTGCACTGGGATGTGTTATACTAACAACTTTGCACTATGATGTGTTATACTAACAACTTTGCACTGGGATGTGTTATACTAACAACTTTGCACTGGGATGTGTTATACTAACAACTTTGCACTGGGATGTGTTATACTAACAACTTTGCACTATGATGTGTTATACTAACAACTTTGCACTGGGATGTGTTATACTAACAACTTTGCACTGGGATGTGTTATACTAACAACTTTGCACTATGATGTGTTATACTAACAACTTTGCATTATGATGTGTTATACTAACAACTTTGCACTGGGATGTGTTATACTAACAACTTTGCACTATGATGTGTTATACTAACAACTTTGCACTATGATGTGTTATACTAACAACTTTGCACTGGGATGTGTTATACTAACAACTTTGCACTATGATGTGTTATACTAACAACTTTGCACTGTGTGTTATACTAACAACTTTGCACTATGATGTGTTATACTAACAACTTTGCACTGGGATGTGTTATACTAACAACTTTGCACTGGGATGTGTTATACTAACAACTTTGCACTGGGTTATGTGTTATACTAACAACTTTGCAATATGATGTGTTATACTAACAACTTTGCACTATGATGTGTTATACTAACAACTTTGCACTATGATGTGTTATACTAACAACTTTGCACTGGGATGTGTTATACTAACAACTTTGCACTATGATGTGTTATACTAACAACTTTGCACTATGATGTGTTATACTAACAACTTTGCACTGGGATGTGTTATACTAACAACTTTGCACTATGATGTGTTATACTAACAACTTTGCACTATGATGTGTTATACTAACAACTTTGCACTATGATGTGTTATACTAACAACTTTGCACTATGATGTGTTATGTAACAACTTTGCACTTATACTAACAACTTTGCACTGGGATGTGTTATACTAACAACTTTGCACTGGGATGTGTTATACTAACAACTTTGCACTGATGTGTTATGTAACAACTTTGCACTGGGATGTGTTATACTAACAACTTTGCACTATGATGTGTTATACTAACAACTTTGCACTGGGATGTGTTATACTAACAACTTTGCACTATGATGTGTTATACTAACAACTTTGCACTATGTGTTATACTAACAACTTTGCACTGTGTGTTATACTAACAACTTTGCACTGGGATGTGTTATACTAACAACTTTGCACTATGATGTGTTATACTAACAACTTTGCACTATGATGTGTTATACTAACAACTTTGCACTATGATGTGTTATACTAACAACTTTGCACTGGGATGTGTTATACTAACAACTTTGCACTATGATGTGTTATACTAACAACTTTGCACTATGATGTGTTATACTAACAACTTTGCACTATGATGTGTTATACTAACAACTTTGCACTGGGATGTGTTATACTAACAACTTTGCACTATGATGTGTTATACTAACAACTTTGCACTGGGATGTGTTATACTAACAACTTTGCACTATGATGTGTTATACTAACAACTTTGCACTGGGATGTGTTATACTAACAACTTTGCACTATGATGTGTTATACTAACAACTTTGCACTGGGATGTGTTATACTAACAACTTTGCACTGTGATGTGTTATACTAACAACTTTGCACTATGATGTGTTATACTAACAAATTTGCACTGGGATGTGTTATACTAACAACTTTGCACTATGATGTGTTATACTAACAACTTTGCACTGGGATGTGTTATACTAACAACTTTGCACTATGATGTGTTATACTAACAACTTTGCACTGGGATGTGTTATACTAACAACTTTGCACTATGATGTGTTATACTAACAACTTTGCACTGGGATGTGTTATACTAACAACTTTGCACTATGATGTGTTATACTAACAACTTTGCACTGGGATGTGTTATACTAAGAACTTTGCACTAGGTTGTGTTATACTAACAACTTTGCACTGGGATGTGTTATACTAACAACTTTGCACTGGGATGTGTTATACTAACAACTTTGCACTATGATGTGTTATACTAACAACTTTGCACTGGGATGTGTTATACTAACAACTTTGCACTATGATGTGTTATACTAACAACTTTGCACTATGATGTGTTATACTAACAACTTTGCACTGGGATGTGTTATACTAACAACTTTGCACTATGATGTGTTATACTAACAACTTTGCACTATGATGTGTTATACTAACAACTTTGCACTATGATGTGTTATACTAACAACTTTGCACTGGGATGTGTTATACTAACAACTTTGCACTATGATGTGTTATACTAACAATTTTGCACTATGATGTGTTATACTAACAACTTTGCACTATGATGTGTTATACTAACAATTTTGCACTATGATGTGTTATACTAACAACTTTGCAATATGATGTGTTATACTAACAATTTTGCACTATGATGTGTTATACTAACAACTTTGCACTATGATGTGTTATACTAACAACTTTGCAATATGATGTGTTATACTAACAATTTTGCACTATGATGTGTTATACTAACAACTTTGCACTGGGATGTGTTATACTAACAACTTTGCACTGTGATGTGTTATACTAACAACTTTGCACTATGATGTGTTATACTAACAATTTTGCACTATGATGTGTTATACTAACAACTTTGCACTATGATGTGTTATACTAACAACTTTGCACTGGGATGTGTTATACTAACAACTTTGCACTAGGATGTGTTATACTAACAACTTTGCACTGGGATGTGTTATACTAACAACTTTGCACTGGGATGTGTTATACTAACAACTTTGCACTGGGATGTGTTATACTAACAACTTTGCACTATGATGTGTTATACTAACAACTTTGCACTATGATGCGTTATACTAACAACTTTGCACTGGGATGTGTTATACTAACAACTTTGCACTATGATGTGTTATACTAACAACTTTGCACTATGATGTGTTATACTAACAACTTTGCACTATGATGTGTTATACTAACAACTTTGCACTGGGATGTGTTATACTAACAACTTTGCACTATGATGTGTTATACTAACAACTTTGCACTGGGATGTGTTATACTAACAACTTTGCACTATGATGTGTTATACTAACAACTTTGCACTGGGATGTGTTATACTAACAACTTTGCACTATGATGTGTTATACTAACAACTTTGCACTGGGATGTGTTATACTAACAACTTTGCACTATGATGTGTTATGCTAACAACTTTGCACTGGGATGTGTTATACTAACAACTTTGCACTATGATGTGTTATACTAACAACTTTGCACTGGGATGTGTTATATTAACAACTTTGCACTGTGATGTGTTATACTAACAACTTTGCACTATGATGTGTTATACTAACAAATTTGCACTGGGATGTGTTATACTAACAACTTTGCACTATGATGTGTTATACTAACAACTTTGCACTGGGATGTGTTATACTAACAACTTTGCACTATGATGTGTTATACTAACAACTTTGCACTGGGATGTGTTATACTAACAACTTTGCACTATGATGTGTTATACTGACAACTTTGCACTATGATGTGTTATACTAACAACTTTGCACTATGATGTGTTATACTAACAACTTTGCACTGGGATGTGTTATACTAACAACTTTGCACTAGGATGTGTTATACTAACAACTTTGCACTGGGATGTTTTATACTAACAACTTTGCACTATGATGTGTTATACTAACAACTTTGCACTGGGATGTGTTATACTAACAACTTTGCACTATGATGTGTTATACTAACAATTTTGCACTATGATGTGTTATACTAACAACTTTGCACTATGATGTGTTATACTAACAACTTGGCACTGGGATGTGTTATACTAACAACTTTGCACTGGGATGTGTTATACTAACAACTTTGCAATATGATGTGTTATACTAACAACTTTGCAATATGATGTGTTATACTAACAACTTTGCACTATGATGTGTTATACTAACAATTTTGCACTATGATGTGTTATACTAACAACTTTGCAATATGATGTGTTATACTAACAACTTTGCACTATGATGTGTTATACTAACAACTTTGCACTATGATGTGTTATACTAACAACTTTGCACTGGGATGTGTTATACTAACAACTTTGCACTGGGATGTGTTATACTAACAACTTTGCACTGGGATGTGTTATACTAACAACTTTGCACTGGGATGTGTTATACTAACAACTTTGCACTATGATGTGTTATACTAACAACTTTGCACTGGGATGTGTTATACTAACAACTTTGCACTATGATGTGTTATACTAACAACTTTGCACTATGATGTGTTATACTAACAACTTTGCACTGGGATGTGTTATACTAACAACTTTGCACTGGGATGTGTTATACTAACAACTTTGCACTATGATGTGTTATACTAACAACTTTGCACTGGGATGTGTTATACTAACAACTTTGCACTATGATGTGTTATACTAACAACTTTGCACTATGATGTGTTATACTAACAACTTTGCACTGGGATGTGTTATACTAACAACTTTGCACTATGATGTGTTATACTAACAACTTTGCACTATGATGTGTTATACTAACAACTTTGCACTATGATGTGTTATACTAACAACTTTGCACTGGGATGTGTTATACTAACAACTTTGCACTATGATGTGTTATACTAACAATTTTGCACTATGATGTGTTATACTAACAACTTTGCAATATGATGTGTTATACTAACAATTTTGCACTATGATGTGTTATACTAACAACTTTGCACTATGATGTGTTATACTAAAAACTTTGCAATATGATGTGTTATACTAACAATTTTGCACTATGATGTGTTATACTAACAACTTTGCACTGGGATGTGTTATACTAACAACTTTGCACTGTGATGTGTTATACTAACAACTTTGCACTATGATGTGTTATACTAATAATTTTGCACTATGATGTGTTATACTAACAACTTTGCACTATGATGTGTTATACTAACAACTTTGCACTGGGATGTGTTATACTAACAACTTTGCACTGGGATGTGTTATACTAACAACTTTGCACTGGGATGTGTTATACTAACAACTTTGCACTGGGATGTGTTATACTAACAACTTTGCACTGGGATGTGTTATACTAACAACTTTGCACTGGGATGTGTTATACTAACAACTTTGCACTGGGATGTGTTATACTAATAACTTTGCACTGGGATGTGTTATACTAATAACTTTGCACTGGGATGTGATATACTAACAACTTTGCACTGGGATGTGTTATACTAACAACTTTGCACTGGGATGTGTTATACTTAGAAAAACTCGTTCCCAAGAATACACCCAGAAATTAATATATTTTTTTAAATTATTATATTAAATTATATTTTTTAAATTAATAAAAAACATTTCAAAGCATTTTTCTGCCAAGCAGATGTGCCGAGCAGATATGCCAAGCAGATGTGCCAAGCAGATGTGCCAAGCAGATGTGCCAAGCAGATGTACCAAGCAGATGTGCCAAGCAGATGTGCCAAGCAGATGTGCCAAGCAGATGTGCCAAGCAGATGTGCCAAGTAGATGTGCCAAGCAGATGTGCCAAGCAGATGTGCCAAGCAGATGTGCCAAGCAGATGTGCCAAGCAGATGTGCCAAGCAGATGTGCCAAGCAGATGTGCCAAGCAGATGTGCCAAGTAGATGTGCCAAGCAGATGTGCCAAGCAGATGTGCCAAGCAGATGTGCCAAGCAGATGTGCCAAGTAGATGTGCCAAGCAGATGTGCCAAGCAGATGTGCCAAGCAGATGTGCCAAGCAGATGTGCCAAGCAGATGTGCCAAGCAGATGTGCCAAGCAGATGTGCCAAGCAGATGTGCCAAGCAGATGTGCCAAGTAGATGTGCCAAGCAGATGTGCCAAGCAGATGTGCCAAGCAGATGTGCCAAGCAGATGTGCCAAGTAGATGTGCCAAGCAGATGTGCCAAGCAGATGTGCCAAGCAGATGTGCCAAGCAGATGTGCCAAGCAGATGTGCCAAGCAGATGTGCCAAGCAGATGTGCCAAGCAGATGTGCCAAGCAGATGTGCCAAGCAGATGTGCCAAGCAGATGTGCCAAGTAGATGTGCCAAGCAGATGTGCCAAGCAGATGTGCCAAGCAGATGTGCCAAGCAGATGTGCCAAGTAGATGTGCCAAGCAGATGTGCCAAGCAGATGTGCCAAGCAGATGTGCCAAGCAGATGTGCCAAGCAGATGTGCCAAGCAGATGTGCCAAGCAGATGTGCCAAGCAGATGTGCCAAGCAGATGTGCCAAGCAGATGTGCCAAGCAGATGTGCCAAGTAGATGTGCCAAGCAGATGTGCCAAGCAGATGTGCCAAGCAGATGTGCCAAGCAGATGTGCCAAGTAGATGTGCCAAGCAGATGTGCCAAGCAGATGTGCCAAGCAGATGTGCCAAGCAGATGTGCCAAGCAGATGTGCCAAGCAGATGTGCCAAGCAGATGTGCCAAGCAGATGTGCCAAGCAGATGTGCCAAGTAGATGTGCCAAGCAGATGTGCCAAGCAGATGTGCCAAGCAGATGTGCCAAGTAGATGTGCCAAGTAGATGTGCCAAGCAGACGACTCTTCGCAAAACTGAGTCTAAAGAATTAAAGGCGTTCGATGAGCAGTGATATCAGACACAGGAAAGAAGCTGTTAGGGTATTATTCCGGCGTCTCCAAACTGACACACTGTTACTCTACACTGTACTGACTCACTGTTACTCTACACTGTACTGACACACTGTTACTCTACACTGTACTGACACACTGTTACTCTACACTGTACTGACACACTGTTACTCTACACTGTACTGACACACTGTTACTCTACACTGTACTGACACACTGTTACTCTACACTGTACTAACACACTGTTACTCTACACTGTACTGACACACTGTTACTCTACACTGTACTGACACACTGTTACTCTACACTGTACTGACACACTGTTACTCTACACTGTACTGACACAGTGTTACTCTACACTGTACTGACACACTGTTACTCTACACTGTACTGACACACTGTTACTCTACACTGTACTGACACACTGTTACTCTACACTGTACTGACACACTGTTACTCTACACTGTACTGACACACTGTTACTCTACACTGTACTGACACACTGTTACTCTACACTGTACTGACACAGTGTTACTCTACACTGTACTGACACACTGTTACTCTACACTGTACTGACACACTGTTACTCTACACTGTACTGACACACTGTTACTCTACACTGTACTGACTCACTGTTACTCTACACTGTACTGACACACTGTTACTCTACACTGTACTGACACTGTTACTCTACACTGCACTGACACACTGTTACTCTACACTGTACTGACTCACTGTTACTCTACACTGTACTGACGCACTGTTACTCTACACTGTACTGACACACTGTTACTCTACACTGTACTGACTCACTGTTACTCTACACTGTACTGACTCACTGTTACTCTACACTGTACTGACACACTGTTACTCTACACTGTACTGACACACTGTTACTCTACACTGTACTGACTCAATGTTACTCTACACTGTACTGACACACTGTTACTCTACACTGTACTGACACACTGTTACTCTACACTGTACTAACACACTGTTACTCTACACTGTACTGACACACTGTTACTCTACACTGTACTAACACACTGTTACTCTACACTGTACTGACACTGTTACTCTACACTGTACTGACACATTGTTACTCTACACTGTACTGACACACTGTTACTCTACACTGTACTGACACTGTTACTCTACACTGTACTGACACACTGTTACTCTACACTGTACTGACACACTGTTACTCTACACTGTACTGACACTGTTACTCTACACTGTACTAACACACTGTTACTCTACACTGTACTGACACACTGTTACTCTACACTGTTCTAACACACTGTTACTCTACACTGTACTGACACACTGTTACTCTACACTGTACTGACACACTGTTACTCTACACTGTACTGACACACTGTTACTCTACACTGTACTAACACACTGTTACTCTACACTGTACTGACACACTGTTACTCTACACTGTACTGACACACTGTTACTCTACACTGTACTGACACACTGTTACTCTACACTGTACTGACACAGTGTTACTCTACACTGTACTGACACACTGTTACTCTACACTGTACTGACACACTGTTACTCTACACTGTACTGACACACTGTTACTCTACACTGTACTGACACACTGTTACTCTACACTGTACTGACACACTGTTACTCTACACTGTACTGACACACTGTTACTCTACACTGTACTGACACAGTGTTACTCTACACTGTACTGACACACTGTTACTCTACACTGTACTGACACACTGTTACTCTACACTGTACTGACACACTGTTACTCTACACTGTACTGACTCACTGTTACTCTACACTGTACTGACACACTGTTACTCTACACTGTACTGACACTGTTACTCTACACTGCACTGACACACTGTTACTCTACACTGTACTGACTCACTGTTACTCTACACTGTACTGACGCACTGTTACTCTACACTGTACTGACACACTGTTACTCTACACTGTACTGACTCACTGTTACTCTACACTGTACTGACTCACTGTTACTCTACACTGTACTGACACACTGTTACTCTACACTGTACTGACACACTGTTACTCTACACTGTACTGACTCACTGTTACTCTACACTGTACTGACACACTGTTACTCTACACTGTACTGACACACTGTTACTCTACACTGTACTAACACACTGTTACTCTACACTGTACTGACACACTGTTACTCTACACTGTACTAACACACTGTTACTCTACACTGTACTGACACTGTTACTCTACACTGTACTGACACATTGTTACTCTACACTGTACTGACACACTGTTACTCTACACTGTACTGACACTGTTACTCTACACTGTACTGACACACTGTTACTCTACACTGTACTGACACACTGTTACTCTACACTGTACTGACACTGTTACTCTACACTGTACTAACACACTGTTACTCTACACTGTACTGACACACTGTTACTCTACACTGTTCTAACACACTGTTACTCTACACTGTACTGACACACTGTTACTCTACACTGTACTAACACACTGTTACTCTACACTGTACTGACACATTGTTACTCTACACTGTACTGATACTGTTACTCTACACTGTACTGACACTGTTACTCTACACTGTACTGACTCACTGTTACTCTACACTGTACTGACATACTGTTACTCTACACTGTACTGACACACTGTTACTCTACACTGTACTGACTCACTGTTACTCTACACTGTACTGACACACTGTTACTCTACACTGTACTGACTCACTGTTACTCTACACTGTACTGACTCACTGTTACTCTACACTGTACTGACACATTGTTACTCTACACTGTACTGACTCACTGTTACTCTACACTGTACTGACACATTGTTACTCTACACTGTACTGACACACTGTTACTCTACACTGTACTGACACTGTTACTCTACACTGTACTGACTCACTGTTACTCTACACTGTACTGACTCACTGTTATTCTACACTGTACTGACACACTGTTACTCTACACTGTACTGACACTGTTACTCTACACTGTACTGACTCACTGTTACTCTACACTGTACTGACACACTGTTACTCTACACTGTACTGACACACTGTTACTCTACACTGTACTGACACACTGTTACTCTACACTGTACTGACACACTGTTACTCTACACTGTACTGACACAGTGTTACTCTACACTGTACTGACACACTGTTGCTCTACACTGTACTGACACACTGTTACTCTACACTGTACTGACACACTGTTACTCTACACTGTACTGACTCACTGTTACTCTACACTGTACTGACACACTGTTACTCTACACTGTACTGACACACTGTTACTCTACACTGTACTGACACACTGTTACTCTACACTGTACTGACACACTGTTACTCTACACTGTACTGACACACTGTTACTCTACACTGTACTGACACACTGTTACTCTACACTGTACTGACACACTGTTACTCTACACTGTACTGACACACTGTTACTCTACACTGTACTGACTCACTGTTACTCTACACTGTACTGACACACTGTTACTCTACACTGTACTAACACACTGTTACTCTACACTGTACTGACTCACTGTTACTCTACACTGTACTAACACACTGTTACTCTACACTGTACTGACACACTGTTACTCTACACTGTACTAACACACTGTTACTCTACACTGTACTGACACACTGTTACTCTACACTGTACTGACTCACTGTTACTCTACACTGTACTGACTCACTGTTACTCTACACTGTACTGACACACTGTTACTCTACACTGTACTGACACACTGTTACTCTACACTGTACTGACTCACTGTTACTCTACACTGTACTGACTCACTGTTACTCTACACTGTACTGACACACTGTTACTCTACACTGTACTGACACACTGTTACTCTACACTGTACTGACTCACTGTTACTCTACACTGTACTGACTCACTGTTACTCTACACTGTACTGACTCACTGTTACTCTACACTGTACTGACACATTGTTACTCTACACTGTACTAACACACTGTTACTCTACACTGTACTGACACATTGTTACTCTACACTGTACTAACACACTGTTACTCTACACTGTACTGACACACTGTTACTCTACACTGTACTGACACACTGTTACTCTACACTGTACTGACACATTGTTACTCTACACTGTACTGACACACTGTTACTCTACACTGTACTGACTCACTGTTACTCTACACTGTACTGACACACTGTTACTCTACACTGTACTGACACACTGTTACTCTACACTGTACTGACTCACTGTTACTCTACACTGTACTGACACATTGTTACTCTACTCTGTACTGACACACTGTTACTCTACACTGTACTGACACACTGTTACTCTACACTGTACTGACACATTGTTACTCTACACTGTACTGACACACTGTTACTCTACACTGTACTGACACATTGTTACTCTACACTGTACTGACACACTGTTACTCTACACTGTACTGACTCACTGTTACTCTACACTGTACTGACACACTGTTACTCTACACTGTACTGACACACTGTTACTCTACACTGTACTGACACACTGTTACTCTACACTGTACTGACACATTGTTACTCTACACTGTACTGACACACTGTTACTCTACACTGTACTGACACATTGTTACTCTACACTGTACTGACACACTGTTACTCTACACTGTACTGACTCACTGTTACTCTACACTGTACTGACACACTGTTACTCTACACTGTACTGACTCACTGCTACTCTACACTGTACTGACTCACTGTTACTCTACACTGTACTAACACACTGTTACTCTACACTGTACTAACACACTGTTACTCTACACTGTACTGACACATTGTTACTCTACACTGTACTGACACACTGTTACTCTACACTGTACTAACACACTGTTACTCTACACTGTACTGACACACTGTTACTCTACACTGTTCTAACACACTGTTACTCTACACTGTACTGACACACTGTTACTCTACACTGTACTAACACACTGTTACTCTACACTGTACTGACACATTGTTACTCTACACTGTACTGACACTGTTACTCTACACTGTACTGACTCACTGTTACTCTACACTGTACTGACATACTGTTACTCTACACTGTACTGACACACTGTTACTCTACACTGTACTGACTCACTGTTACTCTACACTGTACTGACACACTGTTACTCTACACTGTACTGACTCACTGTTACTCTACACTGTACTGACTCAGTGTTACTCTACACTGTACTGACACATTGTTACTCTACACTGTACTGACTCACTGTTACTCTACACTGTACTGACACATTGTTACTCTACACTGTACTGACACACTGTTACTCTACACTGTACTGACACTGTTACTCTACACTGTACTGACTCACTGTTACTCTACACTGTACTGACTGTTACTCTACACTGCACTGACACTGTTACTCTACACTGTACTGACTCACTGTTACTCTACACTGTACTGACACACTGTTACTCTACACTGTACTGACACACTGTTACTCTACACTGTACTGACACACTGTTACTCTACACTGTACTGACACACTGTTACTCTACACTGTACTGACACACTGTTACTCTACACTGTACTGACACACTGTTACTCTACACTGTACTGACACACTGTTACTCTACACTGTACTGACACACTGTTACTCTACACTGTACTGACACACTGTTACTCTACACTGTACTGACACACTGTTACTCTACACTGTACTGACACACTGTTACTCTACACTGTACTGACACACTGTTACTCTACACTGTACTGACACACTGTTACTCTACACTGTACTGACACACTGTTACTCTACACTGTACTGACACACTGTTACTCTACACTGTACTGACACACTGTTACTCTACACTGTACTGACACACTGTTACTCTACACTGTACTGACACACTGTTACTCTACACTGTACTGACACACTGTTACTCTACACTGTACTGACACACTGTTACTCTACACTGTACTGACACACTGTTACTCTACACTGTACTAACACACTGTTACTCTACACTGTACTGACACACTGTTACTCTACACTGTACTGACACACTGTTACTCTACACTGTACTGACACACTGTTACTCTACACTGTACTGACTCACTGTTACTCTACACTGTACTGACTCACTGTTACTCTACACTGTACTGACACACTGTTACTCTACACTGTACTGACACACTGTTACTCTACACTGTACTGACACACTGTTACTCTACACTGTACTGACTCACTGTTACTCTACACTGTACTGACACACTGTTACTCTACACTGTACTGACACTGTACTGACACACTGTTACTCTACACTGTACTGACACACTCTACACTGTACTAACACACTGTTACTCTACACTGTACTGACACACTGTTACTCTACACTGTACTAACACACTGTTACTCTACACTGTACTGACACACTGTTACTCTACACTGTACTGACTCTACACTGTTACTCTACACTGTACTGACACACTGTTACTCTACACTGTACTGACTCACTGTTACTCTACACTGTACTGACATACTGTTACTCTACACTGTACTGACACACTGTTACTCTACACTGTACTGACTCACTGTTACTCTACACTGTACTGACACACTGTTACTCTACACTGTACTGACTCACTGTTACTCTACACTGTACTGACTCACTGTTACTCTACACTGTACTGACACACTGTTACTCTACACTGTACTGACTCACTGTTACTCTACACTGTACTGACACATTGTTACTCTACACTGTACTGACACACTGTTACTCTACACTGTACTGACACTGTTAGTCTACACTGTACTGACACACTGTTAATCTAAACTGTACTGACACACTGTTACTCTACTGACACACTGTTACTCTACACTGTACTGACACTGTTACTCTACACTGTACTGACACACTGTTACTCTACACTGTACTGACACACTGTTATTCTACACTGTACTACTCTACACTGTTACTGTTACTCTACACTGTACTGACACACTGTTACTCTACACTGTACTGACACACTGTTACTCTACACTGTACTGACACACTGTTACTCTACACTGTACTGACACACTGTTACTCTACACTGTACTGACACACTGTTACTCTACACTGTACTGACACACTGTTACTCTACACTGTACTGACACACTGTTACTCTACACTGTACTGACACACTGTTACTCTACACTGTACTGACACACTGTTACTCTACACTGTACTGACACACTGTTACTCTACACTGTACTGACACACTGTTACTCTACACTGTACTGACACACTGTTACTCTACACTGTACTGACACACTGTTACTCTACACTGTACTGACACACTGTTACTCTACACTGTACTGACACACTGTTACTCTACACTGTACTGACACACTGTTACTCTACACTGTACTGACTCACTGTTACTCTACACTGTACTGACACACTGTTACTCTACACTGTACTAACACACTGTTACTCTACACTGTACTGACACACTGTTACTCTACACTGTACTAACACACTGTTACTCTACACTGTACTGACACACTGTTACTCTACACTGTACTAACACACTGTTACTCTACACTGTACTGACTCACTGTTACTCTACACTGTACTGACACACTGTTACTCTACACTGTACTGACACACTGTTACTCTACACTGTACTGACTCACTGTTACTCTACACTGTACTGACTCACTGTTACTCTACACTGTACTGACACACTGTTACTCTACACTGTACTGACACACTGTTACTCTACACTGTACTGACTCACTGTTACTCTACACTGTACTGACTCACTGTTACTCTACACTGTACTGACTCACTGTTACTCTACACTGTACTGACACATTGTTACTCTACACTGTACTAACACACTGTTACTCTACACTGTACTGACACATTGTTACTCTACACTGTACTAACACACTGTTACTCTACACTGTACTGACACACTGTTACTCTACACTGTACTGACACACTGTTACTCTACACTGTACTGACACATTGTTACTCTACACTGTACTGACACACTGTTACTCTACACTGTACTGACTCACTGTTACTCTACACTGTACTGACACACTGTTACTCTACACTGTACTGACACACTGTTACTCTACACTGTACTGACTCACTGTTACTCTACACTGTACTGACACATTGTTACTCTACTCTGTACTGACACACTGTTACTCTACACTGTACTGACACACTGTTACTCTACACTGTACTGACACATTGTTACTCTACACTGTACTGACACACTGTTACTCTACACTGTACTGACACATTGTTACTCTACACTGTACTGACACACTGTTACTCTACACTGTACTGACTCACTGTTACTCTACACTGTACTGACACACTGTTACTCTACACTGTACTGACACACTGTTACTCTACACTGTACTGACACACTGTTACTCTACACTGTACTGACACATTGTTACTCTACACTGTACTGACACACTGTTACTCTACACTGTACTGACACATTGTTACTCTACACTGTACTGACACACTGTTATTCTACACTGTACTGACTCACTGTTACTCTACACTGTACTGACACACTGTTACTCTACACTGTACTGACTCACTGCTACTCTACACTGTACTGACTCACTGTTACTCTACACTGTACTAACACACTGTTACTCTACACTGTACTAACACACTGTTACTCTACACTGTACTGACACATTGTTACTCTACACTGTACTGACACACTGTTACTCTACACTGTACTAACACACTGTTACTCTACACTGTACTGACACACTGTTACTCTACACTGTTCTAACACACTGTTACTCTACACTGTACTGACACACTGTTACTCTACACTGTACTAACACACTGTTACTCTACACTGTACTGACACATTGGTGCTCTACACTGTACTGACACTGTTACTCTACACTGTACTGACACTGTTACTCTACACTGTACTGACTCACTGTTACTCTACACTGTACTGACATACTGTTACTCTACACTGTACTGACACACTGTTACTCTACACTGTACTGACTCACTGTTACTCTACACTGTACTGACACACTGTTACTCTACACTGTACTGACTCACTGTTACTCTACACTGTACTGACTCAGTGTTACTCTACACTGTACTGACACATTGTTACTCTACACTGTACTGACTCACTGTTACTCTACACTGTACTGACACATTGTTACTCTACACTGTACTGACACACTGTTACTCTACACTGTACTGACACTGTTACTCTACACTGTACTGACTCACTGTTACTCTACACTGTACTGACTCACTGTTACTCTACACTGTACTGACACACTGTTACTCTACACTGTACTGACACTGTTACTCTACACTGTACTGACTCACTGTTACTCTACACTGTACTGACACACTGTTACTCTACACTGTACTGACACACTGTTACTCTACACTGTACTGACACACTGTTACTCTACACTGTACTGACACACTGTTACTCTACACTGTACTGACACAGTGTTACTCTACACTGTACTGACACACTGTTACTCTACACTGTACTGACACACTGTTACTCTACACTGTACTGACACACTGTTACTCTACACTGTACTGACTCACTGTTACTCTACACTGTACTGACACACTGTTACTCTACACTGTACTGACACACTGTTACTCTACACTGTACTGACACACTGTTACTCTACACTGTACTGACACACTGTTACTCTACACTGTACTGACACACTGTTACTCTACACTGTACTGACACACTGTTACTCTACACTGTACTGACACACTGTTACTCTACACTGTACTGACTCACTGTTACTCTACACTGTACTGACACACTGTTACTCTACACTGTACTAACACACTGTTACTCTACACTGTACTGACTCACTGTTACTCTACACTGTACTAACACACTGTTACTCTACACTGTACTGACACACTGTTACTCTACACTGTACTAACACACTGTTACTCTACACTGTACTGACACACTGTTACTCTACACTGTACTGACTCACTGTTACTCTACACTGTACTGACTCACTGTTACTCTACACTGTACTGACACACTGTTACTCTACACTGTACTGACACACTGTTACTCTACACTGTACTGACTCACTGTTACTCTACACTGTACTGACTCACTGTTACTCTACACTGTACTGACACACTGTTACTCTACACTGTACTGACACACTGTTACTCTACACTATACTGACTCACTGTTACTCTACACTGTACTGACTCACTGTTACTCTACACTGTACTGACTCACTGTTACTCTACACTGTACTGACACATTGTTACTCTACACTGTACTAACACACTGTTACTCTACACTGTACTGACACATTGTTACTCTACACTGTACTAACACACTGTTACTCTACACTGTACTGACACACTGTTACTCTACACTGTACTGACACACTGTTACTCTACACTGTACTGACACATTGTTACTCTACACTGTACTGACACACTGTTACTCTACACTGTACTGACTCACTGTTACTCTACACTGTACTGACACACTGTTACTCTACACTGTACTAACACACTGTTACTCTGCACTGTACTGACACACTGTTACTCTACACTGTACTGACACACTGTTACTCTACACTGTACTAACACACTGTTACTCTACACTGTACTAACACACTGTTACTCTACACTGTACTGACACATTGTTACTCTACACTGTACTAACACACTGTTACTCTACACTGAACTAACACACTGTTAGTCTACACTGTACTGACTCACTGTTACTCTACACTGTACTGACACACTGTTACTCTACACTGTACTGACTCACTGTTACTCTACACTGTACTGACACACTGTTACTCTACACTGTACTAACACACTGTTACTCTGCACTGTACTGACACACTGTTACTCTACACTGTACTGACACACTGTTACTCTACACTGTACTGACTCACTGTTACTCTACACTGTACTGACTCACTGTTACTCTACACTGTACTGACACACTGTTACTCTACACTGTACTGACACACTGTTACTCTACACTGTACTGACACACTGTTACTCTTCACTGTACTAACACACTGTTACTCTACACTGTACTGACACACTGTTACTCTACACTGTACTAACACACTGTTACTCTACACTGTACTGACACACTGTTAATCTACACTGTACTAACACACTGTTACTCTACACTGTACTGACACACTGTTACTCTACACTGTACTGACACATTGTTACTCTACACTGTACTGACTCACTGTTACTCTACACTGTACTGACACACTGTTACTCTACACTGTACTGACACACTGTTACTCTACACTGTACTAACACACTGTTACTCTACACTGTACTGACACACTGTTACTCTACACTGTACTGACACACTGTTACTCTAAACTGTACTAACACACTGTTACTCTACACTGTACTGACACATTGTTACTCTATACTGTACTGACACACTGTTACTCTACACTGTACTAACACACTGTTACTCTACACTGTACTGACACATTGTTACTCTATACTGTACTGACACACTGTTACTCTACACTGTACTGACTCACTGTTACTTTACACTGTACTGACACATTGTTACTCTATACTGTACTGACACACTGTTACTCTACACTGTACTAACACACTGTTACTCTACACTGTACTGACTCACTGTTACTCTACAGTGTACTGACTCACTGTTACTCTACACTGTACTGACTCACTGTTACTCTACACTGTACTGACGCACTGTTACTCTACACTGTACTGACACACTGTTACTCTACACTATACTGACTCACTGTTACTCTACACTGTACTGACACACTGTTACTCTACACTGTACTGACTCACTGTTACTCTACACTGTACTGACACACTGTTACTCTACACTGTACTGACTCACTGTTACTCTACACTGTACTGACACACTGTTACTCTACACTGTACTGACACACTGTTACCCTACACTGTACTAACACACTGTTACCATACACTGCATTGATACACTGTTACCATACGCTGCACTAATATACTGTTACCATATACTGCACTAATATACTGTTACCATATACTGCACTAATATACTGTTACCATATACTGCATTGACACACTGTTACCATACACTGCACTAATACACTGTTACCATACGCTGCACTGATACACTGTTACCAAACACTGCACTGATACACTGCTACCATACACTGCACTGATACACTGTTACCATACACTGCACTGACACACTGCTACCATACACTGCACTGACACACTGTTACCATACACTGCACTGACACATTGTTACCATACACTGCACTGACACATTGTTACCATACACTGCACTGATACACTGTTACCACAAACTGCACTAATACACTGTTACCATACACTGCACTGATACACTGTTACCAAACACTGCACTGATACACTGCTACCATACACTGCACTGATACACTGCTACCATACACTGCACTGATACACTGTTACCATACACTGCACTGATACACTGTTACCATACACTGCACTAATACACTGTTACCATACACTGCACTGATACACTGTTACCAAACACTGCACTGATACACTGCTACCATACACTGCACTGATGCACTGCTACCATACACTGCACTAATACACTGTTACCATACACTGCACTGATACACTGTTACCATACACTGCACTGATACACTGCTTCCATAAACTGCACTAATACACTGTTACCATACACTGCACTGATACACTGTTACCATACACTGCACTGATACACTGTTACCATACACTGCACTAATACACTGTTACCATACACTGCACTGATACACTGTTACCATACACTGCACTGACACATTGTTACCATACACTGCACTGACACATTGTTACCATACACTGCACTGACACATTGTTACCATAAACTGCACTAATACACTGTTACCATGCACTGCACTGATACACTGTTACCATACACTGCACTGACACACTGCTACCATACACTGCACTGACACACTGTTACCATACACTGCACTGACACATTGTTACCATACACTGCACTGACACATTGTTACCATGCACTGCACAGATACACTGTTACCATACACTGCACTGATACACTGTTACCATACACTGCACTGATACACTGTTACCATACACTGCACTAATACACTGTTACCATACACTGCACTGATACACTGTTACCATACACTGCACTGACACACTGCTACCATACACTGCACTGACACATTGTTACCATACACTGCACTGACACATTGTTACCATACACTGCACTGACACATTGTTACCATAAACTGCACTAATACACTGTTACCAAACACTGCACTGACACACTGCTACCATACACTGCACTGACACACTGTTACCATACACTGCACTGACACATTGTTACCATACACTGCACTGACACATTGTTACCATACACTGCACTGACACATTGTTACCATACACTGCACTGACACATTGTTACCATACACTGCACTGACACATTGTTACCATAAACTGCACTAATACACTGTTACCATACACTGCACTGATACACTGTTACCATACACTGCACTGACACACTGCTACCATACACTGCACTGACACACTGTTACCATACACTGCACTGACACATTGTTACCATACACTGCATAGATACACTGTTACCATACACTGCACTGATACACTGTTGCCATACACTGCACTGATACACTGTTACCATACACTGCACTAATACACTGTTACCATACACTGCACTGATACACTGTTACCATACACTGCACTGACACACTGCTACCATACACTGCACTGACACATTGTTACCATACACTGCACTGACACATTGTTACCATACACTGCACTAATACACTGTTACCATACACTGCACTGACACACTGTTACCATACACTGCACTGACACACTGCTACCATACACTGCACTGACACACTGTTACCATACACTGCACTGACACATTGTTACCATACACTGCACTGACACATTGTTACCATACACTGCACAGATACACTGTTACCATACACTGCACTGACACATTGTTACCATACACTGCACAGATACACTGTTACCATACACTGCACTGACACATTGTTACCATACACTGCACTGACACATTGTTACCATACACTGCACTGACACATTGTTACCATACACTGCACTGACACATTGTTACCATACGCTGCACAAAATACACTCTTACCATACACTGAACTGACACACTGTTACCATAAACTGAACTGACACACTGTTACCATACACTGAACTGACACACTGTTACCATACACTGAACTGACACACTGTTACCATACACTGAACTGACACACTGTTACCATACACTGAACTGACACACTGTTACCATAAACTGAACTGACACACTGTTACCATACACTGCACTGACACACTGTTACCATACACTGAACTGACACACTGTTACCATACACTGCTCTGACACACTGTTACCATACACTGCACTGACACACTGTTACCATACACTGCACTGACACACTGTTACCATACGCTGCACTGACACACTGTTACCATACGCTGCACTGACACACTGTTACCATACACTGCACTGACACACTGTTACCATACACTGCACTGACACATTGTTACCATACACTGCACTGACACACTGTTACCATACACTGCACTGACACATTGTTACCATACACTGCACTGACACACTGTTACCATACACTGCACTGACACACTGCTACCATACATTGCACTGACACACTGTTACCATACACTGCACTGACACATTGTTACCATACACTGCACTGACACACTGTTACCATACACTGCACTGACACATTGTTACCATACACTGCACTGACACACTGTTACCATACACTGCACTGACACATTGTTACCATACACTGCACTGACACATTGTTACCATACACTGCACTGACACACTGTTACCATACACTGCACTGACACATTGTTACCATACACTGCACTGACACATTGTTACCATACACTGCACTGACACATTGTTACCATACACTGCACTGACACATTGTTACCATACACTGCACTGACACTCTGTTACCATACACTGCACTGACACATTGTTACCATACACTGCACTGACACATTGTTACCATACACTGCACTGACACACTGTTACCATACACTGCACTGACACATTGTTACCATACACTGCACTGACACATTGTTACCATACACTGCACTGACACACTGTTACCATACACTGGACTGATAGTTTGACAGCCCATAACAATGCCTGGTCATCCTGCTATAATTAAGAACTTGTGAAACCCTTCATATACCATACAATAATTCTTTAGTTTTTGTAAAACACTGGACGAAGTAATTGCAGCTTTCGTATATTTTAATAACTTCAAATTCTAATCTACAATTCTCATGGTGAGTCGAATATCCCAGTTTAAGAGATATGTTTAACTTCTGTTGTGAAGAATATATCTAGTGTGAACTTCGTGGAACTTTGGTAATACTTTCCTTTAAGAGTTCACGCAGGCGAAATTAAGTAGTTTATAGAAGCAGTTGACAAGCTGCGTTCACTAAATATTCTAGCGTATTTCAGTGTGCGTTCACTAAATATTCTAGCGTATTTCAGAATGCGTTCACTAAATATTCTAGCGTATTTCAGAGTGCGTTCACTAAATATTCTAGCGTATTTCAGAGTGTGTTCACTAAATATTCTAGCGTATTTCAGAGTGTGTTCACTTAATATTCTAGCGAATTTCAGAGTGCGTTCACTTAATAATCTAGCGTATTTCAGAGTGCGTTCACTAAATATTCTAGCGTATTTCAGTGTGCGTTCACTAAATATTCTAGCGTATTTCAGAGTGCGTTCACTTAATATTCTAGCGTATTTCAGAGTGCGTTCACTTAATATTCTAGCGTATTTCAGAGTGCGTTCACTAAATATTCTAGCGTATTTCAGTGTGCGTTCACTAAATATTCTAGCGTATTTCAGTGTGCGTTCACTAAATATTCTAGCGTATTTCAGAGTGCGTTCACTTAATATTCTAGCGTATTTCAGAGTGCGTTCACTTAATATTCTAGCGTATTTCAGAGTGCGTTCACTAAATATTCTAGCGTATTTCAGAGTGCGTTCACTAAATATTCTAGCGTATTTCAGAGTGCGTTCACTTAATATTCTAGCGTATTTCAGAGTGCGTTCACTAAATATTCTAGCGTATTTCAGAGTGCGTTCACTTAATATTCTAGCGTATTTCAGAGTGCGTTCACTTAATATTCTAGCGTATTTCAGAGTGCGTTCACTTAATATTCTAGCGTATTTCAGAGTGCGTTCACTAAATATTCTAGCGTATTTCAGGTTGCGTTCACTTAATATTCTAGCGTATTTCAGAGTGCGTTCACTAAATATTCTAGCGTATTTCAGGTTGCGTTCACTTAATATTCTAGCGTATTTCAGAGTGCGTTCACTAAATATTCTAGCGTATTTCAAGTTGCGTTCACTTAATATTCTAGCGTATTTCAGAGTGCGTTCACTAAATATTCTAGCGTATTTCAGAGTGCGTTCACTTAATATTCTAGCGTATTTCAGAGTGCGTTCACTAAATATTCTAGCGTATTTCAGTGTGCGTTCACTTAATATTCTAGCGTATTTCAGTGTGCGTTCACTAAATATTCTAGCGTATTTCAGAGTGCGTTCACTAAATATTCTAGCGTATTTCAGAGTGCGTTCACTAAATTTCTAGCGTATTTCAGAGTGCGTTCATTAAATATTTAGCGTATTTCAGAGTGCGTTCACTAAATATTCTAGCGTATTTCAGAGTGCGTTCACTAAATATTCTAGCGTATTTCAGTGTGCGTTCACTAAATATTCTAGCGTATTTCAGTGTGCGTTCACTTAATATTCTAGCGTATTTCAGAGTGCGTTCACTAAATATTCTAGCGTATTTCAGAGTGCGTTCACTAAATATTCTAGCGTATTTCAGAGTGCGTTCACTAAATATTCTAGCGTATTTCAGAGTGCGTTCACTAAATATTCTAGCGTATTTCAGAGTGCGTTCACTAAATATTCTAGCGTATTTCAGAGTGTGTTAACTAAATATTCTAGCGTATTTCAGTGTGCGTTCACTAAATATTCTAGCGTATTTCAGAGTGCGTTCACTAAATATTCTAGCGTATTTCAGTGTGCGTTCACTAAATATTCTAGCGTATTTCAGTGTGCGTTCACTAAATATTCTAGCGTATTTCAGAGTGCGTTCACTAAATATTCTAGCGTATTTCAGAGTGCGTTCACTAAATATTCTAGCGTATTTCAGTGTGCGTTCACTAAATATTCTAGCGTATTTCAGTGTGCGTTCACTAAATATTCTAGCGTATTTCAGAGTGCGTTCACTAAATATTCTAGCGTATTTCAGTGTGCGTTCACTAAATATTCTAGCGTATTTCAGTGTGCGTTCACTAAATATTCTAGCGTATTTCAGAGTGCGTTCACTAAATATTCTAGCGTATTTCAGAGTGCGTTCACTAAATATTCTAGCGTATTTCAGTGTGCGTTCACTAAATATTCTAGCGTATTTCAGAGTGCGTTCACTAAATATTCTAGCGTATTTCAGAGTGCGTTCACTAAATATTCTAGCGTATTTCAGAGTGCGTTCATTAAATATTTAGCGTATTTCAGAGTGCGTTCACTAAATATTCTAGCGTATTTCAGAGTGCGTTCACTAAATATTCTAGCTTATTTCAGAGCGCATTAACTAAATATTCTAGCGTATTTCAGAGTGCGTTCACTTAATATTCTAGCGTATTTCAGTGTGCGTTCACTTAATATTCTAGCGTATTTCAGTGTGCGTTCACTTAATATTCTAGCGTATTTCAGTGTGCGTTCACTTAATATTCTAGCGTATTTCAGAGTGCGTTCACTTAATATTCTAGCGTATTTCAGTGTGCGTTCACTTAATATTCTAGCGTATTTCAGAGTGCGTTCACTTAATATTCTAGCGTATTTCAGTGTGCGTTCACTTAATATTCTAGCGTATTTCAGAGTGCGTTCACTTAATATTCTAGCGTATTTCAGTGTGCGTTCACTTAATATTCTAGCGTATTTCAGAGTGCGTTCACTTAATATTCTAGCGTATTTCAGTGTGCGTTCACTTAATATTCTAGCGTATTTCAGAGTGCGTTCACTTAATATTCTAGCGTATTTCAGTGTGCGTTCACTTAATATTCTAGCGTATTTCAGAGTGCGTTCACTTAATATTCTAGCGTATTTCAGAGTGCGTTCACTTAATATTCTAGCGTATTTCAGAGTGCGTTCACTAAATATTCTAGCGTATTCCAGGGTACGTTAACTAAATATTCTAGCGTATTCCAGGGTACGTTAACTAAATATTCTAGCGTATTCCAGGGTACGTTAACTAAATATTCTAGCGTATTCCAGGGTACGTTAACTAAATATTCTAGCGTATTTCAGAGTGTGTTAACTAAATATTCTAGCGTATTCCAGGGTACGTTAACTAAATATTCTAGCGTATTCCAGGGTACGTTAACTAAATATTCTAGTGTATTCCAGGGTACGTTAACTAAATATTCTAGCGTATTCCAGGGTACGTTAACTAAATATTCTAGCGTATTCCAGGGTACGTTAACTAAATATTCTAGCGTATTCCAGGGTACGTTAACTAAATATTCTAGCGTATTCCAGGGTACGTTAACTAAATATTCTAGCGTATTCCAGGGTACGTTAACTAAATATTCTAGCGTATTCCAGGGTACGTTAACTAAATATTCTAGCGTATTCCAGGGTACGTTAACTAAATATTCTAGCGTATTCCAGGGTACGTTAACTAAATATTCTAGCTTATTTCAGAGTGTGTTAACTAAATATTCTAGCGTATTCCAGGGTACGTTAACTAAATATTCTAGCGTATTCCAGGGTACGTTAACTAAATGCTAATTTTCCACATATTTACTACAAGATACAAAAAAGAATGACCATACCGCAGAGCGTCTGCTAAACCTTCCACGGCGAATTTTGAAACACAGTAAGGAGCCATGAAGCTTCTGCTGACTCGACCGGCAGCGCTGGAGATGATCACAACACGACCTGCAGAAAATGTTCCCTAGGTGATTTAAATTTCATTAATGCATGACTGTGTGAGCTTGCTAAACATACTCTCTCATGTTTATAATAATGTTGTATGTTTTAGTCCCTAAACAATGTTCAGATCATAACTTATTCTATAGTAGTCCCGCTTCACTAGGGTCTTCACACCTCCCAGAGTCTTTTATTTCATTCGACTGAGAGAATACTTTAAGAATTAATTTTTGAACCTTCAATTAAATGATAATTGCCTTTTTTCATGTACTGAGAATCTCACTAAGACTATAATATCTTGCTTTCAATCTTTCATTATATTGACGTGTTGTTCCCAGTCATCACAGCAGCGGTAACACTGTGTTATTGACAAGTTGTTCCCAGTCATCACAGCAGCGGTAACACTGTGTTATTGACAAGTTGTTCCCAGTCATCACAGCAGCGGTAACACTGTGTTATTGACAAGTTGTTCCCAGTCATCACAGCAACGGTAACACTGTGTTATTGACAAGTTGTTCCCAGTCATCACAGCAGCGACTGAGTACAGACTAGGTGGCCAAAAACCGCAAGCCTCGCTCAAGGAGAAAGATCTCGGGGTGAGTATAACACCGAGCACGTCTCCGGAAGCACACATCAACCCGATAACTGCTGCAGCATATGGGCGCCTGGCAAACCTAAGATTAGCGTTCCGATAATTTAGTAAGGAATCGTTCAAGACACTGTACACCGTGTACGTCAGGCCCATACTGGAGTAACCAGCACCTGTTTGGAACCCACACTTGATCAAGCACGTCAAGAAATCAGAGAAAGTGCAAAGGTTTGCGACAAGGTTAGTTTCAGAGCTAAGGGGAATGTCCTATGAAGAAAGGCTAAGGGAAATCGGACTGACGACACTGGAGGACAGGAGGGTTAGGGGAGACATGATAACGACATACAAAATACTGCGTGGAATAGACAAGGTGGACAGAGACAGGATATTCCAGAGAGGGGACACAGAAACAAGAGGTCACAATTGGAAGTTGAAGACCCAGATGAGTCAAAGGATGTTAGGAAGTATTTCCTGAGTAGTCAGGAAGTGGAACAGTCAAGCTAGTGAGGTAGTGGAGGCAGGAACCATACATAGCGGTATAGAGGTACGATAAAGCTCATGGAGCAAGGAGAGAGAGGACCTAGTAGCATTCGGTGAAGAGGCGGAGCCAGGAGCTGAGTCTTAACCCCTGCAACCACAATTAGGTGAGTACTGTGTTTTTGACATGTCGTTACCAGCTATCACAGCAGCGGTAACACTTTGTTATTGACATGATGTTCCCGGTCATCACAGCAGCGGTAACACTGTGTTATTGACGTGTTGTTCCCAGTCATCAGAGCAGCGGTAACACTGTGTTATTGGCATGTTTCCAGTCATCACAGCAGCGGTAACACTGTGTTATTGACGTGTTGTTCCCAGTTATCACAGCACCGGTAACGCTATGATATTGACATGTTCCAAGTCATCATAGCAGCGGTAACGCTATGTTATTGACACGTTCCCAATCACAGCAGCGGTAACACTGTGTTATTGACATATTTCCAGTCATCACAGCAGCGATAACACTGTGTTATTGACATGTTGTTCCCAGTCATCACAGCAGCAGTAACACTGTTATTGACATATTGTTCCCAGTCATCACAGCAGCGGTAACATTGTGTTATTGACATGTTTTCAATCATCACATCAGCGGTAACACTGTGTTATTGACATGTTCCCAGTCATCACACAGCAGCGGTAACACTGTGTTATTGACATGTTCCCAGTCATCACACAGCAGCGGTAACACTGTGTTATTTACATGTTCCCAGTCATCACACAGCAGCGGTAACACTGTGTTATTTACATGTTCCCAGTCATCACACAGCAGCGGTAACACTGTGATTTTGAGAATATTCCACTTGTGTAGCGAAGTGTT